>NC_064927.1:370521083-370827625 GCF_023897955.1 Schistocerca gregaria
ACAATCCTGTCTTATGCCATTTTCGATAATTCAATGCCTTTCACATACTTTGATTCTTATAATTGTGGTCTGGCTCCTGTACAAGTTGTAGATAACCTTTCACTCCCTAAATTTTATGCCTGCTTCCTCCAAATTTCAGTGGGTGTATTATGACAAGTACTCTCAAAAGCTTTCTCTAAATCTACAAATGCTACTAAGGTACTGATAGATTTATAATTCTTCATTCTATCTTCTAAGTTTAGGCACTAGGTGAGAATTGCCTTACAAGTTCCTACATTTTTCCAAACACCAATCTGATACAGAGTGAGGTGGTGCAGTGGTTGGCACACTGGACTTGCATACGGGAGGAGAATGGTTTAAACCTGCATCAAACCATCCTGATTTAGATTTTGGTGACTTCCCTAAATTGTTCTGGCAAATGTGTGAGGATGGTTTCTTTGAAAGGACACAGCTGATTTCCTACCCCATCCTTGAAACAATCTGAGCTGTTGCTCCATATCTAATGATATCATTTTTGATGGCATGTTAAATGTTTATCTTCATTTCTTTTCTTTTTGTTCCAAACTGATCTTTCCTGAAATCTACTTTTACCAGTCTTTCCATTCTTCTCTAAACAATTCATGTCAGTATTTTGCAATCATGACTTATTAAATTAATATTCACACCTGCCAGCAGATGCTTCTTTGTTATTGGAATTATTACATTTTTTTAAAGTCTGAAGGTATTTTACTTGCCTGATACATCTTGCATAAGAGCTGCAACAAATTTGTCATGGGTGGCTGACTGTCCCTCAAATCTCAATAATGCTGTGGCAATGTAATCTTGTTTTGACTTAGGTCTTTCAGTGCTCTATCATACTCTTTCCACAGTATTACATCTCCTGTCTCATCTGCATCTAAGTCCTCTGCTCTTATTATAACAATGTGTTCAATTTGCTTCCCTCATACAATTCCTCTGTGCAGTACATTCCTTTCACCTTTCAGACTTCCTTACTTTGCTTAGTACTGGTTCACCATCTAAATTCTTAATATTTATGTTGGTGCCTCTCTTTTCTCCAAAACTTTATTTAATTTCCATACCAGTGGCATCTTAGGAGCCTTGTTCTGTGGAGAGAATAGGAGCCTAGTGCAAGGGCATCAGCCATTTTCAAGTGTCTCTCCTGGAAACATGGTGACTATTACTGTGTTTGTTGTTTGAGCTCATCCCTACATGTTTTTCATTTACATTCTGCTCTTAATTTTTTTCTTTATTTGGAGGTTGTAGTGTTCATATAGACAAAAACACTGCCTTTTTTAGCTTCTTGATAGTGAATACGATGTATTTTCTCAGGAGGAAGTTGAGTGTCCACCTGAGCTCTTATCATTTGTGTGTTAGGGCTATAAGAACCATTTCATTCTCACAAAGTGCTAGGGAAATAAACATCTACCCATGCCAAGGACTGCTGATCTTAATAAGCCCCATATAAGTGGGGTATAACAGTTGTTGTGGAGGTTGCCCACTAGTAACTATTTTTTCTCAACAGCCATCCAAATTGTTGGCATGTAGCCTTGGGGTTGAGGATGTTGTGGGAGGTTCTTACTACCATATCAATCTAGGCAATTAAGCAAGACCCCTACTTTCTGAGAACACAATATTTAACCATCGTGGTTGCTGAAGCATGCCCAGAGATCTGGCAGTGCAGGTCAGCCTACAGCTCAGGAAGCACTGGATCACCAGGCACATATCCAGTCACTATGAGCTGGGCCCTGAAGGGCAGGAAAGATCAGTCACAGTTTCGACTTTCAGAACAGAAAGGTGATTACAGCAAAGGCTCATGTATGGTCCTGTGTTCACCAATCATGTACTTTCAAATGAGTTGTGAGCCCCTGCTGGGGCCACTAGAATGGAATTTTATGGATTGGCTTCACAATTTTTGTTTTGGCTTTTGATAAATTACTTATAAAGAAAAACATTGTCAGAGATGGTTGCATGATGGTTCAACCTTGCATAAATTAAACTGCATCATTCTCCAGCTAGTTAGATGCCACCACTGCCACAGTATAGTTATCTAACGAGTTGTTCAAAATAACTTTCTGATAATGAATTTATGACAATTTCACTGCATTCTTTATAGCTTTCAAATATAGTGCATAGTGGTTCACCTACTTTGTTTATTCATTTGCTGTCCTCAATGCTGATGTACTGCCAGAAAAATTAGGGGTTGGATGTGCAACTACTGTCTGTAAATGATGTAGCTGACAGATGCACAGTTGCATTTCGCAGTCTTTTACTTTCACTTTTCACGTCCCCTCAATAATACACATTTATATATGGCTAGTGCATTATTGTTCAACTTTCGATAAGCTTCATGAATAGTTTTTAGGTGCCCAACCACATACTAGTACAATAGTTTACTATTGAACATTTACGAGTAGTAAAAGCCTAGCCACAAAGTTCACAGTTCATGAAGAATAGAAAGGTACATATGGAACAGACATTGTCATTGTTTTTACACATGGCCTAATTGTTTAACAGTTATTCTGCAGTTAATTTGAAACATTGTTGTTGATCTAACCAACACAGTTTTCTTGTCTGAAACTAGGCCATGGACTGACTGTCTCAGGATCAAAAATCGGGCCCTTATATATCATCACGATAATAGGTACTGAAACTACAAAATGTTCAAAGTTAAATTTACAGAAATTACAATTAAAACTTAACTCATTAAATAAACTGAATACATTGAAAAATTCTTTCCTTTTAACACTTTCTTCTACAGCAAGGTTTAGGCTGAGTTATTTTTTTAAATGTTGAAATTAACAAATATCATTATGCAAACACTACTTTTGACAAAACTGTTAATTTCTTTCAAATTAATTAAGGGCTAATAAGTTTCCAAATAGAGCTAAATAGACACTTAAAGAATGCTATTGTTCCATCTCTGAAATGTTTATAATTAGTACAGAATTTATATTTGTTTATGTGTCAATAGTAGAATTTAAGTTATGAAACAGTTACCGACTCCACCCTATAACAGAAGATACTGACTAGGAATAGTCTAAATAAATTAGAAAATCGATTACATGCTGGAATCTAAAAATAAACACAAAATTGGATCTGCTGTAATTTTTTTTTTAAACTAAGGACTAATATTTCTCTTTTATGAAAATGCAGATTATATTCATGTATGTTAGTGGTAATTTGTTAAAATTCAAAAAATCAATTTAACTAGGCAGATGACAAAACAAGAGAGGAAATAAAAATATTCCAGCTTGCTTTGCTACATCACCCCCTCGTGGGATTGACCAGATAGATGTTGCAAATGGCTAACTGGGCAATTCAATGATCACAAGTGATGCCAGAAATTGGGTTTAAAACCTACAAAAAAAAAATACACATAAGAAATCTTATCAAATACTACAGTACACGTTTTTTTCAAATTTATACTTATATGAACTGGCCATATGAAAATGCCCATACAAATTATTTACATACAGTGCATTGTACAATATCATAAAATATCTGCAAGCTAAACTTTTAATAAAATTTAGGCATCTTTATTATTAGTTATGTCCTTTTTGGGTAAACAAAGATTGCATTGTAAGACCCATTACACTTTGTACAAGTCCTATCTTGCTTAACAAAAATTAATGCTCATAGGTAGCAAAGAAGTTAAAGCACACTGCACATTGCAGTTCATGTTTAGAAAAAAAAAATTGAACTTGCTATATGTTTAGTAATTTTCACAAGCACTTTCAGTTTTTCAATGAGCTTTTACACTTTTTCACCAAGTTGTTCACACCTTCAATGGCTCCAAGTGGCAGTTAGCAAGGAAATACACTGCCACCAGTTCCTTCAAGGTGGTTCTTCTTTTACTTCTAACTTAAGTATAAGTAAAATTGTTTAACACTAATGGAAACTGATACTCATTGCTTCATATATATATATATATATATATATATATATATATATATATATATATATATATATATATATATTAAAAACAAAGATTCCAAGACTTACCAAGCGGGAAAGCGCCGGCAGACAGGCACATGAACAAAACACACAAACACACACACAGAATTACTAGCTTTCGCAACCGATGGTTGCTTCTTCAGGAAGGAGAGGGAAAGACGAAAGGATGTGGGTTTTAAGGGAGAGGGTAAGGAGTCGTTCCAAGCGGAAAGACTTTCCTTAGGGGAAAAAAAGGACAGGTGTACACTCGCACACACACACACACACACATGGAAATTGAAATAAGAACACCGTGAATTCATTGTCCCAGGAAGGGGAAACTTTATTGACACATTCCTGGGGTCAGATACATCACATGATCATACTGACACAACCACAGGCACATAGACACAGGCAACAGAGCATGCACAATGTCGGCTCTAGTACAGTGTATATCCACCTTTCGCAGCAATGCAGGCTGCTATTCTCCCATGGAGACGATCGTAGAGATGCTGGATGTAGTCCTGTGGAACGGCTTGCCATGCCATTTCCACCTGGCGCCTCAGTTGGACCAGCGTTTGTGCTGGACGTGCAGACCGCGTGAGACGACGCTTCATCCAGTCCCAAACATGCTTAATGGGGGACAGATCCGGAGATCTTGCTGGCCAGGGTAGTTGACTTACATCTTCTAGAGCACGTTGGGTGGCACGGGATACATGCGAACGTGCATTGTCCTGTTGGAACAGCAAGTTCCCTTGTCGGTCTAGGAATGGTAGAACGATGGGTTTGATGACAGTTTGGATGTACCGTGCAGTATTCCGTGTCCCCTCGATGATCACCAGAGGTGTACGGCCAGTGTAGGAGATCGCTCCCCACACCATGATGCCGGGTGTTGGTCCTGTGTGCCTCGGTCGTATGCAGTCCTGATTGTGGCGCTCACCTGCACGGCGCCAAACACGCATACGACCATCATTGGCACCAAGGCAGAAGCGACTCTCATCGCTGAAGACGACACGTCTCCATTCGTCCCTCCATTCACACCTGTCGCGACACCACTGGAGGCGGGCTGCACGATGTTGGGGCGTGAGCGGAAGACGGCCTAACGGTGAGCGGGACCGTAGCCCAGCTTCATGGAGACGGTTGCGAATGGTCCTCGCCGATACCCCAGGAGCAACAGCAGTGTCCCTAATTTGCTGGGAAGTGGTGGTGCGGTCCCCTACGGCACTGCATAGGATCCTACGGTCTTGGCGTGCATCCATGTGTCGCTGCGGTCCGGTCCCAGGTCGACGGGCACGTGTACCTTCCGCCGACCACTGGCGACAACATCGATGTACTGTGGAGACCTCACGCCCCACGTGTTGAGCAATTCGGCGGTACATCCACCCGGCCTCCCGCATGCCCACTATACGCCCTCGCTCAAAGTCCGTCAACTGCACATACGGTTCACGTCCACGCTGTCGCGGCATGCTACCAGTGTTAAAGACTGCGATGGAGCTCCGTATGCCACGGCAAACTGGCTGACACTGACGGCGGTGGTGCACAAATGCTGCGCAGCTAGCGCCATTCGACGGCCAACACCGTGGTTCCTGGTGTGTCCGCTGTGCCGTGCGTGTGATCATTTCTTGTACAGCACTCTCGCAGTGTCCGGAGCAATTATGGTGGGTCTGACACACCAGTGTCAATGTGTTCTTTTTTCCATTTACAGGAGTGTATAAACAGTACCCAGTGTTGCCTAGTTGACAATTAGAACATCAATACAGTTACAACACCTTCTTTTGTATACAGTTATCTTTTGCATTAATTATGTCTGACAGCACCATTATTTTACTTACCTTTCATACCTTGGTAGCTAATGGAGTGCATTCTCAAATAATATCCCTACTACAGAGGCAGGCTCACTAACCATTAAGATCCTAACATTATTCATTATTCTCTTACTTCAGTATTATTTCATGATGTAATAAATACACACCTGTCTTGCTTATCTAACATTAAATTGATTGTACAGATAATCACTTCACAGTATCAGATCCTTAGGCTAAGGGAACTTAGCTCTCAATATAATCAGACAAAATTATCCCTTAGAAAAACTATTATTTCACTGTACTCCATCAAATTGCTTGAGATTTTAGCCAGAAGGGTGATATACATATAAATCTTGCCTTTTCTTTCCACACACATTACTCCAGGCAATTATGTTTAAAGTTGTAGTTCCTTAATGTTTGAAAAGTCTGTATCATGACACTTCTATGGGTAGACAGTTATCTCCATATGCTGCTTGCACAGACCACAAACACTTCTAGTATACCACATTTAATATTAGGATCTAGCAATCAGTATAATTTTTACTGCATTTTGCCTCTGCTGCTGCACCAATGAGCTCATTACTTCAGATTTTAATTACCTGCCACACATGCTGATGCCTTTCATTTTCAGTTCACCTTACCTCTTTGTTTGACAGAAATTCCTTAACCATGATACTGACTTACTTTCTTCCATCCTCTTATCACTCCATTACTTATAACTAACATAACATAAAATATACACATACACTGGAGAAACGTTGTCTAAAATATTTCCATACTAAAGTATCCTAGTGTAGCAAATCACATGACAGTCAGACAAAGAATGTTTTGGATTCACTTATAAACTACTGATAGGATAGTAGAAGAGTTTGATGGTCTCAGGAAACATGAAAAATGATACAGACAACTGGGGTAAGCATTATAATCACATAATGAATCCAACACAGAATGTTGAACCCCCTACTTGCTAATTGCACAAGAAATTAGTCCCTAATATTACATAAATGCTGAGATTTTGAATCAACAACAAATTGCATTTCAACAGCTGTCCTGCCAATTCCATAGTTAATAGTACCTCTTGTTTCATAGTCTTTGATAGCTTACCTGTAGCACCAATAATTTTTATTCCAGAAACAGGCATCACCACCATATCTTGTGTGTTCTTAATAGATTCAAAAAATACTTGTGACATGCAATTCAAATCACTACCACTGTCTAGTAAACACTTAACACTTATACCTTGTACCCTTGATGTTTTTACAGGGTGCCACACTTCTTTTTTACCTACCATATGATCTTCTTCATACAACAAGTGCTCATTAATCCTTTCCTTGGAAAGTCTATCATCCTGCTTACCAAAATGATTATCAGACACAGTCAAGTAACAGATAGCAGGGTCGTCATCCTCAGTACCACTATCTAACTCGAACTCTTCATAAGGCCTAACATTATCCTCCTTTATTCTTTCTTTACTTAACACATTGCCAGCACTATTACTTATAAATTCAAATAACACATTCTCATCACTACTGGATTTGTCATTACTATTATCATTATAAATAAAGTCAGAATCGGACTCACTGTTACTTAAGCTGTACTTTAGATTTGGTACCTCTTCCACTTTTTTCTCAATTTCAGTTCAATTCAATTTATTAGCGTCCTTGTAGTACATCATCAAAATGACATAGGACTTGTCAATAAACATTACAATTTAAAATACATATACATGAAAATTTATAATTGAATTTACTTGTCACTTAGACATTACAATTTTAATAGAACTATAAGAACATTAACATAAAAATATACAAGTAGGATAACGATGTACAAAAAAAGAGCTAGTGATTCTCAGGTCAAAGATTATTTCCATTCTTACATTAACACTGTTTCACATTTTCATAGAAACAGCAAGTATTTAAATGTGAGCAATTACAAATATTTATTATGTCAGGGAAATATTAACTGTACTTTTATTGTCAATGATTCATAAACTCTTCAATACTGTAAAAAACTATTGCTCAATAACATGTTTTTAATTGTCTTTTAAATATGTGCAGTTTTGGTATTATTTTTAGTTCTTTGAGGAGAACACTGTAGAGGATTTTGGGTTGTTATAGTACACTTTTGTGATACATAGCTGCTTTATGAATTTCTCTGTGGAAATCATACCTATTCCTTGTTTCGTAGTTGTGAAATTCTCTGTTTAATGTAGGAAATTCCCCATGTTCTTTTAAGAAACATATACTTTCATATACGTATAAGGAAGGTAGTGTCATGATTTTTAACTCTTTGAAAGCATGTCTACAAGAGTCTCTATTTCCTATACCTTTTATTATTCTGAGTGCCTTCTTTTGTAGTCTAAATGAATGTTTTGTTAGAGTGTTGTTCCCCCAAAACCTTACACCATTTTAATATTACATGAGCTTTCAAGCATCCTAAGTATATAACATGTTTGACTTAATTCTTTGCTTTTCCCATCTTAAGTGTTCATCAAACCATACTCCCAATAATTTAGTGTATGATGCTTGTTCAATCTTACACTTACCCAGTTCTACTGTAAGGTTAGTTTTTATTTTTTTGTAATGAGTCTGAAGTTGATCCACATTGTTTTTTTGGCATTCACAATGAGTCTGTTTTCATTAAACCATCTGTCTGCTTCATCTGTTGCTAATGTGACTTTTTCCTGTTCGTCAGCTTCACTATTTGCTTTAGCAAACAAACTTGTATCATCAGCAAACAGTACTGTCTCTACTTCAGATAGTTGACTTGGTAGGTCATTGATAAATATTAAAAACAGTAATGGCCCTAATACAGATCCCTGGGGTACTCTGTACTAAACTCTCACAAATCTTCATGAATATGTCCTATCTGCATGGTTTATCTCCACCTTCTGATACCTGTCCGACAGATATGATTCAAACCATTTGTGGGTAACTCCACGTATCCCATAGGCATATAACTTCCTAAGTAGTAACTTATGGTCAATGACATCAAAGGCCTTTGATAAGTCTAAAAACAATCCACAATTTAATTACTTTCTATTTATGGAATTTAGAATAAGTTGCAAAAAATTGAAGATATCTGTTTCAGTTGATTTATTTTTATGGAAACCATTTTGCACTTTAACCAATATTCTATTCTTGATAAGAAATTTGTATAGTCTATGGTACATTATCTTTCCTATTATTTTTGAGAAACCAGACAACATTGATAAAGGCCTGAAGTTATTAACATCATATTTATCACTGTTATTGTAAAGTGGTTTTGTGGTTGACATTTTAAGTTTTGATGGAAACACCCCTGTCTTAAAAGATTCATTTATAATTTCAGTGAGATGTGAGGCTATGTTTCATGCACTTTGCTTAATGACTGTCAGGAATCCCATCACACCCACATGACATTTTATTTTTTAACTTATTTATAGCAATTAGTACCTCTAATTCAGTTACTGGATAAAGGAACATTGTCATGTCATTCATGGGGATTTTTACCATGCTGTTGGAACTGCATTTAGTTTTAATTAAATTTATGGCTATATTTGTAAAATGTTTGTTAAATATGTTGGCAATCTGAAGTGGGTCCTTAAAAGTGTTACCCCCACTTTTAATGACAAAGCTGTTATCTTTTCTTTTGTGTCTATCCATATTTTTATTTATTGTCTCCCAAGTTGACTTCATTTTGTTGTTACCTTCCTCAATACATGAATCATTATCAAGCTTCTTAGCTGCAATTACTTTCTTGTACAGGCTTCTATAAAATTTCACATGTGCTTTTAGTGCTACATTCTTCCTGGCTGATTTATTTAACTTTTTGAGTGTGTCTGATGGCTTTCTAATCCCCTGTGTAACCCATGTTTTGGTTTTATGTTTAATTTTGACTCCTTTTATAGGAAAGGCAACATCAAAGCAGTGTTTGTAGCTTTCAAGGAATAAGTCAAACTTTGTGTTATTGTTCAGAATGTAATTAAAAACTCTTATGCTGTCATCATTTATAAATCTCCTTTCTCTGTAATTGTTATTGATAACAGGGTCCTTGTAAGATGTGAGATTTAAACTCAATTTGATACCTTTGTTATCCAAAAAACCAGTGTCACTTACTTCATCCTTGGAGGTTTCAGGTGCACATGAGTTTACACTAGGTTTGTAGGATTTCTTATCTGAAGAAATTGTTTCTTCTTCAACTCTGCTGGATGTTCCTGACATTTCTGCTGGTACCCCATATTCTACCACTGCTTCAGATACTAGTACCGGTATGTTAGGTATCTCTCTCACCTTAGACGTTTCCTTGCAAATTTCCATTTTCTCAGTTATTGTTATGGTGAGGATACCAGGCAGTTTGTGTTGATCATTGAGATTATTTATTGTTTTCATGAATTGAGCACAGACATACAGTTGTCCTGCACTATTTAGGAGATCTCCATCATTTATGAAATGTTGTTTTCTGAAATCTAGCTGGACAAATGTTGAATTTGGGCAGCACTTTGTTATTTTGTGAAGCAATCTGGTAGTATTTTTGATTTCTTCGTTAACATGAGATAAAAAAATGTATGGAATGCTGGTTACCATCACATGTACATTTTTGAGCTTTTCAAGCATCTCTCTTAGTGCTTGTCTTGCTGATAATACATCATTGCAGCAGACATCTACTCTGCCCCCTAGGATTAGAACACAATTATTTTTCTTTATCTTGATACTCAGATTTCCTTAGTTATTGATGATCTCTTTCAGTGGAGCATCAGGTTTTATTATGCTAGTAACACCTCATCCTGAGTTATATAGGGTTTCATCCAGTCTTTTTCCGAGACTGTTGGCAAGTATAAATACAGTAAAAGCATTATTAGTTGTGCTCAAGTCTTCCAAAGTTTTGCAGTCTATTATACGATCTTCTTTCTTTTCACAGTCTCTATGTATTATATTATTAACAGATTTTAACGTTTTAGCACATTATGGGCTGAGTTGTTAAGTTTTCACTCGAGGTTTTTGTTAACAGTTGCTTCTATGTTAGGTGTAACGAACTTTTCGGAGGCTTGTTTACTTTCAGTTCTCATTACACTTATTTCTTCCACTCTCTCCCCACAAGATTTTATTTCGTCACATATTTCCAGAGCATTGTATCTGTTTTGTACAACGATCTTGTTTGCTCACATTATCACATAATGTATATGACACTTTTATCATTTTGTTTACAATAGGACTTTCTTCCCCATCATTCAGAGTTACATTCATGTCTGATTTATAACCCCTATCATCTACATAGCCAATCTCACTTACGTCCTTCTGTTCATTTAACAACTTAACCTCTACAGGTTTGTCCTCAGTCTCACTGTATTGTTCATTAAGGCCACTGATTATATATCACTTAATATGAAACCGCTTTTGCTGTGAAATTATCTTATTCTCATTCACTCTTCTTCTGCACTCTGCTGCTGCTGTTGCTATTGTCATCTGGATCTGCAAGGCTGCAGCAATTTGTAGTTCTATTGGCAAGGCATCTTGTTTATATTGTCAGCTGTGCTTCTTGCCTATGCTCCTGTACTCAATGACCGCTTTCATAGAACCCACTCATTGATTGGCTGCTTTCCTACTGTGACCATGAAATGCCAGTGCTGACTGGCTGTAGCATCTCTCATCTCTTCCATTTAAAAATGTAAACCTTGGGAGTTCACACTTCACTATCAAATTTTATGACTTCTAGTTTTTGTGCCCACATACAATAGTCCTCACCTGGGATACCATATGTAGCAGTTCACCTACTTTGTTTATTCGTTTGTTGTCCTTGGTGTCAAAGTACGGCCAGAAAAAAATTGGGGCTTTATCTGTAACCACTGTCTGTAAATGATGTAGCTGACAGATGCACAGTTGCATTTCACAGTCTTTTACTTTCAGTTTTCACATCCTCCCAATAATACACATTTATGTATGGCCAGTGCACTATTGTTTAACTTTTGGTAAGACTCATTAATAGTTTTCAGGTCAACATCCATATACTGCTACAATAGTTGACTATTAAACATATATGGGCAGTAAAAACCTAACTACAAAGTTCACAATTCCTGAAGGATAGAAAGGTATATATGGAACAGACACTGTCATCCTTTTTTACATATGGCCTAATAGTTTAACACTTGTTCCACAGTTAAGCTGAAGCATTTTTGTTGATCTTGTCTGAAACTCGGCCGTGGACTGACTATCTTGAGACCAAAAATCAGGCCCTTATATATCATCACAATAATAGGTACTGAAACTACCCATAGTTTAAAGTTAAATTTATAGAAATTAGAATTAAAACTTAACTCATTAAATTAACTGAATACATTGAAAAATTTGTTCCTTTTAACACTTTCTTCTACTGCAAGGTTTGAGCCAAATCATTTGTTTCAATGATGAAATTGACAAATATCATTATGACAACAATACTTTTGACAAAACTGTTAATTACTTTGGAATTAATCAAGGGCTGGCTTTGCTAATATGTTTCCAAATAGAGCTAAATAGATACTTTAAGAATACTATTGTTTCATCTCCAAAATGTTTATAATTAGTACAGAATTTATATTTGCTTATATGTTAATAACAGAATGTAAGTTACAAAACAATTCACCCTATAACAAAATATACTAACTAGGAGTAGTTGAAATGAATTGGAAAATCAATTACATACCTACAACTAAGAGCACAAATTTAGATTTGATGTTATGTTCTTTAAAACTAAGGGCCAATCTTCTTCTTTTATGAAAATGCAGATTATATTCAAGTATGTTAATTATAAGTAGTTAATGAAAAAAATGAAAAAAGGGAGAAAAAAAATAATAAAACGAATTTAAGTATGCAAGTGGCAAGATACGAGGGAAAGTAAAAATATCCCAACGTGCTTTGTCACAAGTGGAACCTCAGAGTCAAATAACAAAATGTTTTGAAGTGCCATGAGATATGTTGAAAGCAGTTGAAATTCAATTTCAAGTAAATTACAATCAAGAGGAACTGATATCAAATGATCACACTGAACTATAACAATTTTTCATAGCTTTTAAAACACTTTTCATACTAGTTCACAGAGGAGAAAATCTTTATCTTGTTGTTATGGTCTTCAGACCAAAGACTGGTTTGATGCAGTTCTCCAAACTGGTTTATCATGTGCAAGCTTCTTTATCTCTGAATAACTACTGCAACCTGTATCCTTATCAATCTGCTTATTGTATGCATCTCTTGGTCTCCCCTGCCAACACACACAGTTCCCTCTAATAGGAAATTGGTAATCCCTTGATGTCTCAGAATGTGTCCCATCAACCAATCCCTTCTTATAGTCAAGTTGTGCCACAAATCTCTTGTCTTCCCAATTTTGTTCAGTACCTACTCGTCGTTATGCGATCTACCCACCAAATCTTCAGCATTCTCCTGTAGCATCCTATTTCTAAAGCTTGTATTCTCTCCTTGACTAAACTATTTTTTGTCTATGTTTCACTTTCATGCATGGCTACATTCCAGACAATTATCTTCAGAAAAGACTTCCTAAAACTTCAGTCTATATTCAGTGTTAACAAATTTCTCTTCTTCAGAAATGCTTTTCTTGCCATTGTGAGTATACACTTTATATCCTCTCTACTTTAGCCATTATCTGTTATTTTGCTGCTGAAATAGCAAAACTCATCTTCTACTTTAAGTGTTTCCTTCCCTAATCTATTTCTCTTAGCATCATGTGATTTAATTTAGCTACATTCCATTACCCTCTTTGGGATCCTGTATCCTCTTCCAGTCTCACCCCCACTCTTCCGAAGAGGGCATATGTGTAATATCAGTAATTTACACCAATTTAAACTGCTGCTTTGACTTTGTCTTTTCTGGTAATCTGTATCCAAATACACTGAAGATTATTTTGTGCAGCAAATTAGTAATTTGCGCTAATTTAGGCTATTGTTTTGACATTGTTTGCATTGGGCCTCACCATAATGTAGAATGAAGGAAACATGTTGGATTAAAAGCTGATGTACTATCACAATTTGCCCAGAATAAAAACTTTCAAACTACAGGCACTTGGTAGAAATAAAATTGCTATTGTAATTATGGAGTAATTAACAATGAAAGTTCTGATATTTCTAGTCATCAAGAGACAGATATTTTTATGCTTTGTTAAGTCAAAGAACTAATTGTATCCCTAAGAGAAATATGACATGATGATTTTTCGGTCAGAATTAAGAATACTCATCTTTTAATTGATGTTAGTTAACAGAACTGTAATTATAACTACATAGGAATGTAAAGATTTACTTGTACAAAATTTAATTACTTGAATCTAGGCCTTTCATTCAATAAAAGTAATCCCTCTGTTCACCTAAAAATGATTGGGTGATTATCCTTTACATAAGTAAAACAATATATGCAAATTAACAAAACATATTTTTGCAGTTATAAAACATGTAATTTATAGTCTTAATAGAAACAGAGTCTTTCCTGTCTTTGTATGAAATTATTCACTTTTATTTCATGTAAATTTCTATGTAATTTGGGAAGATGTATGTAAAAAAATTTAATTGTATACATCTCAAAATTTAATAATTAACAATGACAGTAAATGTTTAAAACCATATAAATAGAGGCAATTCATACGCTGCCAGACATCAATCTTTCATCAGTCATGAGGCAGTCTTAATCCAATTTTACACATGTAATTATCCACCAAACATCTAGCATGCAAAATAAAATTCTTTGTGAACGAGAAATACTGGAACTTATTTCTACCATTGCATGATTCCCATGTGGTGACAGAGTAACATCAAGATGAACCTATGGCAGCATTAAGAAGCACCATACCAGATAACACAAGATGTGTATTCTTTATTTGGTAAGGATATCCATAATATGATGCGATATGTTGTTTTTCTTGCATCAAGCAGTGATACACATACCAAACTACACAAATAAAAGCATTTTCACCACTTTATATTACATTGTTTTTGTTGATGTTCATCCTATATCCTCCTTTCAAGACATTGTCCACTACACTCAACTGCTCTTCCAAGTCATTTGTTATCTCTGACAGACTTGTGTGTGTGTGTGTTTGAGGTTTACGGGCGCTAAACAGCGTGGTCATCAGCGCCCATCTGACAGACTTATAATGCCATTGACAAACTTCAAAAATTCATTTCTTTTTCATAAACTTTAATTTAAATTCCAGAGTTTTCTCTACTGTTTGCTCAGTGTACAAGTTGATAACACTGAGAATATGCAACAAAAATGCTGCAGAAAATCCTAAAAATCCAAGGTCCCTCACAAGGCCTCACAATGGCTTCCATAGACTTACTCACTCCACCTGAGCCACGTACCCCTACCTTCTACCTATTACCCAAAATCCACAAAGAGAACCATCCTGGCCGTCCCATTGTAGCAGGCTTCAAAGCCCCAACAGAACGTATCTCAGCTCTGGTAGACCAACACCTCCAACCTATCATCTGCAGACTCCCATCCTACATCAAGGACACAAACCACTTCCTAGAACGCCTCAAATCCATTCCCACTCCTCTCCCACCTGAAACCTTTCTTGTCACCATAGATGATACATCCCTTTACACAAACATCCCACACACCCATGGTCTCTCTGCCCTTGAGCACTACCTCTCCCAACGCCCACCCGAAGATCTTCCAAAAACCTCGTTCCTTATCACACTTACCAACTTCATCCTCACCCATAATTACTTCACTTTTGAAGGCCAGACCTACAAACAAATCAGGGGATCTGCCATGGGAACCAGGATGGCTCCATCCTATGCCAACCTCTTCATGGGCCGCATGGAGGAGGCTTCCCTGAAGACCCAACAGCTGCTTACCTGGCCTGGTATAGGTTTATAGATGACATCTTTGTGGTCTGGACTCATGGTGAAGAAACACTCCTTAATTTCCTCCATAACCTCAACTCCTTTTCGAATCTGAATTTCACCTGGTCCTTCTCCAAAACCAAAGCCACCTTCCTGGATGTTGACCTTCATCTTGTTGAAGCTCACATCCACACCTCTGTCCATATCAAACCCACCAACAAACAACAGTACCTTCACTTTGATAGCTGCCATCCATTCCACATCAAACGCTCCCTTCCCTACAGCCTAGGTATTAGTGGCAAACGTATCTGCTCCAGTGACGAATCCCTCAACAATTACACCAATAACCTGACCAGTGCTTTCCTCTCCCGCAGCTATCCTGCAGACCTTGTCCACAAACAGATCTCCTGAGCAATACATTCCTCCCAGTCCAACAACAATATTCCTAGCCTCAGACCACACAGAAGCATCCCCCTTGTCACCCAATATTATCCTGGGCTCGAATACATCAATAAATTACTCCACCAGGGATATGACTTTCTCAAGTCAACCCCTGAAATGAGATCATCCCTTGACAAAATTCTCCCCACACCACCCAGAGTTGCCTTTTGTCGTCCCCCTAACCTCCGTAACATCCTTGTTAAACCCTGCAATATTCCCAGACTACCTTCTCTACCCAGCGGTTCCTACCCCTGTAACCGACCCCGCTGCAAAACCTGCCCCATGCATCCCCCCACAACCACCTACTCCAGCCCCGCTACTGGGAAAACATACACAATTCAAGGCAGGGCCACATGTGAGACTACACATGTCATTTATCAGCTGACATGCCTGCACTGCACAGCCTTTTACATTGGTATGACAACAACTAAACTGGCTGAGCGCATGAACGGACACAGACGAACTGTCCGCCTAGGAGATGTCCAATACCCAGTAGCGGAGCATGCCCTCCAGCATAATTCTAGGGACCTAGGAACCTGCTACACCGTCTGTGCCATTTGGCTTCTCCTACCCAACACCAGTCCCTCTGAACTGCGGAGATGGGAACTTGCACTCCAGCACATCGTTTCATCCCGCCATCCCCCTGGACTGAACCTACGTTAAACAACCTCACTCCCATTTACTTTTCAGTCTTCTCCTCTTTCCCTTTCCTCTTTAGCCATTCATGCATCTTTTCATCCTACATCTTTATACTATACACCTCTTTACTTCTGTATGCATCCTCTTTGGTTTGAAGCTGGCACAGTACCTGCAGTAGAATATCTTTGGCTTCCCTCTGACAACCATGCCTCCATCCTTGCTACCTTCCCTGTTTTCCTTTCTCTGTTGCTTCATAGCCTGGGTTGTGAGTAACTAAATCCACTTTCCCTTCTTCTCTTTCTTTCCCCTCTCTCCTCCCTGATGAAGGAACATTTATTCCGAAAGCCAGGAACTTAAATTTTCGGTTGTTTTTTGTGTTTCTATCGGCTGTACTGAGCTGAGGTAAGTACTGGCCAGCCCCTCTATCTCTTTGTTAGAATATGCAACAACCCTGTCTCACTCCATTCTCAACCAATGCTTCCCTTTCATGCCTCTCTGATCTTAATAACTACTGTAAAACAAGGTGAATAGAAAAAGCAGGGTGAGTAGAATGGTTCAAATGGCTCTAAGAACTATGGGACTTAAAATCTGAGGTCATCAGTCCCTTAGACTTAGAACTAATTAAACCTAACTAACCTAAGGACATCACACACCTCCATGCCCAAGGCAGGATTTGAACCTGTGACTGTAGTAGCAGCGTGGTTCCAGACTGAAGTGCCTAGAACTGCTCAGCCACAGTGGCCAGCGGTGAATAGAAACAAAATTTCATATATACAATTACTTTGAATACTATAAGGTTGCACTGGACATTAGTTTTAACTAATATTGTTTTTGTGTTGGCAACACTTCAGACTAACAAGGAAATTATGTCTTGTTGGGTTGGCAGCATTGTAGGTTGATGTTTATCCTCGTGTTTGTCCCTAGTTTTTGACTTGTTTTTCTACCTACTTTAAATTTCTCTGGTAAGTAAACATATATTCTACATATGGAAATTAATGGCATTGTGAGTACTAGATATAACATCTATATAAAACAGTAAAGGCTGGTTTTTGTTTCACTTTCAATGAAATCAGGACTGTGAATTTTCAAATTTTTTACATTATGTTTATAATCTATGCAGGGTGAATAGAAACATATGAATTCTGGTGTTTCCATTCATCCCACAATAACAAAATCTAAAAAAAAGCAATCTATTAGTATGCCATATTAATACCATATAATTCTCTAGTTATGTTATATGCACAACTAATATATCTTCCTTGTTTCAGAGTTTCTGTTCAAATATACCACAGAAACACAAACCCATCATAAAAAAAATGCCCTCCCTGACATCAAATTGGGGGTTAGCTAGTGGAAAGCAGCTGAAAAATATGGGATTCATTTTAGTGTACTATGCAGACACAGTGGACAGAAAAACATGGGATTCATTTTAGTGTACTATACAGACACAGTGGACAAGCTGCCTTTTCTTTTGAAGAAGAGAAGCTGTTGTGACAGCTCTCTTACTACTAATAAAATGAACAAATCTGGCGAAATTAGGAATGATACCTTCGTCATTGCATCTCAGCAAAAAGGCGAGTGTACTCAACAGCTTTCCTTTCTTCCTCCGAAGTTTATCTAACTTCCGTACAAGTTTCACCATCTCCTCCCCGTAGAGGTACTTGATGTGACTTCGTAGGCTTTCCCGGCGTAATAAGTCTTGAAAATCTCTTCGGGTTTGCTGCCAGATCCTAAAATCAACTTGACTCGATATTTCGGCGATCCAACTGGTCGCCACCTTCAGGAGAATGCTGCTTGCTGATGAGTCCCGCTGAGAACTAACGCCTGGCTGCAAAATGACGTCCTATATAGCCCACCGTGCAGTACACGGCGCGTGCGCTGCCCGTCACAGTTGCTGCCCTCCAAGACAGGGAAGCTGTTTATAGACAGACTGAAAATATGCAGTGAATGGGGCTATCCTATTGACTTTACAATCTTAAGACTTCTTGGGGAGTCTTTGGACAGAAGGGGAAAGGGGAGTGAGAACGTTTATGAATAATCTCTCTGGTCATGATTTTGTGGAATCATTTATGAGGTGAGACAAAGGTCAATTAGCAGGGTGAATGTGCCAAACCATAAAATGCTCCAGAGCTGGTGTTACACCAGAAACTATCAACAGTTACTTCAATGAACTATCAAAGGAATTGGAGAATGTGCTGCTATCTAAAATAGTAAATTATGATGAGACAAACCCTACAGATGATCCAGGAAAACAAAAGGTAGTCACATGGAGAGTAACTAAAAATCATGAAAGGGTCATGAACTCCTTAAAGGCATCAATCGCCATAATGTTTGCGCAGCTACTGCAGATGGCACTATACTACCGCCGTATGTTTTGTATAAGGCTTTGCATTTAAATCGAAGCTGGACTGAAGGTGGGCCAAAATATGCAAGATACAATCGGTTGTTTTGATTCATTCTATTACAATGATTAGGTCCTTACAGTTGCTGTCCCATACCTGAAAAAGCTGGAAGGTAAGAAATTTCTCATTGGAGACAATTTATCTTTGCATTTGTCCATAGAATCAGTTAAGCTGTATCAGGACAATGACATAAGATTTATATTTCTATCAGCATATTCAACACACCTGACACAAGCACTGGATGTGGCATTTTTTCAGGCTCTTAAAACTACTTGGCGCCAAATATTAGAAGAATGGAAGAAAGGCCCAGGAAGAAATGAGGCAACAATTTTACGGATAAATTTCCTCTACTTTTGAACAAGCTGTGTGACTCTTTGAAGGAAAAAAAATGTTATTACAGGTTTTAGGAAATGTAGGATTGTGTCTCTAGACTGCAATAAAGTGTTGTCAGTGCTTCCAGGTACTGGTACCAGTATACCAGTAAACAAAAATCAGGATAAGAACAGTAATGAAAAATCCACTAATGCTGTTCACCATAATTTTAAAGAACTCTTCCATAGTCTTAGACAAGACCAGACTCCTAAACAAAGGAGAAAAAGGAAAAAAGTTAATGTCCAACCTGGCAGAAGTGTTAGTGTTGATGACTTTTAGGACATGGATGGGGAGACTGGTATCTACATAAGTCAAGGTGACTATATGGTGGTCAAAGTATGTGGTAAAACATCATCTTTTCGATGTTATGTTTCCAAATAGTTTTGTTGGAACATTTTTAAAAAGAGTTCCTCAAACCAAAAAATCGACAATGACTGAAGAAGAATCTTTTGTCTCAAGAAACAATGTTGTCCTAAAATTGTTGTTGTCGGTTCTCAGTTCAAGTGCTCATTTCTGAGACATGCTATGTTTTGAGGACGATCTGTCTGATTTAACAATTTATTAATAATACAGTAGCAAGCTCAAGGTAAACAGATGTGTTCTCTATGTTCACCTTAACTTTCAATTGATAAGCCATAAGACACAAACATTTTAGTATATTTTACTTACTTTTTAAATTAATAAATCATTATCTTTTAAAATAAATGTTTATCTGTTTATTTTATAATGGAAAAACTATATATCATAGCTTACATCAAACTCTCTTTACTTTCAAAAAAACAATTATAGTTTTATAACACTGTTCCTATTCTCCCATATCTACAGGGTGATTAGAAACACCATGTTTAATTTTTTTTAATTTACTGAAAGAAAATAATTTGATAATAATATCATAAGCTGATAAGACCAATACAGACCTGGGTTTTGGGTAATATTTTTTTGTTTAAACTTGACAAACAATAAGTAAATTTTTCAACCAAAGTTCAAATTTGATGCTATTCACCCCATTTTATAGTATTGTCTGATTTCCGTACAAGTTGTAAACAACCTTTTGCTCCCTGTATTTTACCCCTGCTACCTCCATAACTTCAAAGAGATCTTCCAATCAGCATTGTCAAAAACTACCTTTAAGTCTACAAATACTATAAATCAGGGTTTTTCACCCCTTAATCTATCTTCTTAGTTAGGTTGCAGGGTCAGTATTACCTTGTATGTTCCTACATTTCTCTGAAATGCAAACTGATCTTCCCTGAAGACAGTTTATACCAGCTTTCCATTCTTCATCATAAAAACCTAATATTAAAAGTGATCTGCTTTTCCTTGAAGATTAAATTAAAATCATACAAACTTTGGGTAAAAGTGACATTTCAATCTGTTGATCTTGTTTTCCAAAGTATAAGTATCTATGTGAGATACAAGTACTTAACAGTATGAAATGATGAATAAACAAACAACAGTGATGCAGTGGAGAGGGGAAGATGGTTTGGCTCTTGGCCTGTTCTTTCTCAGAAACCCATCACTCCACTTGCATAAGTAAGAGGAGAAACAAATGAGCTTGTACACAATGAAAGAGTCATCTTAGCAATCATATTGAATATTTGTGTTGCATCAGCATAATTTAAATGGCGTAAGTCCATAGTTTCCACAACATCAATATAATTTAAATGGCTTAGGTCCATAGTTTCCACTGCATGGAACTACATTACTTAAACATGATGATGACTCTTAAACAAGCATTCTATTTCTTAAAGTAACCTGCATGAAACAAGAAATTAGGTACTACATTAAGACTGCACATATTCAAGTAACTACAATAATTTATACTTAATGTTTCACTTATGTTGTACAAATTAAACAAGTACCTCTTAATTTTCAGAACATTCATCCATACTACCAAGATATAATTAGGCTAATTAACTTGTCAACATTGTTTCTAAGATATTGTTTTTCTTCTTTGTTCTTTGAAAACAAAATACATGTATGTATTTTGTACAGTTATTTAATGAACAAAATTGGAACTACCTTGAAGAGTGCTGTCTGTTTTCCTTGGGTCTCTCTGTCATAAGCAAAAAAAAGACACATTCACTTAATCATCAGTGCTATTCATAAATATAGCAAGAATCTTAGACAAACCTGATCAGAGCAATTTTTTGTTAGCTGTGACATGTGTTGTTGTTGCCTATAATCCAAAGACTGGTTTGGTGCAGTTCACCATGCTACTCAGCCCTTTATCTCTTTATCTCTCACAATTACTAAAATATTCTGGGCTATTATGCAATGGTCTAAAGGATTTCACTTCAAAATCTGATATTTTGTCACCACATACAGAGAACATTTCCAAGGAGGACTGTAGCTTTGTTGAACATCTGATTCACACCCTGGCTCACTGCTGACTACATCAAAATTCCACTTCCATGAGCTTCTGTACAACGGCATGACATCACATGTTTTGAATACAAGAGCACAGCTGGCCATTGTTGACTGCTATCATCCACTGATACTATCATCCCATGGTGGAAGACAGGTACCCATCTTCTTCAGCACTGGAATCCAAATTTCATTCAATTTCATGCCATCCTTCTTCCTCTTAAAATTCCTGGGGTGTTTCACAATCTCTATGGCCTCTCTGTATAGCCATTCATGGTATCCATTTGTGGTTGCCAGTACTTGAGTCCAGCAAGATGAATGTTCCGCAACAGCTCAGCTGATCTGACAATCTCCCCTCTTCTGCAGTTGCTCTTATGCTCTTTGAAAGAAGTGTTGCAACAGCTGAATTGGATTTTTCCTCCCAATGTTGTGGAACTGTTTAAATATTGCTCACAATCACATATTTCAAATGGAATGAAGAGTTATATGAACAGATGGATGGTGTCACTATGGGCAGTCTGTTAAGCATGGTTATAGCAAACTTCTTTATGGAAAAACTCGAGGAGCAGGCAATGGAAACTGTGAACAAGATACCAAATATTTGACTCTGTTACACGGATGATATGTTTGTTTTGTGGTGACATGGCAGTGAAGAACTGGATCGTTTTCATAAACGTCTGAATAGGATCAACCCAAAGGTTCAGTTATCGAAGGAGGAGGAGGCAGGTGGAAGATTAAATTATCTTGACATGCTAGTTTTCAAGAAAGATGGTGGTAGTTTGGGCCACACAGTTAGCTGAAAACCTACACACACAGGCTGTTACCTACACTGGGATTCGAACCACCACCCACAACAAAAGTGAGGCGTCATAAAAACATTGGCGGATAGAGCAAGGAAAATCTGTGAACCAGAACTGCTTGATGCTGAATCAGAACATCTCACCACTGCATTGTTCAAGAATGGTTATTCATTCACTAATGTGAAAAGAGCTTTAAGACTACCATGCAGAAATCATAGTGATGCTCAGGAGCTGGTGGAATTGAAAGTTTTCCTGCCATTCATTAATGACATAACTGACCATATAGGAAAAATCTTGAGAAAGTCGAACATCATGGTAATTTACACACCCACATTGTAGATACCAGATATGTAAAAACTGCCAAGGATGCTTGCCAACCACTGGAAAAAGCTTGAATTTATAGGATTCTATGTAGTTGTAGGGAGGTGTATGTCTGTACTACAAAAAGAACTGTCAAAAATGATTCAGAGAGCACAAGATCAACTACAGAAGAGGGGAGATTGACAGATCAACTGTTGCAAAACAAGTTTTACAGCAGGAGACCATCATATTCATTTTGACCAGACTCAATTACTGGCAACCAAAGATCTGTACCACTAAAGGCTATACAGAGAGGCTGTAGAAATTGGGAAACACCACAGGAATTTTAATAGGAAGAAGAATGGCGTGAAATTGAATGAAATTTGTAGTGTGGTGCTGAAGAAGATGTGTACCAGTCTTCCATGCTCGCGTAGTCAAAACATGTGACGTCAGGCCACTGCGCAGAATCAAAATTTTGCTGTTGTCAGTAGCGAGCCAGGGTGTAAATCGGACATTCAACAAAGCTACAATCCCCCTTGAAAAGTCCTCCACAGACGGGGATGAAATGTCAGCTTTTGAAGTGAAATCCCTTAGAATACAGCTTAATAGCCCAGAATATTTTATTAACTGTTACAATTCCAGCTGTGAAAGTTTACATTTTATGAATCTTTATCTTTGTGTAAGAACTGAAACCTACAAACAGTTGAACCTGCTTATTGTATTCACCCCTTTGGCCTCCCTCTTCAATTTTTGTCCCCTCCCCCCTCCCTCCACCCAGCACTTCCATCTATTACCAAATTTATGATTCTTTGATGCCTCAGGATGAGTCCTATCAAACAATCTCTCTTTTTGTCAAGTTGTTCCACAAATTTCTATCTTCCCCAGTTTGATTCAATACCTACTCATTAATTACCCAATCCATCCACCTAATCTTCAATATTCTTCTATAGCACCACATTTCAAAAGCTTCTACTCTCTTATTGTCAACAGTGCTGATCATCCACCTTTCACTTTCGTACATAACTACACTCCAGACAAATGTCTTCATAAAAGACTCCCTAACACTTAAATTTCTGTTAGAGGTCAACAAATTCCTCTTATCAAGAAATACATTTCTTGGTATAGCCAGTCTGCATTTTATATTCTGTCTCCTTTGTCCCTCATAGCAAAACTCATCAGAAACTTTAGTGTCTGCTTTTCTAATCTAATTCCCATGGCATTGTCTGATTTAATTTGAGTACGTTCCATTACCCTTGTTTTACTTTAGTTAATGTTCATTTTATATCCTCCTTTCAAGATGCTGTCCATTTCTATCATACTGCTATTCTAAGTCCTTTGCTGTTGTTGTTGTTGTGGTCTTCAGTCATGAGACTGGTTTGATGCAGCTCTCCATGCTACTCTATCCTGTGCAAGCTTCTTCATCTCCCAGTACCTACTGAATGTGCTTAGTGTATTCATCTCTTGGTCTCCCTCTATTATTTTTACCCTCCACACTGCCCTCCAGTACTAAATTGGTGATCCCTTGATGCCTCAGAACATGTCCTACCAGCTCATCCCTTCTTCTTGTCAAGTTGTGCCACAAACTCCTCTTCTCCCCAAATCTATTCAATACCTCCTCATTAGTTATGTGATCTACCCATCTAATCTTCAGCATTCTTCTGTAGCACAACATTTCAAAAGCTTCTGTTCTCTTGTTGTCCAAACTATCTATCATCCATGTTTCACTTTCATATATGGTTACAGTCTATACAAATATTTTCAGAAATGACTTCCTGACACTTAAATCTATACTTGATGTTAACAGATTTCTCTTCTTCAGAAACACTTTCCTTGCCATTGCCAGTCTACATTTTATATCCTCTTATTTCAACCATCATCAGTTATTTTGCTCCCCAAATAGCAACACACCTTTACTACTTAAAGTGTCTCATTTGCTAATCCAATTCCCTCAGCATCACCAACGTAATTCGACTACATTCCATTATCCTCATTTTGCTTTTGTTGCTGTTCATCTTATATCCTCCTTTCAAGACACTGTCCATTCCATTCAACTGCTCTTCCACGTCCTCTGCTGTCTCTGACAGAATTACAATGTCATCAGCAAACCTCAATGTTTTTATTACCCCTCCCTGAATTTTAATTCCCATGTCAAAAATCTTTATGGTCCCGTTTACTGCTTGCTCAGTGTATAGACTGAATAACATTGGTGGTAGGCTTCAACCCAGTCTCACTGCCTTCTCAACTATTGCTTCCTTTCCATGTCCTTCACCTCTTAAGTCTGGTTTCTGTACCAGTTGTAAATAACTTTTACTCCCTGTATTTTCCCCCAGCGACATTCAGAAGTTTTGAGGGTGGATTTCAGTCAAAAGCTTTCTATAAATTTACAAATTCTATAAATGTAGGTTCGTCTTTCTACAACCTATCTTCTGAGATAAGTTACAGGAAACTTTTTGCAGCTCATAATGATGTTAGTGTAGCAACCAGTACGTACGATATGGAGAAACAAGTAGCCTTGGTTCCAATTTTAAATTTTTTTTATTTAGGCATCTTCAGGTTGCCTATAGAAGAAGTACAAAATTACATAATAGTGGTGTGATCCCATTTAATGAGATTAATTTACAAAGTAAATATTGAACAACTTAACGATATTTGGTGGAAATGGGTACACGGAATACTGTGCATAAAATATACCAGCAGGTAAATGTCCTTTAGCAAAGCTTTAAAACACTGTACAGTGTCCCATAAAATAGAATAAAACAGAAGATGGCTGACCCACACTCCTGGAAATTGAAATAAGAACACCGTGAATTCATTGTCCCAGGAAGGGGAAACTTTATTGACACATTCCTGGGGTCAGATACATCACATGATCACATTGACAGAACCACAGGCACATAGACACAGGCAACAGAGCATGCACAATGTCGGCACTAGTACAGTGTTTATCCACATTTCGCAGCAATGCAGGCTGCTATTCTCACATGGAGACGATCGTAGGGATGCTGGATGTAGTCCTGTGGAATGGCTTGCCATGCCATTTCCACCTGGCGCCTCAGTTGGACCGCGTGAGACGACGCTTCATCCAGTCCCAAACATGCTCAATGGGGGACAGATCCGGAGATCTTGCTGGCCAGGGTAGTTGACTTACACCTTCTAGAGCACGTTGGGTAGCACGGGATACATGCGGACGTGCATTGTCCTGTTGGAACAGCAAGTTCCCTTGCCGGTCTAGGAACGGTAGAACGATGGGTTCGATGACGGTTTGGATGTACCGTGCACTATTCAGTGTCCCCTCGACGATCACCAGACGTGTACGGCCAGTGTAGGAGATCGCTCCCCACACCATGATGCCGGGTGTTGGCCCTGTGTGCCTCGGTCGTATGCAGTCCTGATTGTGGCGCTCACCTGCACGGCGCCAAACACGCATACGACCATCATTGGCACCAAGGCAGAAGCGACTCTCATCGCTGAAGACGTCACATCTCCATTCATCCCTCCATTCATGCCTGTCACGACACCACTGGAGACGGGCTGCACGATGTTGGGGCGTGAGCGGAAGACGTCCTAACGGTGTGCGGGACCATAGCCCAGCTTCATGTAGATGGTTGCGAATGGTCCTCGCTGATACCCCGGGAGCAACAGTGTCCCTAATTTGCTGGGAAGTGGCGGTGCGGTCCCCTATGGCTCTGCGTAAGATCCTACGGTCTTGACATGCATCCGTGCGTCACTGCGGTCCGGTCCCAGGTCGACGGGCACGTGCACCTTCCGCCGACCACTGGCGACAACTTTGATGTACTGTGGAGACCTCACGCCCCACGTGTTGAGCAATTCGGCGGTACATCCACCCGGCCTCCCGCATGCCCACTATACGCCCTCGCTCAAAGTCCGTCAACTGCACATACGGTTCACGTCCACGCTGTCGCGGCATGCTACCAGTGTTAAAGACTGCGACGTAGCTCCGTATGCCACGGCAAACTGGCTGACACTGACGGCGGCGGTGCACAAATGCTGCGCAGCTAGCGCCATTCGACGGCCAACACCGCGGTTCCTGGTGTGTCCGCTGTGCCGTGCGTGTGATCATTGCTTGTACAGACCTCTCGCAGTGTCCGGAGCAAGTATGGTGGGTCTGACACACCGGTGTCAATGTGTTCTTTTTTCCATTTCCAGGAGTGTATGTGGGAATGACCAGCAACAAACTGTCCATTTGCATGAGTGGACAGAGGCAGACAGTGTTTGTTGGTAATGAGGGTCACCCTGTGGCTAAACATGCCTTGGTGCACGGCCAGCACATCTTGGCACAGTGTTACACTGTCCGGGTTATCTGGATACTTCCCACCAACACCAACCTATCTGAAATCGGGAGATGGGAACTTGCCCTTCAATATATCCTCTCTTCTTGTTATCCACCAGGCCTCAATCTCCGCTAATTTTAAGTTGCCGCCACTGATACGTCACCTGTCATTCAATCATCTTTGCCTCCACACTTCCGCCTCGATTGACATCTCTGCCCAAACTCTTTGCCTTTAAATATGTCTGCTTGTGTCTGTGTATGTTTGGATGGATATGTGTGTGTGTGTTTGTGTGTTATTTTATTGTGCCTGTCTACCGGTGCTTTCCCGCTTGGTAAGTCTTGGAATCTTTGTTTTTAATATATGATGTAAATAAAATAGAAAGAAACTTCCACATGGGAAAAATATATTAAAAACAAAGATTCCAAGACTTACCAAGCGGGAAAGCGCCAGTAGATAGGCACAATAAATAAAACGCACAAACACACACACAGAATTTCGAGCTTTCGCAAGTGGCGGCTGCTTCGTCAGGAAAGAGGGAAGGAAAAGGAAAGATGAAAGAATGTGGGTTTTAAGGGAGAGGGTAAGGAGCCATTCCAGTCCCGGGAGCGGAAAGACGTACCTTAGGGAGAAAAAAGGATAGGTATATACTCACGTACACACACACACACACACACACACACACACACACACACACACACACACACACACACACACACACACACACACATATCCATCTTTACGTATTATTGAGTATAATTAGGCAGGATAAAATGTATGGTAGATTACAGAAAAAGGGAAGATGAATACAAAGTGAAACTACTTGTACAAACAAAAAGAGAAAGTAAGTAAGATAATAGAGAAGAATTCGAAATGCAACAGAGACTTTATGTTCTGAGAAAGATCAGTATGTTGTTTAATATTTTCTTGGTAATACAATCTCACTAAGTGGGATCACATCACTATTATGAAATTTTGTATTTTTCCATAGGCCAATCCAAAGATGCCTAAATGAAGTTGAAATATGTTACTTGAAAATAATAAAAAAATGATAAGTGCCATCAAGATTGTTTGTTTCTTTTTATAGTTATATGGCCAGTATTACCACATGTTCCTACATTTCTCCAGAACAAGAACTGACGTTCCCTGAGGTTGGCTTCTACCAGATTTTCCATGCTTCTGTATGTAATTCATGTCAGTGTTTTACAAGCAGGGCTTATTAAACTGAAAAAAAAAAAAACAGTAAAATGCACTCTTCTCACCACACATACACAGACAATTCACTCACTTGTCTCTGGGTGTCACAGCCACATGTGTGGGAGTCATGCATGTGTAAATGTCCTTGTGTTTCTTCATCTGATGAAGAACAGTGTCCAATAGCTGAAAAATATCCAACAATCTACATTTAAATGTGGCAGTCTATAGTTAAATGGCTCCTGTAATACTAGCAGTTTCTGTGATTTTCATCATGTCACTTACTTGAGTAATTTCTGAAGTGCTGAATATGCTGATCAGTTAATGCTTTAAGTCTTGTTAAACAAATCTTGCATCTTATCTCTCCATCCCTCTCTCTCTCTCTCTCTCTCTCTCTCTCTCTCTCTCTCTCTCTCTCTTGTCTAAAAATATTTTTCGAAATGAAATTTTCACATGGAGGCAATTTACAGGTATTATAAACTGTATAGGTAAGGTAACTTACTTCTGTTATTTTACTGATTCATTGCTTTCATTTACTTGCAAGCATGTGTAATTATGTGGCTCTTCTTGATACTGATTGCAGTTCCAACTGTTTAGCCTTTTATCTGTAAATGTGAGAATTTTTTGTAATTTTGTGCTATATTTCACTTGTTAGGTGTTAGCACAGAGAATACAACTCTTTCATGTAAATTAATAATTGGTTCACACAAATAAAATGCATGAAAAGGCACTTACCTGTCAAAGACAACACAGTAATCAAATGCTGTACTTCAAAGTTTTATAAAATATATTAAATAAAACAGACAATTTGTAACATTAACATATGTTATGTCATTATAATCAGTAAAGAAACAACATGTGTTACCGAACCTCATCAGTTGCAGTGTCAGAGAGAACAAATATCCAAGTACCTTGTTAATAAGTATAAACAAATTATTTTAAAGAACTGGAAATAAGGATGATGGTGGCACTTGTAAATTTTGAGTGTGGCAGCTTCACTACAATAGTAATTAAAAACAGTAATCTGATAAAGGTGAGAAACTAATTATCTACTGTGATGTAATATTATTGCAAATCTAGCCATAAAGAGGAGCATAGAAACAAGAAAATGCAATTGAATGTGTAGTATCCACATCATCTCACAATCTGCTCACTGGAATGCTTGAACTAATAGACTCAAATCATTGCTGCTGTAAAATGCATGTTTCTACAGATACAATCTGTATGATGTATGAAACTGTGAACCCTTATAGCTGTTGGAGCGTGAGTCTCAATCAAAATATCTGGTTGGTTTGGATATGCCATGACCAAAGTTTAAGCATAGCACTGAACATCGCAAACTGCAAAATCTAAGTCATCACAAAGTTGTTATTATTGTTGTTGTTGTGGTGGTTTTCATTCCAGAGACTAGTTTGATACAGCTCTCCATGCTACCCCATCCTGTGCAAGTGTCTTCATCCCCAAGTACCTACTGCAACCTACTTCCTTCTTAATCTGCTTAGTGCATTCATCCCTTAGTCTCCCTCTACAAGTTTTACCCTCCATGCAGCCCTCCAATACTACACTGGTGATCCCTTGAAGCATCAGAACATGTCCTACCAACTAATCCCTCCTTCTAGTCAAGTTGGACCACAAATTCCTCTTCTGCACAGTTCCACTCAGTATCTCCTCATTAGTTACATGATCTATCCATATAATCATCATCATTCTTCTGTAGCATCACATTTCAAAAGCCCTATTCCCTTCTTGTCTAAGCTATTTATCGTCCATGTTGCACTTCCATTCATGGCTACACTCCATACAAGTACTTTCAGAAAAGACTCCCTGCCACTTAAATCTAACTTCTGCACCATTTCAGTGCAGTAGTGTGTTCATTGTAAATAAGTTTTATAGTAATTGTATTACATATTTATTAACTTATAAAAAAATAAACTTTTTTATTTTAAATTCAGTGCATTAGTATTTGCAAAATGACTCTTTCATATAGTGTTCATTAAAAAATGATGATCATTCGACTTGGGACCTGTGGAATGGTACATCAGCTTATTTGTTTAAGTTGTAAATATTTGTCATGTATTGTTGTTTTTCTGACATGTTGTATATCCTGGAGGACCTTCTCACTACGGATCAATTGGAATGAAAGTAAATCTAATCTAATCTAATCTATACTTGATGTTAACAAATTTCTCTTCTTCTGAAACACTTTCCTTGCGAGTCTCTCTACTTCAACCATCATCAGTTACTTTTCTCCTCAAACAGCAAAACTCATCTACTACTTTAAGTGTTTCACTTCCTAATCTATTTCCCTCAGCATCATCTGATTTGATTTGACTACATTTCATTACTCTCATTTACTTTTTTTGATGTTGTTCTTATATACTCCTTTCTCCCTGACATTATTCAATCTGTATATTGAGCAAGCAGTGAAGGAAACAAAAGAAAAATTTGGAGTAGGTATTAAAATCCATGGAGAAGAAATAAAAACTTTGAGATTTGCCGATGACATTGTAATTCGGTCAGAGACAGCAAAGGACTTGGAAGAGCAGTTGAACGGAATGGATAGTGTCTTGAAAGGAGGATATAAGATGAACATCAACAAAAGCAAAACGAGGATAATGGAATGTAGTCGAATTAAGTCGGGTGATGCTGAGGGAATTAGATTAGGAAATGAGACACTTAAAGTAGTAAAGGAGTTTTGCTATTTGGGGAGCAAAATAACTGATGATGGTCGAAGTAGAGAGGATATGAAATGTAGACTGGCAATGGCAAGGAAAGCGTTTCTGAAGAAGAAAAATTTGTTAACATCGAGTATAGATTTAAATGTCAGGAAGTCGTTGCTGAAAGTATTTGTATGGAGTGTAGCCATGTATGGAAGTGAAACATGGATGATAAATAGTTTGGACAAGAAGAGAATAGAAGCTTTCGAAATGTGGTGCTGTAGAAGAATGCTGAAGATTAGATGGGTAGATCAAATAACTAATGAGGAAGTATTGAATAGGAATGGGGAGAAGAGAAGCTTGTGGCACAACTTGACCAGAAGAAGGGATCGGTTGGTAGGACATGTTCTGAGGCATCAAGGGAGCACCAATTTAGTGTTGGAGGACAGCATGGAAGGTAAAAATCGTAGAGGGAAACTAAGAGATGAATACACTAAGCAGATTCAGAAGGATGTAGGTTGCAGTAGGTACTGGGAGATGAAGAAGCTTGCAAAGGATAGAGTAGCATGGAGAGCTGCATCAAACCAGTCTCAGGACTGAAGACCACAACAACAACAACAACAACAACTTCTTTCAAGATACTGTCCATTCCGTTCAACTGCTCTTTCAGGTCCTTTTGCTGTCTCTGATGGAATTACAGTGTCACTGACAAAGCTCAAGGTTGCCACAAAATTGCTAAATGAAAATAATAATTTAAACTGTACATGCAGTGCACTGTTACAGAGAAATCAGTAGAATGAAGCCATAGACATTAAGCATTCACAGCTGCAAGAAGAAAACTGATAGCCGGATCAAAAAACACTAAACTTGTATACTTTCAGAAGTGGAAAATGTGAGAAGTTGACAAAACAGCAAAAATGGCATTTTGTGTGTGAAATACAATATTAGACAATGTCTTGGTTTGCTGAAATTGATTCTTACACTTAATTTGTGATAAACTGGAAGGTCTGCCAATGCTGTACGGGTAATTGTGGTATATCATTACTTGCTAAAAGGAACGGGCAACAAAGCTATCACAGAAAATGTGCACAACTGCAGACCTGCAGTCTGTGAGTGATTAGTGCTAAGAAATAAAGTGTATACACATAATTCTAATCCAGCTGGTTACCAGCAAAAGGAAAAACTTAAGAATGAAGTTTTATGTATCAAATGGACCTAACCCTCAAAGAAGAATTGAAGAACCAGTCACACAAGATGCACAAAAACCAACAAGGGAAGCCTCAGAAGGAAAGCAAAACAATTTTATTTGCTGATAGCCATAGTGGATGGATTCCAGTCTTCATAAATGAAAATTTAGACAGATGTTCCATTGAATGTATGTTTTGTCCAGGTACTCCATTTCACATCACTACTGAAAGAATAATAAGAATTCTGTAAATATGTGCACTAAGAATATATTGTGCTCACAGCAGGAACCAATGATGTTTACTATAACAAAATGAAAGTCACTGTAGAAAGCATAAAAAAATCTGTGTGCCCAATTAACATATAAAAATACAACAGTTGTAAGTGTAAGTCAAACATACTACTTCTGCCTTCTTTACTGTGAATGCAACAAATACATTGCAATGGCTGAGTTTCTGCAATTATAAATCAGCTCTACATTTAGGTTATACAGCTTTTACTTAAATAATTGCCAAGTTTATTTAAATATTGAACTCACAAAATCTATTTTACTCATAATGATTTGCCCCAGATCATTCACAGTTATTAGCATGGAGAACAGTTTTTAAATTATTAACAACAGTTTTGTGTAATTTACTTTTACACCTAAAGAACTCCAATCAAACAATAGAAGTGTCCTTGATCATTCCTAAAAAATGTGGTAAACACAATTAAGTTTCAAATTTCTGCCAGCAGAGTCTTTGCATGAATTCCAGTGACTGCTTTGACTGATCAAAGAAAATTATAATTTGTCCAAGTCTCACGGCAATATTACATTAGCTGAGTTATGTCACCATGCAGACGAGGGGATATTACAGTATGATCTCTTAGGTAGTCCTGTGTCAATATTGAAGTCACAAAATACAATCCTGACCTGGAGAAAATCTGAGAAAGCTACACAAACGTGAATTTGAGTCAGACTCTAGAACAAGTCTACTGCCACCAGTGTACATTTCACATAATGACCATGAGGATAAGATTAGAGAGTTCAGAACTTGTTTGGAGGTATATAGACAGTCATTTTTTCCTCCCTCCATTTGCAAGTTTAACAGGAAAGTGAATGATAAGTAGTGATACAAAGTACCCTCCATCTGGTAGCATATGAAGGCTTACCAATACGGTGCTTGCAGAATATGTATGTAGTTGTAGACAGAGAATACTACTCAATATAACTAATATACAAGGCATGTCATACTTCTTAATAGTAGAAGTCAAACAATGGAAACTCTAGGTAGGAATATCAACAGTGCAGGAAAAGATAGTTTTGCTACTTACTATAAAAATGACACATTAAGTTGCAGTCAGGCACAATGAAAAGACCCTTACACATAAGATTTTGGTCTCAGCCTTCATAAAAAAAAGAAACAGACATCATTCATTCACACAAGCAAGCATACCTCACCCACAAATGATCATCAAAACCACCAGCTTGGGCAAGAATGCCGTATTTTGTGGAATGGAAGCAGCAGTCTGGAGGGGGTAGGTAAGGCGAAGGGGAAGGAAGCAGTGTAAGGGTGGGGGTAGAGAGGAGTGCTATCTGTGCAAGAACTAGAATGCCAAAAAGGACAGCATCAGGAGGTTGTGGAGCAGGGAGGTGGGGAAAACAGAACAAGAAGGGAGACAAGAGGGAAAAGATGGGCAGTTGCATTAGCAGAGGATGGCAAACAAAGAGGATGGTAAATGAGAATGGGGAGGAGGTGACAGGACAGATAGGGTGGAAATTGCTGGGTGGAGGATGTGAGGACAGTGCGTTACTATAAATTGAAGCCAGGATAATTATGAGAGCAGAAAATTTATTGTAAGAATAACTCCTATCAGTTCAGTTCACAAAAGATGGTGATGGAGGAGAGGATCAAGATGGCTTGGATAGTGAAGCAGCCATTGAAATCAGTCATGATATGTTAAGCTGCATGTTGTGCTATAGGGTGGTCAGTCTTACTGTGGCACAACATGCAGCTGAACATATCATGACTTATTTCAATGGCTGCTTCACTACCCAAGCCATCCTGATCCTCTCCTCCACCACTAGCTTTTCTGAACTGTGCAGATGGAAGTTATCCTTACAACACATTTTATGCTCTCATAATTATCCTGGCCTCAACCTATAGTAACATATCGTTCCCATACTTATACCCTCAACCCAATAATTTCCTTTCCCTCTCACCTATCACCTCCTCCCTATTCTTGTCTCTCTTGCTCTTTGTTTGCCACACTCTACCAAAGCATCTGCCCAACATTTCCTGCTCCTCTCATTTTTCACTCAGTTTTCCCACCTTGTAGCAGTTCCACCTGCTTTTATTTCTTCAGTTGCTGATTGTCCATAGTGTAAACCTGCATTGCTACACCGGTTGAAAAATAGGTTTGTAATTTGGACACTGACTATGGTAAATATTGTAGCTGACAGATGCACATTTAAGTTTCACAGTCTTTTACTTTTGCTGTTCACAACCACCCAGTAATACCAGTGAGCTGGCCAGTGCACTATTGTTTCTTTGATAATCCTCATTAATAGTTTGCAGGTGAACCTCCACATACTGTTACAATAGTTTCTTGTTGAACATCTACAAGCCGTAAAAACCTTACCACAAAGTTCATAGTTCTTGAAGAATAATCAGGTATGTATGGAGCAGACAGAGTCATTGTTTTTAAACATGGCCTAATTGTTTAACAGTTATTACACTGTTAAGTGAAGCAGTGTTGTTGTTCTAACCAGCACAGGCTACTCATCTGAAACTTGGCTGTGGACTGACCGACTCATGACCAAAAATCAGGCCTTATATATCATCACAATAATAGGTGCTGAAACTACATATTGTTTAAAGTTAAATTTACAGAAATTACAATGAAAGCTCAACTAATTCAATTATCCATACACATAAAAAACCTGTCTTTTTAACAATTTCTTCTACTGCATGGGTTAAGCTGAATTATTTGTTTAAATCGTGAAATTAAAAAATATAGAAATTAAAAAATATAGTTAATATAGTTACACAAACAATACTTTTGAAAAAAACTGTTAATTACTTCAAAATTAATTAAGGGATGACTTCACTAACATGTTTTTAAACATAGCCAAATAGATACTACAAGAATACTAGTATATTGTCTTCCAAATGTTTAAAATTATTATTGACTTTATATTTGTTTATATGTCAACAACAGAATTTAAATTATGAAACAATTACTGATTCCACCCTATAACAAAAGATACTTACTAGGAGTGGTCAAAATAAATCAGGAAATCAAGTACATACATAAAACTAAGAACAATATGTCTGCGTGTCTGTGTATGTATGGATGGATATGTGTGTGTGTGTGTGTGTGTGTGTGTGTGCGTGCGCGCGCGCGAGTATATACCTATCCTTTTTCCGCTACCGGGATTGGAATGACTCCTTACCCTCTCCCTTAACCCACATCCTTTCGTCTTTCCTTTTCCTTCCCTCTTTCCTGACGAAGCAGGCGCAGGTTGTGAAAGCTCGAAATTCTGTGTGTGTGTGTTTGTGTGTTTTATTTACTGTGCCTATCTACCAGCGCTTTCCCGCTTGGTAAGTCTTGGAATCTTTGTTTTTAATAAACTAAGAACAAAATCAGATATGGTGTTATATTCTTTAAAACTAAGACAAATGTTTCTCTTTTATGAAAATACAGATTATATTCACATATGTTAATGGTAACTAGTTAAACATGAAAAAATGAATTTAAGGAGGTTGTTAACAAAACAAGAGGCTAATTAAAATTATTCCAGCTTGATTCATCACATCAACCCCTCATTAGATTGACAAGATAGATATTGCTAATGGGTACATGGGAAACTCCATTTTCTTTTTCTTTTCTGTGTCAGTAGGACCTCTCGTAGGATAGACCATTCGCCAAGTGCAAGTCTTTCGATTTGACCCCACTTTGGCGACTTGCGCATCAAGAAAATTCAATGACCACAACTGATGTCAGAAATTGGGTTTAAAATCTACACAAAAAATATTACATAAAAAATCTTATCAAAAACTACAGTACATATAGTTTTTAAAGTTCATTGCTATGTGAACTGGCCTTACGAAAATCCCCATACAAAATAATTACACACTGTTTATTGTTGTAGAATATCACAAAATATCCACAAGTTAGACTTTTAACAAAAGTTATGCATCTTCATGATAAGTGATGTCCTTTTTTTGCTAAGCAAAGATTATATTTTAAAACACATACCACTTTGTACGAGTCCTGTCTTGCTAAACAAAATAAATTAATCCTCATGGGTTGGGAAAAAAAAAATTAAATTACACTGTACATTGCAGTTCACTTGCTCAATGTTCAGTATTTTTCACAAGCACTTCCACTTTTTCAAGAGCTTTAACATCCTTTCTCACCAAGCTGTCTGCACCTTCAATAGGTTCAAGAGGCAGTTAGGAAATACACTGCGATCAGTTCCCTTGGAGATGGTTCTCCTCCACTACAGTAAATGAAAAAAATCAGACAAAATATCCTACATTAGCACTCTTTTACTTCTAACTTAGGGCTAAGAAAAATGGTTCGCTAATGGAAAATGATAATCATTATTTCATAAATATATACCTCACCATACTTAGCACTAAAATTGACTATAGTATGAAATGTGTTGACTAGTAAATATTTAAAATCAAGATCACATTACACTACAAAACATTACTCTTAAGTCATAACTGTCTGAACTGGTTAAACTTGAATGATTGTGTCTCTTTTCCATTTGCAAAATAGCAAAAACTCAAGATGTGCATGACCTCTAGTAAAAACTCAAGATATGCATTAGCATAGATTTACTAATCATTATGTTATGGAAAAAGAATGCAGGCACCATTACATAACTTAATTTACGTTTCCTTCTCTCCCTTTTCCTACACTCGAATTCCAGTCACCCATGACCATTAAATTATCATCTCCTTTCACTATCTGAAAAATTTCTTTTATCTCATCACACATTTCATCAATTTCTTCATCATCTGCAGAGCTAGTTGGCATATAAACTTGTACTACTGTAGTAGGCATGGGCTCCGTATCTCTCTTGGCTGCAATAATCCATTCACTATGCTGTTTGTAGTAGCTTACCCACACTCCTATTTTTTATTCATTTTTAAACTTACTCCTGCATTACCCCTATTTGATTTTGTATTTATGACCCTGTATTCTCCTGACCAAAAGTCTTGTTCCTCCTGCCACTGCACTTCACTAATTCCCACTATATCTAACATTAACCTATCCATTTCCCTTTTTAAATTTTCTAACCTACCTGCCCTATTAAGGGATCTGACATTCCACTCTCCGATCCATAGAATGCCCGTTTTCTTTCTCCTGATAATGACATCCTCCTGAGTAGTCCCCAATTGGAGATCCAAATGGGGGACTATTTTAACTCCGGAATATTTTACCCAAGAGGACACCATCATCATTTATTCATACAATAAAACTGCAATCTCTCATGAAAAATTACAGCTGTAGTTTCCCCTTGCTTTCGGCGGTTCACAGTACCAGCACAGCAAGGCTGTTTTGGTTAGTGTTACAAGAACAGAACAGTGAATCATCCAGATTGTTGCCCCTGGAACTACTGAAAAGGCTGCTGCCCCTCTTCAAAAACCACACATTTGTCTGACCTCTCAACAGATACCCATCTGTTGTGGTTGCACCTATGGTACAGCCACCTGTATTGCTGAGGCACGCAAGCCTCCCCACCAACGGCAAGGTCCATGGTCCATGGGGGGATGTTAACTATCCTCCATATACGCTGACACCTTACATTTTCAGTTTACTTTACCTCTTTGTTTGACGGATATTCTTTAACCATGGTGCCACTTTACTTTCTTCTATCCTCTTGGGATTCATTACTTATAATTAACACAACACAATATAAACAGATATATAGATACCATAGAATAAAATCTTTTTAACATATTTCTATACTAAAGTATGCTACTGCACAAGATTACAAGAAAGTCGAAGATAGAATAATTTTGATTTACTTACAAACTACAGATAGGATAGGAGAAGACTCTGACTGTCTCAGGAAACATGAAAAATGAGACAGACAGCTCAGGTAAGCATTATTGCCACATAATGTATCTAACACAGAATGTTGAACCCCCTACTTGTTATTTGCACAAGAAATTAGTCCTAAATCTTACATCAGTGCGGAGATTTTGAATCACCAATAAACTGCACTCCAACATCTGTCCTGCCAATTTCATAGTTGCTAGTTTCTCTTGTTTCATACTCCAGACACATGCATCACTATTATACCCTCAGTGTTCTGAGTAGATTTAAAAAATGCTTGTAACGTGCTATTCAAATCACTACCATTGTCTAGTAAACACTTAACATGTACACCTTGCACACTTGCTGTTATTACAGATTGATACTTTCTTTTTACTTACCATGTGATGATCTTCATACAAGAAATCCTCATTAATCCTTTCTTTACTTAACACATTGCCCTGATTATCAATTATAAATTTAAACACCTCATCATCATCACTACTTTATATGTCATTGCTATCACCATTACAACTGCTGCCACATTCGGAACCACTTTCACTTTCTCTAAGATTTAGATTTGGTACCTCTTCCATGTTTTTCTCTATTTCAGTCAATTCTGAATCTACATTATCATTTACTTTTACAGGTTTTTCCTCTACCACTAGTGCACACTTGGTTTCTACCTCCATAATCATTTTAATCTGCTCTATTTGTTTCTCAAGTTTAACCCTGTTTTCAGCACAAAATTTCCTGTCATCTTTGACTTCCTGTTTACACTGTTTTCATAGGCCTCCACCTTCCTTCTACAGCCATCAAAAACCTTTTTTCTCTCTTCTACACATTTACTTTTCATCAACTTTAAATTCTTGTTACTGTTATGTACTACTGTCTTTATCTTTTCATCACAGTCTTTAGCTACCGCCTCAACCTTCTTATTTAATTCTGAAAGATTACAGCTGACTACCTCAACCTCCTTTTTAATTTATTTCTACAGTTTATCCTTTAAGTTAACCATTGTAACGATTCATGTTATATGTTACTTAACTTGTGTTCCATCTGCCTGGTCCATTGATGAATGAATAGGAAATTTTCATGCTCACAAAATTTTATTCACATTAATTGTCATCCGAAATGCACTCTCGTCATGTAAACAAAACGCGGACAGACTTCACTTATCTCTTTGACTTCCAAAAGGAACTTCAAAAACTGACTGACAAAACAACAACTCAACAACTAACTCGCAGTCTTGTTGCATCGCTTCATATAGAATTTTAACAATAACTACCAAAATAAAGCATTATTAATTTTATACCATTTTGATGTGGCAATTAAAATTTACAAAATGTAAAGAAACTGATGTTATAGCCAAATAAGGTATAAAATACAACATTCAATGACAATCTTTTATAGTAATACCTTTAGTTTTCCATAAGAAAACCATTCTGAACTTTAATTACAATAATGTCTCTCATATTATTTTAGATACATAATTAATTATAGTTTAAACACAGTTTACAGTATAGACACACATACAAGGCCTCAGGTAGCACTGAATTGAAATGCATATAAAAAAGGTGGTATTGGACATTTCATATGAGTACTGGGGAGGCTGTACCGTTATACAACCCCCCCCCCCCCCCCCCCCCCCCCCCCGCCTCCTCCAGCCACTCTCACAAGTATTACTTGTATGAATGGCTGCTAAATACATACAAAAGCACGCTCCATCTTCAGGCCAAAAGTGGCCCATCGGGACCATCCGACTGCCGTGTTATCATGCTGGGAATTCAATTAAGTCATAGATCAGATTTGGTTGTTTCTCTTGATACATTATTTCACATGGGCGGAACACAGTATACAAATGTTGTAAGCTGTTCAGCATATCTTCAAAGCTCTCTATGTACTCTAAACAACTTACATGATTTTTGTTGCAATTAATTCTAAATAATCTCCTTATTTCTCTCATGTTACATTCAGCCAGATCACTTGATGGGTGATAAGCAGATATCAGAATATGATTTATGTTCTTATCCTCAACAAATGCTTTCCGAAGTTTAGAAATAAATTGTGTTCCATTGTCAGAAAGTATACTCTTTGGTTTTCCTACCTTTGTGAAAAAATCTCTTCTGATTTTCAAAATGATATTCTTACTTGTTGCTTTCTTCAATGGATATACACTCCTGGAAATTGAAATAAGAACACCGTGAATTCATTGTCCCAGGAAGGGGAAACTTTATTGACACATTCCTGGGGTCAGATACATCACATGATCACACTGATAGAACCACAGGCACATAGACACAGGCAACAGAGCATGCACAATGTCGGCACTAGTACAGTGCATATCCACCTTTCGCAGCAATGCAGGTTGCTATTCTCCCATGGAGACGATCGTAGAGATGCTGGATGTAGTCCTGTGTAACGGCTTGCCATGCCATTTCCACCTGGCGCTTCAGTTGGACCAGCGTTCGTGCTGGACGTGCAGACCGCGTGAGACGACGCTTCATCCAGTCCCAAACATGCTCAATGGGGGACAGATCCGGAGATCTTGCTGGCCAGGTTAGCACGTTGGGAGGCACGGGATACATGCGGACATGCATTGTCCTGTTGGAACAGCAAGTTCCCTTGCCGGTCTAGGAACGGTAGAACGATGGGTTCGATTACGGTTTGGAAGTACCGTGCACTATTCAGTGTCCCCTCGATGATCACCAGAGGTGTACGGCCAGTGTAGGAGATCGCTCCCCACACCATGATGCCGGGTGTTGGCCCTGGGTGCCTCGGTCGTATGCAGTCCTGATTGTGGCGCTCACCTGCACGGCGCCAAACACGCATACGACCATCATTGGCACCAAGGCAGAAGCGTCTCTCATCGCTGAAGACGACACGTCTCCATTCGTCCCTCCATTCACGGCTGTCGCGACACCACTGGAGGTGGGCTGCACGATGTTGGGGCGTGAGCGGAAGACGGCCTAACGGTTTGCGGGACCGTAGCCCAGCTTCATGGAGACGGTTGCGAATGGTCCTCGCCGATACCCCAGGAGCAACAGTGTCCCTAATTTGCTGGGAAGTGGCGGTGCCGTCCCCTACGGCACTGCGTAGGATCCTACGGTCTTGGCGTGCATCCGTGTATCGCTGCGGTCCGGTCCCAGGTCGACGGGCACGTGCACCTTCCGCCGACCACTGGCGACAACATCGATGTACTGTGGAGACCTCACGCCCCACGTGTTGAGAAATTCGGCGGTACGTCCACCCGGCCTCCCGCATGCCCACTATACGCCCTCGCTCAAAGTCCGTCAACTGCACATGCGGTTCACGTCCACACTGTCGCGGCATGCTACCAGTGTTAAAGACTGCGATGGAGCTCCGTATGCCACGGCAAACTGGCTGACACTGACTGCGGCGGTGCACAAATGCTGCACAGCTATCGCCATTCGACAGCCAACACCACTGTTCCTGGTGTGTCCGCTGTGCCGTGCGTGTGATCATTGCTTGTACAGCCCTGTCGCAGTGTCCAGAGCAAGTATGGTGGGTCTGACACACCGGTGTCAATGTGTTCTTTTTTCCATTTCCAGGAGTGTAGTTTAATGAATTTTGGAAAAAGATCCACCACGACAAATATGTAACAAAATCCTCCTTTAGCATAAGGCAGTGATCCATAAAGATCAGCTGCTACAAGTTGTAGTTGTTCTTTTGGCAAGATGTTTTGCATATATCCTTTGCAGGTTTTATTACTAACTTTTACCCTCTGGTACATGTAGATAATTGCTTTCTCACTCTCCTGGAAATTTTGTGAAAGTATACATTTTCTTGAATCTTTAGGATACATTTCAGTGTCCCACAATGTCCAAAAATCTCATGTACATACTTTATCAATACTTCAGTATACTGCTCTGGCCAACACAATCTCCAAGTATCACTGTCTGCACAGTATCTTATGAAAAGTATACCCTGGTGCACTTTGTAGTACTGCTCTATTTTCTCACATCCTCTCTTGCTCAGATAACTTTTAACTAACTTCCAGTTGGAATCATAGTTCTGATATCTAAGGATGTCATTACAAATTTTCCTGATTTCATTCTCATCTTTCATCCCTTTTAGATATATAATCCAAAATTCCCTTTCACATTCATCACTCTTATTTCCACCTTCTCCCACATTGGCAATTTTGATAGAACATCAGTAATTAGATTTTCTTCACCTTTTATATACTTTAGTGTGTAGTTGAACTGCTGAGGAATAGTGCCCATGTGGTTATCCTGCTGTGATGCAAAGTACACTCTAGTATATAGATCAAAGTATTATGGTCTGTGTATACTACTACTTGATGTCCTGATAAGTAATTCTTGAACTTGGTGAAACCCCAATAGACTGCTAACAATTCTTTTTTGGTGTCAGTATTTGACTTATAACGTTTTTGCAAAGTTCTACTGGCCAAAGCTCTTGATCTATGCTCCATCACACCATCTACAATATTTTCTTCGAGCAAATGAGCTCCCAGTCTGCAGTCACTGCTGTCAGTCATAATGCAAAATGTCTCTATAAGATCTGGACTGTATAACATTTTATTATTACTTGATGTTGTCAAATGCTTCCTGACATACCTTTTTCCCATACTCAGATGGTGGTGTTCTTTAAGAAGTTGTTCAAACATGCTGCATTTAAAGCTTGATTGCTGACAAACTTCCAGAGGTAGCCACAAATTCTAAAGAATGATTTAAGTTGTTTCTTAGTCTGCGGTGCAGGAAATCTTGCAATGGCTTCAAGTTTTTCTTCATCAGGCAAGATTCCTTCTTCTGAAATGGTATCACCTAAAAATTTGAGCTACTTAACTCCGAATTTGCACTTCTCTAGTTTTAATGACATCCCTCCCTGTCTCAATCTGTAACACACTTTGCCCAACAAACGTATATATTCTTCTCAACTCTTTCCTGTTACAATTATATCATCAACATAAAGTTCTTTTGCCAGAACAAAATCCAATGCTTGGATAAATTCTGCAACTGATACATTAAGGCCAAATGGTACAACATAGTAACAATAACATCTTCCTCCATACAAAAATGCGGTATATTTTCTAGAATGTCTCTCCAATGTTACCTGATGGAAACCAGCTGTTAAGTCTAAACTAGACAGGTCCTTCATTTGCTCAAATTTATGTAATAACTCATCTATGTTCTCAGGGAGATCAGTTTACCTCTCAAGATATTTATTTAAATTTCTTGAATCTAGTACAAGTCTTATTCCACCATAACATTTGGAAACTACCACCAACAGGTTATCGTATGCACTGTTGCATGTTTAAATTGCTTCCCACTCTTTCATCTTTTGTAGTTCTTCCTCCACAGCTTTTCTTTTTAAGATGGGTACTCCACATGGTTTTATGAAAATGGTTTGTGAGGTTTTAGTTTAAGTCTACATTCATAGTTTTTGACTTTCCCAGGTTTCTCACTTAACACATCTTTGTATTCCCACAACAAACTACGTAACTGATCTGGCTGTTCTTCATCTAGACTTCCAGCTCCTTTTAGTTTGGTGCCACTAATTCAGCATACTTGTCTTCACTGCATTCTTCTTCATTGTCTTCCTCATTAACATCAATCTTTTCATTTGCACAAATCACTCTTCTAATTAGAAAATTGTTCTCTAGGTAATTTTGGATGATTAGTTCAGTCACATATGTTTCATCTGTCTTTGGGTTGGTAATTTTTTGTTATTCCAGTCAAAGTCTGCATTTACTCCTTGGATCCAATTCATTCTGAAAAAAATATTTTTATTGCAGTCAGGTAATACAAAACATCCTTGGTTATATTGTACACCATTAATGGTGAAAGATATAAAGGCTTGCCTATTTACAGCTTTGCTGTGCCTACCAGTTGCTCCCTTAATTTTGATTCCAATAACAGGATATTCTTCAAAGTCAGCACTATGTCTTATCTGGTCTCTAAATTTTTCAGAAATGGCACAGATAGGACTACCCGTGTCCAAGAGGCAAACTCCTTCATAATTTGCAACTTTTATACATATATACGGGCATCCCAAAACTTTTTCCTTCCTGCTTTCCTCATCTTCATGAAACAAATCAAGCTCAGTCTCTTTAAAGTCCAAGTTGTTTATATCATTTTTTCTGGACAATTTCTCTTACTTGTCTGATGGTTGGTTGGTTGGTTTGGGGAAGGAGACCAGACAGCGTGGTCATCGGTCTTATCGGATTAGGGAAGTATGGGGAAGGAAATCGGCCGTGCCCTTTCAGAGGAACCATCCCGGCATTTGCCTGGAGTGATTTAGAGAAATCACGGAAAACCTAAATCAGGATGGCCAGACACGGGATTGAACCGCTGTCCTCCCGAATGCGAGTCCAGTGTCTAACCACTGCACCACCTCGCTCGGTTTACTTGTCTGAATTTTACTTAGAGCTACATCAGATGATTGCTTGATGTCATGTCCCTCTTTTACACACCGTTTACTTTTCCCAGAACTGATCTCGCTGTAAGCCTGCTGATTGGTTGTACTTTCCCACTTGGAATGCAATTCTTCACAAATAATCTTGATGACCCTTTATACTCGGATACTGTCACTATAAAACTTTGTAAGTATCCCATAAAGTTTCTAGCATCACATCTAAATGATAATGTCTGTCCACATGTTCCTTATCTGACGATACCTTCCAAGTTTTCATTAGTACAATATGGTTCTCATATTCTTCATAAATACTACTGATATCATTTTTTTTAGCATTAATTCAATCTTCTTTAACCTCTGTATACACCATTCAGTCTAATTCTTTTCCCCATTCATCATTACTATTTCCACTTTCACTATCAACATTGTCACAAATGCTATTATCTCCAATACTAGGCACTTCTACAACATCTGTACAATAATCATCAGAATTGTTGACAAGTACACCAGTACAAGTGTCATCACTTAAGTGCTTAACAGTGATAGATTCTTCCTCCATTAATTTACCTAATCCAAACTCATCAGGATTATTATCAGAAACAACATTTTCTTCACAAACTTCTTTGCCACACTGATTATATAGACTTGGGATAGTTTCCTCCTCTAATGGAGCCTCTTCAACATCCTTAGAGATACTATTACTTCTACCTTCAATACTTTCATTCATACTTTTACAGAATTTACTGTCAAACTGTAGTTTTCTAATCTGATGTGCTCTTCATACATTAGTTCTGCCATTTCCAGCCCAATATCTTTGATTACTCTGTCTTATGTAATTATTTTCGATGTCTCTAGGCTGGTGGTGTCTAGTCCGATTTTGGTACTCATTTCTCACTCCAAACTGACAGGCTCGCAATAAGGCATCCATCAGTTTAAATTGCCTGGTCTTGATTAGTGATTATCCAATTGTCTGATATTATTCTCCCAAGGTATCTCCCTGTCATATTCTCTACTTCCATTTCTATTTCCATGGTTGATCCATCTATTATCATTTCTATTGTAGTCACTATTATTATTCTGATTTTCATTGTCACTTCTGCCTTGATCCCTGCTTTGACTCCACCTCAGATGGTTGATTGCCAAATTTGCCATTACTTAACCTCCCATTTCTCTCAAAGGCTCTATCCAACTTATCTTCACACCTCAAGAACTGATCTATGGAGTCATCTGGTCCATAAATCAACTCCCACTGTACTCTTTTGAGTAATCTCCTTTTTAAGGCATCTATTTGTATTAGTTTGTGAAAAGGTTTGCCTGAGTGTACTAATTTCCTCAATTGGTTTCCACAAAAACGCTTCAAGCTACCATCACCTTCCCTGTACATTTATTCATTCAAAAACCCACTCTTAATCCTAGCTTGCTCAGATTTGGACCAAAACTTACTTAAGAACGTTCTTTCAGATTCATCATATGACATGGCACAATTAACATTCTGATTGGCCTATGAGACTGCTTCTCCATCCAAAAATCTCTAAACAAATTTAATTTTTAAATTGTCTGTCATATCATTATTAAAATTATCTTGAGAATTCTGTAAAAAAATCAACAGGAGGCAATTTACCATCTCCTGGAAAGCACTTTAAAGGTATGACACCACATACACTATTAATATTGCTAACAAAATTTCTTTGAGCTGCACCCTCTTATAGTTCTACAACTTTCTTACTTAAATCTACATTACTTTTACACAAACCAATTTTTTTATCATACTTTAGTTCTACATTATTTATTTGATTGGAAATATCTGTAAGTTTTAGCCCAGAGTACGTTTTGTCAGCTTCTATTTTCTCTTCTAGCAGTCTCCTAGTCTGAACAATCTCTACTTTAAGTTAAGAATTTTCTACTTCTACATATTTAGCTAGTTTTTTTGAATCTGTCTTCATTTTTGGACAATTCTTGTGTGAAATTACTTTCTAATATCTCTAACCTTCCTTCTACTGCTCCTACACAAATATTTAGTTCATCCTGTCCTGTCTCAACAGTAATTTTTAGTGCTGTCAAACCCTCTTGGATTTCCCTAATCTGATTAGTATTTTCAGTAACAGTATTCTTTAGTTCTGCCATTTGTTCACTGAATTGCTGACTTAACTGTAGACTCTGTTGACCAATATCCTTACTCTGTCCCATTTGTTCCTTCGCTTCTTGCCTAATCTGTCCTACCTGTCCCTTTGCTTCTTTCATATGCTGCATTAAAAACATTAACAAATTATCTCCGCCTACTTTTCCCTGTGCACTTGGAGTACTCATGGCGACATTTTCACTGGAACCCTCTCCACCAAAGTTTTGATCTACACTTTGATTACTATTGGGTGACAGTTCACTGATACTTGCTGCTAGGTCCAAAATGTTTTCCATTGGTTACTCAGTCATTAACGGCCATGGTAAATTACAAAATATAGAAACTTCCCACACAAATGTTTGTCACTGTCACAAAACTATTTAATTAAAAAGATAAATTGTTACTCATCTGAAGGTTGATGGTGCTGTTCGAGAATTTGGTCCTTTTTTTACCCACACCAACTCTTCCCATGCAGTAACATATATCTCTTCTGTGCTTCCATAACACAGAATTTTTTGACAATTTATGCTTGGCGTTTGTCTTATGTTCACCTGAAACAGTCACTTGTTAAACATATTTCCACATTTCAAATATCGATCACAGCTCAACTCCACCAAATGTTATGGTTCTTGTTGAATTGTAATTAACGTAAGTTTCTTCTGCCTGGTCCACTGATGAATAAATGGGAAATTTTCATGCTCACAAAATTTTATTCACCTTAATTGTCATCCAAAATGCATTCTCTTAATGTAAACAAAACACAGACAGACTTCACTGATGTCTTTGACTTCGAAAAGTAACTTCAAAAACTGACTGACAAAACAACAACTCAACAACTAACTCGCTGCATCACTTCGTATAGAATTTTAACAATAACTTCCAAAATAAAGCATTATTAGTTTTGTACAATTTTGTTGTTACAATTAAAATTTACAAAATGTAAGGAAACTGATGTTACAGCCAAATAAGGTATAAAATACAACATTCAATGACAATCTCTTATAGTAATATCTTTAGTTTTCCATAAGAAAATCATTCTGAACTTTAATTACAATAATGTCTCTCACACTATTTTAGTTATGTAATTAATTACAGTTTGGATATGGTTCCTAACATGTAATGGTAGTACAGAGCTTGTGCTTTAACTGATTAAATACATAGAACATACAAATAAGGCATCAAATTCTGAAAATTGCAAAACTGTGAGATGTAAACTATTGGAGAGTTAATTAGAATTGTGATTAAAAAAATATTAATCACAGAGGAAGACATAACAATAAATAACAAATGAAAATACCACTTGGTAATAACTTTTAAGCTGTTTCTCAAGATAGTGAGGTACTGGATTTTTAGATTACGATTTTGTTAAATAGAAGCATTGATTTTTCACATTAACATCTCTGCAGTCTCTAATTATTTATTTCTGAGGACTTATTGCTTCAATTTCTTGATTAGTTACTTAATTTAGTATATGTACATAATTTTATCAATGACAACAATCCACCAATAATTACGACAATGCAATTCCTTCTAGAACATTCCACGTGCCTTTGCAATGAATATCAAGTTTTTTATCAAATAGGACAGAGTGATATAAATGTAGACACACATACAAGGCCTTAGGAAGCACTGAATTGTCTGATAGCTATCTAAATGCATATAAAACACGTGGTATCGGACATTTCATATCAGTGCTTGTGGAGGCTGTACCATTATAGCCTGTTAGTTCTAATGTTATCAGTCCTGTTTTCTGCCCTGCTAATGTCTTTTCCACACTACTATTGCCTTCTTTCATACTACTTTCCATCCTATTCATATTACTTTCAATGTCTTCTTTTTAGCTCATATTACTCAAACAACTCATCATAACTTGCCTTATCATTGTTACCAAATTTTCGTCTGCCATGAACTTTTGCCATTGCCAACTTTTGCTAGTAGTTTTCTCCTCCTTAACCTTAATGATCTCATGCACTTCAGTAGTGTTTTCATCCATTCCTCAACCTCGCCGTACACTGTAGAACATGCTTTTAGTATTTCATCTACAATAGGACTTTCATTCCCATAATACAAAGTTACATACGTGTTTCATTTATAATCATCACCATCTACAGAACCAGTCACACTTATGTCCTCCTGTTCATTTAACATCTTAACCTATACGGCTTTGCCCTCAGTCAAACTGTCTTTTTCATTAAGGTCACTCATTATGAAGCACTTAATACAAAACAACTTTTGCAATGAATTACCTTGTTTTTAATTGCTCGTCTTCTGCTGCTCTACTGCCGTTGTTATTGCAGTTGTCACCTCAATTTTTTGTCTGCTGCGTGTTGTAATTGTCTTGGTGAAGCGTCTTGTTAATCTTGATCAACTGTGTTCAAATGCATGCTGCTTGGCTGCTCATGTACTTAATGGCTGCTTCCATAGAACCTGCTCGCTTATTGGTTGCTATCCTACTGTGGCCATGAAACCCCAGTGCTGATTGACTGTATCATTACTACACTGTAAACAACTCTTGATTTCACTTTTCAAAGCTCGCGAGTCCTTGTTTATTTTGGTTACGTACAGTACTCTTCACCAGCGAGGGCACCACGTGTAACATTTCCACATGCTTTTTCTTTCTTCAGTTCTTTATTGTCCTCCATGTCAATGTACTGCATTGCTACACTGGCTGAAAAATGGGGTTTGTGATTTGAACATCGACTATAGTAAATGATGTAGCCGACAGACACACTTATGTTTCACAGTCTTTTACTTTAGCTGTTCACAACCCACCAATAATACACAGTTAGCTGACCAGTGCACTATTGTTAAATCTTCGATAATCCTCATTAATAGTTTGCAGGTGAACCTCCACATACTGTTACAATAGTTTCTTGTCGAACATCTATGAGCAGTAAAATCCTTACCACAAAGTTCACAGTTCTTGAAGAATAATCAGGTATGTATGGAGCAGACACTGTCATTGTTTTTAAACATGGCCTAATTGTTTAACACTTATTACGTGGTTAAGCTGAAGCAGTGTTGTTGTTCTAACCAGCACAGGTTATTCATCTAAAACTCAGCCATGGACTGACAGACTCATGACTAAAACTCACAATAATAGGTGCTGAAACTATATATTGTTTACAGTTAAATTTACAGAGATTGCAATGAAAGCTCACTCATTCGATTAACCGAATACATAAAAAAACCTGTCTTTATAACAGTTTCTTCTACTGCAAGGGTTAAGCTTAATTATTTGTATAAATCATGAAATTAAAAAAAAATAGTTACACAAACAATACTTTTGAAAAAACTGTTAATTACTTCAGAATTAATTAAGTGCTGACTTCACTAACATGTTTTCAAACATAGCTAAATAGATACTTTAAGATAACTAGTATATTGTCTTCCAAATGTTTACAATTATTATCGACTTTATATTTGTTTATATGTCAACAATAGAATTTACATTATGGAACAATTACTCATTTCACTCTAGAACAAAAGATACTAACTAGGAATGGTCAAAGTAAATCAATTACACTCCTGGAAATTGAAATAAGAACACCGTGAATTCATTGTCCCAGGAAGGGGAAACTTTATTGACACATTCCTGGGGTCAGATACATCACATGATCACACTGACAGAACCACAGGCACATAGACACAGGCAACAGAGCATGCACAATGTCGGCACTAGTACAGTGTATATCCACCTTTCGCAGCAATGCAGGCTGCTATTCTCCCATGGAGATGATCGTAGAGATGCTGGATGTAGTCCTGTGGAACGGCTTGCCATGCCATTTCCACCTGGCACCTCAGTTGGACCAGCGTTCGTGCTGGACGTGCAGACTGCGTGAGACGACGCTTCATCCAGTCCCAAACATGCTCAATAGGGGACAGATCCGGAGATCTTGCTGGCCAGGGTAGTTGACTTACACCTTCTAGAGCACATTGGGTGGCACAGGATACATGTGGACGTGCATTGTCCTGTTGGAACAGCAAGTTCCCTTGCCGGTCTAGGAATGGTAGAACGATGGGTTCGATGACGGTTTGGATGTACGTGCACTATTCAGTGTCCTCTCGACAATCACCAGAGGTGTACGGCCAGTGTAGGAGATCGCTCCCCACACCACGATGCCGGGTGTTGGCCCTGTGTGCCTCGGTCGTATGCAGTCCTGATTGTGGCGCTCACCTGCATGGCGCCAAACACGCATACAACCATAATTAGCACCAAGGCAGAAGCGACTCTCATCGCTGAAGACGACACGTCTGCATTCGTCCCTCCATTCACGCCTGTCGCGACACCACTGGAGGCGGGCTGCACGATGTTGGGGCGTGAGCGGAAGATGGCCTAATGGTGTGCGGGACCATAGCCCAGCTTCATGGAGATGGTTGCGAATGGTCCTCGCCGATACCCCAGGAGCAACAGTGTCCCTAATTTGCTGGGAAGTGCCGGTGTGGTCCCCTAAGGCACTGTGTAGGATCCTACGGTCTTGGCGTGCATCCGTGCGTCGCTGCGGTCCGGTCCCAGGCCGATGGGCACGTGCACCTTCCGCTGTCCACTGGCGACAACATCGATGTACTGTGGAGACCTCATGCCCCACGTGTTGAGCAATTCGGTGGTACGTCCACCCGGCCTTCCGCATGCCCACTATGCGCCCTCGCTCAAAGTCCGTCAACTGCACATACGGTTCACGTCCACACTGTCGCAGCTTGCTACCAGTGTTAAAGACTGCGATGGAGCTCCGTATGCCACGGCAAACTGGCTGACACTGACGGCGGCGGTGCACAAATGCTGCGCAGCTAGCGCCATTCGACGGCCAACACCGCGGTTCCTGGTGTGTCCGCTGTGCCGTGCGTGTGATCATTGCTTGTACAGCCCTCTCGCAGTGTCCGCAGCAAGTATGGTGGGTCTGACACACCGGTGGCAATGTGTTCTTTTTTCCATTTCCAGGAGTGTACATACATAAAACTAAGCACAAAATTTGATCTGGTGGTATACTCTTTAAAACTAAGACCAATCTTTCTCTTTTATGAAAATAAGATTGTATTCATGTATGTTAATTCTAACTAGCTAAACATGAAAAAATTGTACGTTTTGTCAGCCTCATAATACTCAAGTGAAGAAACAAAGAGTGATGAAAGGGAGTAGCTCAGACTGTAATCATTCCTCAGTTAATACAGCGCCTTACCTCAATAAACATTAGAAATAAGGAAGTAAATTACCTCAAACAAATAAACCCCAAGCACAAACTGTAATGTTCTTGCATATTAATCTGCAGTTTCTTGCATAGTTAAAGAAATGCAGTGCTGACTGAAAAGCTAAAACTGCAGTGTGCCCTTAGTAAATGGACATTGTCATGGCCATCAAGAACTAAAATTAAGCATACTGTATGGTTATGAACCGGCAATTAGCTACTTTGGAACAAGTGCAAAACATGGTGTTTTATTTGTCCATGTTAAAAATATTGTGAACCTAGTTATGAAATTATTGATGTAAGTAACTGTGCATACAGGCAAAATTGAAGGACACTGTCATAATGTTCCTGAGACAGGAAATTATAATTGTTTGGTCATATGACCCCTCAGATCACAATGAAGCCCTGTTTCTGAAACTGCCAGAGAAACTGATACTCTTGCTGCTTTAATACAAAGATCAAGGAACTGTTACACAGCACAAATGTATCATGGCCTAATGTAAAATTTACTCAAATTTCTCTCCAGCCAACACTAAGTCAAGACAAGTGAGAACAATTGTCCACATCACAATCAAAATGGCAAACAAGCAGAATACTGACAATATGGAAAGCAGGACAACACGTGAATGCAAGGTTTGAATCTTAAATTCACCAACATGACCTCAGTGAGGAGAAGACATCATGTCATTTAACAGCATAGGTTGATTTCATAAGAGAGAGTAAAAGTCTCATAAGAATGCCTATCAAGCTGCTGATATAGGGGAAAGGCAACAAGCTGAACCCATGAAAGCCATTCTTGTGAAACACAGGGGTGGTGAAGAGCACTCATGGCTCAGAAAAGTATGCTACATTCGGTCACTGCCAGACAGATATGACACCACTGCCTCAGACAATCAGTAGCAAATACTCAGGTATTTGATCCTTGGATTCTATCTTTACATTGCAGTACATGAGCTACAATGGGTAACTGTGATGTGCTGCTATTGTTTGCCAAGATGACTTCAACCTTCAAGACTGCTACCTGTCTGCTCTGCTGTACTCAGTCACTATGAGCTGTCAACCTTGCAATCACTGATGAGAATAGATTTCCACCTCCAGCTTGTTGAGTCAGACTGATGATGTCTGATGAAATGTACAGCTGCTGCAGTACTTGGGAGGTGTGCTAACCACTGCTGCCAATGGCTGGTACCTGTAAACAGTCATCAACATCCCCAGCATTCCTTGGAGGAAGGGGTATGCTGTTGCTCATCTTCACATTGTTCAGTGCTGCTGAAAGATTACTCCAGCACACCACTTTGATGTGTACATGAGTCTTCTGATAAAGCATAAGTCTCCATCATGACCTACACTGGTTGCCAATGCAACCTGCCTTCTGTGTGACACCTTGGTTACATGAGCCAGATGCCACAGAGTGACTTGCACTGGAGATTGTTGAGACTGTGTCATCAAGTCCTGAGGCTGTGCACTGCACTGCTGCCGGCTTGGATGCTGACACAGAGAGCAAACTATCGTAAACTTTCATGTAATAAATTATTGTTCTTCCAATGTTGTATCATTAGACCCAGTGTGCCTATCTGCCTGCTCCACTGCATGCCACACTCCATTGTCTTGAAACAGTAGGGGTTTTAATCCAGACCTCTACTAAACTAAAGTGTTTATGTCGTCTGCCACTGTAGCAGGACAATGTCTGCAGCATCATCGTTGTCACCATCTAGACTTCCATCCTGATGCAATTCATTGCAATGAGTGAGTATTTTTATGTTGACCCTTCTGAATGTTCTTGTTTGTGGCCTTGTCAAAATTCAGAGTGTTGTTTGTGAAACTGTAGGAAATACCAGTGAATTTATTTCATGATAGTGATGTGCAAATTTTGTAATTTATTTGCCATGAGTTCCCAAGCACTAAGACTACCATTTATGTGTGACATTTGTGGAAGGCCTAAGTCACTTGGTGCAGGGCTGCTCAGTCTCATTGGGTTATGATCCAGCATACAAATTAATTTTTGTATTGTTGTGTGCAATATAAATGTAGATTTCCCATCTCTTTCTTTTGCAACAGCAGAAGTAGAATCCACAAAATGGTAGAAACAAGCACTGCTACTGTGAGTGGAACTGACACTGCTTTAACAGAGGAAGAAAAACATATTAACTGGAAAATGAAGACCTGCATAACCGAGCCGAAATCTTCCAAGCTGTGGTACCACAGTTGCAGTCAGGGTTAGGAGCAGCTAAGATCATGCTACTTGCACCCTCCCGTGCTCTTGATCCACCAGCAGCAAAATTAATAATACATTTTTCTGGGAAAACAGTGGAGGATGTCACCTTGTTCATTAGAGATGTATCAGCTACTGCTGAACTGAGCAACTGGAAGAAGAAAACATTTTTAAGTACAGCTGATGCACGGTTAATGGCCAAAACTAGAACATCTGTAATGTAACATGAGGCACTTCACAAGACAGGAACATTCCAGAAGCCAGCTGATGGTCTGCACTGGCACTATCAGAAGCAAAACAGCATGACATTGGTTTTAAAGAGAAACTGAGTAATTTAGTGTCGGAGACAAATGAATTAGTGGAATGTTTTGCAGATAGAATCTAGAAGATCAATGCAGAGACTTACAAGCTGACACAAGCAGCAGAAGCTGATGCAGTTACCTTGTGCAAATCTGAAAATAGGGCTCTTTATGCTTTCTTATGCACTATCCCTGCTGACAGGTCTCACAGAGTCATGATGGAGAATCAATCTGACCTGGCTGAAGCTATTAGGATTGACACATTGTTGTAGGAAATAGATATTGCTATTGATGAGTGTAATATCCATTGGGTCTTTGCCTCTGAAATCAGGTGTGGATGTAAGGATCATTCGCAGAAGCAATGTTGCGATCCAGATTGTTATGAGTGTGGTCAAATTGATTGTAAGGCATGAGACTGCAGGAATAAGAAACAAGGAAAGGAACATGGGAGGAGCCTTTATTACCCACAAACAGATAAATGTCATTTTGCACAAACAAAAGTTAAACATCTTGGCCATATAATTATGCAGAAGATGTAAAAACTGATCCTCAATTATTTCAGCAGTCTGCGACTTCACAACACTGCAAACAGCCAAACAACTTCAGCCATTTCGAGTAGAATGAACAATACATATACATATGCAGATACGAAGTGCTGCTTGTCAGACATAGTACTGGTCAAGGAACATAAGTTTATAATACACAAAGGTGTGAATGTGTTATTTATTAGTCTGGATGTCTTAGGCAGAAAGAGACATAGGTCTCCACAGTACAAGTTATATGGAGTGGGTGATAATGATTTGAAGTCATCAGGTACAGCACTGCTCAAATTTAACACTGGAGCTAAGAGTTTTCAAGAATAATGGAACCATTGCCAATGTTGATGACTGGCTGTTCCCAAACTAGACTTTCTGGATAAACATCATGCAAAAATCAATCTTTCATGATTCACAACTGAAATCAGTGAAACTTTGTTCCCACTGGGAACAACAGCTGCTAGTGAGGCAATGTTGCAAGGTACAGCAATTGTGTGGGTGTTACCAACTGAAGTGTGAGCACATACACTAAAGATTGGTTCCACGATAATGTAGCACCAGGTACACTAAAGCTGGTTTGGATTCCTGTAAATGTCAATGTGCCCTAAAAAGTTTTGTGTGGCACAGTCACTTCAAAGAAATGAAGATTTAGACAAGAAGCATCATTTTGTATGCAGAAGCATATCATGCAGTAGTAATGTAAACAGAGAAATTATGGTTAGCCTAGATAATCTTGACATGGATGGCATCAGCCTGCCAAAGGGCTTGGTGGTGACCAGAGCTGCAAGCAAACCATGAATGCATCTGTATTGCATTGTAAAGTGAATATCTTGCCAGGAAGGGATCAACAAGCAATGGAAGGTTTGTTACTGTGATTTTTAGATTTGTTTGGTACAAATTGTCCTTAACCAGTGACATCTATTACACAACATCATATACCTACCTAAGACAGTGCTCCTGTCTATAAGAAACATACTGTGATATCAAACATTTACAACTATTGATCAAAGAATTTCTTGACCAGCAACTGGAAGAGAGAATAATACAAGATAGTTATAGTCCATGGAGTGCAAATGCAGTCATTGTCCAAAAAAGCCACCAAATGATTCTAAGTAGTACAGATTCTAATGTGATTACAGGCTAAATTATAATTGATGTTTATCCTATTCCTTATATTACAGGGCATTGGAGAATATGGGTCAATACAAATATTTTTCAACGATGTATCTAAGCAGTGGGTAACACCAACTAGAAGTAGTTTCAGAAGATGAACTAAAAAACTGTCTTAAAGACTCTGCCAGATAATCAACAGTACTGAAGAATGCCATCTGGCCATTGCACCAGCTACATTCCAGAAACTCTTGAATGGATTACTTTGTAGACTGAAACCTAAAAAAAACTGTATGGTAGATGATGCCATTGTATTTTAAGGAGACTTGGAAGAGCACATCAAGCAATTGGAAGAAGTATTTAACAGACTACTAACAGCACACCTGATGCTCAGTGTAGATAAATGCCACTTTTGCACAAACAAACGTTGAATATCTTGGCCATGTAATTACTGTAGAAGGTGTAAGAACTGGTCCACAATTATTTCAGCAGTCCATGACTTCAAAACACTGCAAACAACTAAACAACTGTGGTCATTTCTTGTTCTATGGAATTATTACATGAAAATCATTACACATTTTGCAAAAATTGCAAATCAAATGAACTAATTATTGTGAATAGGTGCAAAATTCAAAATGAGAACAGAATGCCAAACAGCATTTGAGAGGCTGAAGAAAACTCTAACATCATATCCAGCATTAATATTCCCAGATTTTTAAAAACAACCCATTCTTTCAACTGATGCTAGCAATATGCACCAAGGTGCATTCTCAATCAAAATGTAAATAGTAAAGAACATCCTGTAACCTATGAATGCTCATCAAGGCAGAACAGAATTATTCTATGACAGGAAAGGTGTTGCCAGCAGTGATTTATGGAATTACATACTTTTTTAATTATGTGGGGTTGGGTTGGGTTGTTTGGGGGAGGAGACCAGACAGTGAGGTCATCGGTCTCATCGGATTAGGGAAGGATGGGGAATGGAGTCAGCCATGCCCTTTCAAAGGAACCATCCCAGCATTTGCCTGCAGTGATTTAGGGAAATAACGGAAAACCTAAATCAGGATGGCCGGATGCGGGATCGAACCGTCATCCTCCCGAATGCGAGTTTAATTATGTGTATGACCAAAATTTCAAAGTAGTAACAGAACACACATTGCTAAAATGGCTGTTAGGATTAAAGGATCCTTCTAGCAGGTTAATGAGATGGGTACTAAAACTGCGTGAATTCAGTTATGAAGTAGATCATAAACAAGGAAAGAATCATACAAATGTGAAAACACTGAGCAGAAAAACTGAAGCACTACAATATAGTGAATGGTACAAGGTGCAAGCAAATGAAGTAGAGTGGCAGGCATCTAAACAACAACCATACTTCATGATGCACTATGTTTTACTCTGCAGATCGACAAAGTGCAGACCATGTATGGTAGTTGCAGCAGCATTCATGTTTTGCAACAAGCACATGACCATTTGTTATCAGGTCATGACAGTCACACAACTACAGATAGGATAGTTGCCAAAAAATACTGATGGAAAACTAATGTGGAAGAGTATGTACAAAATTATGTATCTTATGCACACATGGCTGACCTTAGCCACCAAACAATTCCATTGCAAATATTGGCAGAAGTGAATAAACCATTCAAAATGTTTGTATTGGATGTCTTAGGATCATTTAGAAGAACCCTTGCAGGATATAAATAAACACTAACAATGAAAGGTCACTTTTCCTGATACTCTGAAATGGTAGAAATTTCAGACAGACAAGCTAACACTGTAGCACATGCTTTACTAAATAATTGAGGTCTCACATTGTGTGTATCAGATTCCATAATAAGAGCCAAAGGTACTAATTTTATATTGGGTCTAATGAAACAGTTCTTTCATTTGCTTCACATTTGCAAGTTAAGACCAAGTCCTTTCCATCCACAAGCAAATGGACAAACAAGAGTGATTCACAGCATGATTTCCAAAGTGGTGAGCCATATTGTTAACACACAGCACAATAACTGGAACATACACCTACCATTCACAATTCTAAAGTTTGCACCAGTACCAAACTTTCACCACACAAGCAGTATCGAGTAGAAAACTGCCATTTCCTTTTACATTATAAAATCCATAATTGGAACTGGCAACAAGTCAGTAACAGAACTCACAAAATGTTTATGTGAAGTTTGCAAAGAGTAAAATGAGCCAGTACAAAATATTTAGACCACCAGGAACAGACAGGGCAATTTGTAGCGAAAGTGCCACAATGCAGAGTTACACATAACCAACAAGTTTTTAAGTAACCCATTTACACCAAAATGCAAAAGCAAAAAGTTTTTAACTAAGTACCAGGGCATGAGTTCTGTGGTAAATGTTAAGTTTCAATTGTCAATGAAAACATCTTTTGTTTACATAAGCAAGGAAAAACCATTCAACAGACCTTTTGATGCTTTACTCCAAGCTCCATCATACACACCAGTCTCAAAAAGAGTGTCTGAAGGTGATCGGAAACAGGTATCTGATGACAATTAAGAGATACAGAATATGCCTTACATAGTTGGATTGCATAATCAAAACTTATGATGAGATTTTTTATGTTGTGTGAGAATTTTCCATCCATTTGTTAGCTTTGAGTGTTGCTATGTAGTTATCAACATATCTTATATGATAGGGTACAGAAGGTAGTAATGAGTAGGTTAGGGCTTACTTCTTTTTCTTTAGGTGTACATATTTTTGGAAAAGTGAAGGAATTAATGAAATACTGACATACAGGAAACTTATCATAGTCTGATGAGGCTTTATTTTGTCACAGAGTACCAAATACAGCTGAACCAAATGCTCAATTCTGGGATATTGTTTCCCAGACATTTGGATGTACTATTAACTAGTCATCGATGGATGTTAAGATTAACATACAACATTTGGGAAATACAAAATGAAGTGCACAGGTTACAAGAGGTATTCATGGAATTATAGGAGGAAGTGCAGAAAGAGAATATTTTGGATAAATTACAAAAGAGCTAACACTTTCATATGAGAAATTGTGGGCATAATTTAACCAAATAGAGAGAAAATATGACAGACTTAAGTAAAAAAGAAAAGAGAATGCAGGAAGCCAATGGCCTTGCCACAGTGGTAACACCAGTTCCTGTCAGATCACTGAAGTTACGTGCTATCAGGCTGGGCAAGCACTTGGATGCATGATCATTTGGTCTTCCAAGCACTGTTGGCAAGCATGACGCACTCAGCCCTTGTGAGGCAAACTGAGGAGCTACTTGATTGAGAAGTAATGGCTCCAGTCTCATAAACTGACACATGGCCAGGAGAGCAGTGTGCTGACCACATGCCTCTAAAGATCCACATACAGTCATTCCTGTGAGCTGAGGATGACATGGGTGCTGGAGAACAATTGCAAACATGGCACTTAATATGCTTAATAACACAAGAATTGTAAGAGAACTGATTACAGAATTTGCACAGTATACTAAAGGTACCATGCAGACAATGAATAACAGCTTGGAAATAATACAGACTCTACTCAGTGCATTTGATAGGAGAATAAGCATAGTTAGACTGCTGCATGCATTAGCTGATAGTTAGAAGGACGTGAGGTTAAAAGCAACAACACTGCAAGAAGCAGTTTATTATGCTATGTATGGACAACTGTGATCTACACTGTTGCCTCCTGCCTCCAACACAGTTCCTACTAGGATTACACAAGGCACAAAAAGAATTCCCTTTAGGATTAAAACACATAGTAACTGTAATCAAGAGAAACCTAGCCTTATTCTATGATGTGGCATATTAACTCAGATAAAGCAAAATGGCATGTATCCATTCTGCTTCTGATGGTGGGTACGAATGCCCAATATAAGTGTTTTACTGTTCACCCTTATCCAATAAAGTGGGGAATGATTAACAAGTGAATCCAAAAATAAGCACAAGAAGTATTATTAATCTCAGAACACAGAGAAGCTTATGGCCTCAGGTCATTAGCACAGTTACAGCACTACATGAGGGAAAGCATTGTTATTTGCGCCACCAAAGTGATACATACTCATGTACAGGTGTATGAGGTATGGTTGTTGTTAAGGAAAACTGATGTACCAGAGTGTCAAAGAGAAGTGTTAGCTCGACAATCATATTTCCAGAGAGTGGGAGCACATTGGATTTTTTCAGGTTTTGCACCAGAAACTGTCACTGCAAATTTTTACCAAAATGGAAAACCCATACTCACACTACAAAACAGAGGTATATTAACAAAGCGTATAACTTGTGACGCAGCAGGAGTGCAATTTTGCTTTCCAGCACCTGTCAGCGGATACAGACATTATCCAGTTCTCACAGCCTATATTGTACTGGGCAGAAAAAATGTCAGAAGTGTTACCCATACAAAAAATATTATCCCTCAACATCTTAAACCCCAACTCATTACACTCACTACATCAGCTGGGAAAATAGACGAATTAAAGCAGACCAAATGTTCTACCATAATCAAAAATATAGAGATAAACAATGCTATAACATCATAACCACAAGCATTTCCACTACAAGTGCTGCCATAGTCCGTCTAGTTTGTACATTCTGCTATAGATTGAGGCATAAACCACTAATCCATCTGATTTGCCAATCCATGAGACGTTTGTCAACTGGTTAAATTGTTGCAAAAAAGAATAAAACTGTGGACCTTTCCTAGGATAGGGAGACTTCCATATCTCAGTGATAACAGATAAAATCAAACAATGGAAAATCCTGGATGGAATGTAACAATATTATGAAAAGGATAGTTGCTGTTCACCATATAGCGGAAATGCTGAATCGTAGATAGGCAAAACAAAAAGATTATCAGAAACTAAGCATTTAGCCAACAAGGCCTTCTTTGAAATTTGACACACACACACACACACACACACACACACACACAGAGAGAGAGAGAGAGAGAGAGAGAGAGAGAGAGAGAGAGAGAGAGAGAGAGAGAGAGTAGGGCTGAGGAAAGAGATGCATTCCAGGGATAGATTTTGGGATGGGCCTAAGGATTTGAGCAGAGACTGGAGATCCTGCTGGATTTCTGAAATGGGGTGTCTATGATAGGCTTTGTAGGTGGATGAATCTGACAGCTGGCAGTGTCCTGCTGCCAGGTAATTCTTGCAGTTCAAAACAAGAGTGAGGAGCCTTTGTCAGCAGGGAGGGCTATAAGGCCACGGTCGGTTTTTAGGTTGCGGATTGTAGTTCTTTCATTGGATTTAAGGTTAGTTTTCATGTTGAGTCATTTTAGGAATGATAGTGAGGCAAGGTTCAAGGTTTAAGAAATTCTGGAAAACTGACAGGAGGTGATTTGGAGGGCACTGGGGATGGAACATCGCCAGATGGAAGAGTGAACTGAGTCAGGCAGGGTTCAGCAGTGATCTTTGATTGAGTCTGATTGGTATGGTTGGTGGTGCAAAAGAGTTTACACTGCATGGTCCAGGAGAAGGAGAGAAGGTCTTTAAGAAGCCCTGCATGACTGAATTTCTGCTGGAACGAAAGTGTGGCCTTTGCAAAGGACTAATACATCTGAAGGGCTAAGGTTTCTAGAGGAAAGGTTCATGACTGTATTTTGGGTCTGTTTAGGTTCTGGATTCTGTGTGGTAGTGGAACAGAGTTCTTGATGGTGGGGGAAAATGTAGTAAGTCTCCAAAACAGGGTTTATCAGCTATGAGGGGATTTCGGGGAGGTTTGGAGGTTGTTGCAGAGAAGGTGAACAGCAGTAGACTAAGACAGGAGTATAAACATAACAGGGCAGAGAGTTTTTTGGGGTGGTACTTGCATGTTGTTGTAGTTTCTGGATAGGAAGCATTTCAATGTATCTTTTGAGATCCATAAATTTGGAATTACATAGCAGGAGAATTTTAGGGATGGGACAAAATATTGCAATAAGGTTTAGGTCTGACTGACTTGGTTTTGCAAGACTATGTTGGTGAGGGTTAAATGGCTCAAATGGCTCTGAGCACTGTGGGACTTAACATCTGAGGTCGTCGGTCCCCTAGACTTAGAACTATTTCAACAGAACTAACTTAAGGACATCACACACATCCATGCCCGAGGCAGTATTAGAGCCTGAGCCATAGCACCAGAGGAGTTCCTGACTGAAGTGCCTAGAAGCATTCAGTGACAACAGCCAGCAGTGAGGGTTAAGGACTGGCGGGATCTGAACAGATGAAGGTCATTGTGGAAGAAATTGTGGCAACTGGAGGTGGGTAATTTGATGGTAAGGTAATTTGTGGGGATGTGTGAGCCAAGAAACAATGCAGGAAGAGCATGTGAGACTGGGTTCTGACCATGGATAAGGAAACATTTCTGTATTGATGCAGATGGAAGGAACAAGGATCCATGGTGATGGATAAAAATGTGTAAAAGTACATGAATAGCATAGGATAAAGTCTGAAATAATTGTACATAAATTTACAAAAATACAGCTTAACACATGGAAAAAATTATGAAAATGATGAAATGATGAAGTAAGGGGAAATTATATTATTACAGAGAGAGTTGGGCAGTAGTGTAAGGTGAATACCACATTTAAATGTCGTGAAGACAGAATGAGAATAAAGAAAAAATAAATAAAATAATTGCAATGTGGGTTGCAGGTCTGTGCATATAAAAGTGTGAAAAAAGGGGAAAGGCAGATATGACTAGATTAGGTGAAGTTAGTAGGTGTGGACTAGAGTAGAGAGGAAAAGTAGTGGGGGGTGGGGAGGGTTTGGTAGGATGAGGTACATGTTTCTGTGACACAGGAGAAGCATGGGAAATAACATGCAAAAATATGTGAGAATGACACAGAAAGACTGATCAGTTTGGAGGTATAGGCTTAATCAAATTGGTGGGTGTAATGTGGAACATGATATGCTGCTCCAAAAATCAGCATGGTCTTGTAGCTGTCTGTGTGTATGGACAAGGTAGTTGATACAGTGTCACTTATCAGTAGAGCCTGCAGTGCAGTTTTTAAGGCTACAAGAGAAAAACAGGAAAGGTGAGAAAGAAGGACAGACACTGAGTATAGTAATGCACTGGAAAACAGTAACAAAGGAAAATACCACTGCTTATGGGGTGGAAGAAAAGCCATCAGATAGAATCAAGCAATGGAAAATCCAGGATAGACTGCAACAACATTATGAAAAGGATAGTTTCTACTCACCATATAGAACCTGAAGTCAGTTTTCAAGTAGTAGCATGTGATGAGAGTGGCAATAGTGTGGTAGAAGTAAGGAGGAGGCAGGGAAGGAGAGGGATAGCAGGGTAGGGGTAGTGATGGAGGACAGAATGTGCTGCTTGTGGGAGCTAACAGGGATGAGGTGGTGAGAGGGGAGGGCAGCTATGTGCAGTTGGGTGGTTAGATGAAGGGTGGGGAGGAGGGTGGGGCGGGGGGTTGAGGAAAAAGAGGGAAGTAAAAAGAATGAGGATGCATTCTTGGAATGGAGGGCTGTGTAGTGCTGGAATGGGAACAGGGAAGGGGACAGATGGGTAAGGAGAAAGATTAATGAAGGTTGAGGAATGGAGGCAATTAAGAAAGTTGGTATTTGTGAGAAGGATCCATTTATCACAGAGTGTGATGTAGTTACTGAAATGAAGAACACTGTGTTGTGAGAGGGGCTCAGCAACTGGGTGGTCCAGCTGTTTCTTGACCACAATTTGCTGGTTGCCATCTATGTGTCTGTGTGGATAGACAGCTTGTCGGTTGTCGTGTCTGCATACAAAGCATCACAGTGGTTGGAGCTTAGCTTGTAGATCACATGTCCAGCGTCACAGGTGAGGTGGAGGTCAACAGTGAGAAAAGTAGCTTGTTGGGTTGAGCAGGAGCAGGTGAAGTCAAAGGGGGAGAAGGTGTTGAGGTTCTGGAGGAATGTTGATAACGTGTCCGCACCCTTGATCAGGGTCACAAATATGTCATCAATGAATTTGAACAGGTGTGGGGTTTGGGATTCTGGGTGTTTAGGAAGGATTCCCCCACATGGCCCATGAATAGTTTGGCATAGGACAGTGCTGTGTGGGTGCCCATAGCCTTACCTCAGATTAGTTTGTAGGTAATGCCTTCAAAGGAGAAATAATTGTACGTGAGCATATAGTTGGTCATGGCATCTAGGAAGGAGGTTTAGTTTGGAATCCATCAGTCATTGGAAACGTGGTAAGGTCTTGGGGATTAGGTATGTAATGTAAATGGAGGTGGCATCAACAGTGATAAGCAAGACACTGTGTGGTAAAGCAACATTAACTTTAGAGAGTTGGTGGAATAAATGTTTGGTGTCTTTAATATGGGAAGGTAGATTGAGGTAATAGGCTGAAAGTGTTGGTCTATGAGAGCAAAGATTCTCTCAGTGGGGAAACAGTCACCACCCACAATGAGGTAGCCTGGGTTGTTGGGTTTATGAACTTTAGGTAGCATGTAGAAGGTAGGAGTGCAGGGAGTATTAGGGGTGAGGAAAGAGATGGACCCCAAGGATAGGTTCTTGGATGGGCCTAAGGATTTGAGGAGAGACTGGAGATCATGATGGATTTCTGGAATGTGTTGTCTGTGGCTGGATTTGTAGGCGGATGAATCTGACAGCTGGCAGAGTCCTTCTCCCAAGTAATTCTTGCAGTTCGAAACTACAGTGGTGGTGCCTTTGTCAGCAGGGAGGGTTATAAGGTCAGGATCGATTTTTAGGTTGTGGGTGCCATTTCTTTCATTGAATTTAGCGTTAGTTTGCATGTTGAGTGATTTGAGGAATGATAGTGAGGCAAGGTTCAAGGTTAAGAAATTCTGGAAAATGACAGGAGGTGATTTGTAGGACAGTGGGGATGGACCATCGCCAGATGGAATAGTGAACTGAGTCAAGCAGAGTTCAGCAATGGTCTTTGATTGAGTCTGATTGGTAGGGTTGGTGGTGAAAAAGAGTTTACACTGCATGGTCCAGGAGAAGGAGAGAAGGTCTTTAAGAAGCCCTGCATGACTGAATTTCTGCTGGAGTGAAAGTGTGGCCTTTGCAAAGGACTAATACTTCTGAGAGGCTAAGGTTTCTAGAGGAAAGGATCATGACAGTTTTTTGGGTCTGTTTAGGTTCTGGATTCTGTGTGATAGTGGAACAGAGTTCTTGATGGCGGGGAAAAAGGTAGTAAGTCTGCACGACAGTGTTTTTTAGCTATGAGGGGACTTGGGGGAGTTTTGGAGTTTGTTGTAGAGAAGGTGTATAGTTGTACTCTAAGACAAGAGTATAAACTCAACAGGACAGAGAGTTTTTTGAGGTGGCAATGTGCATGTTTTTCTAGCTTCTGGAGCGCAAGAGTTTCAATGTGTCTTATGAGATCCAGGAATTTGGGACTGCATAGCAGGAGAATTTTAGGGGTGGTTGAGGTATTGCAGTAAGGATAGGTTTGATTGACTTGGTTTTGCAGGACTATCTTGGTGAGGGTTAAGGACTGGCAAAATCTGAACAGATGAAGGTCATTGTGGAAGGAACTGTGGCAACTGGAGATGGGTAATTTGATGGTAAGGTCATTAGGGGTCGATTGTATGACCCAAGAAACAATGCAGGAAGAGTATGTGAGACTGGTTTCTGGCCAGGGATAAGGAAACATTTCCGTATTGATGCAGATGGCAGGAGCAAGGATAAATGGTGACGGACAAAAATGTGTAAAAATACGTGAATAGCATAGGATAATGTCTGGAAAAAATTGTTCAAAAATTTGCAAAAATGCAGCTAAACATGTGGAAAAAATTACGAAAATGATGAAACGATGAAGCAAGGGGAAATGAGATTATTACAGAAAGAGTAGGTCAGTAGTGTATGGCGAATACCATATGAAAATGGTGTGAAGACACAATGAGAATAAATAATAAATAAATAAAAAGATTGCAATGTGGGTTTCAGGTCTGGGGGTATGTAAGTGTGAAAAAGGGGAAAGGCAGATGTGACTATAATTAGGTGAAGTTAGTAGGTGTGAACTAGAATAGAGAGGAGAAGTAGTTGGGGGATGGGGAGAGCTTGGTAGGATGTGAGACAAGTGAGTAGAAACTATCCTTTTCATAATATTGTTGCAGTCTATCCTGTATTTTCCATTACTTGATTTTATCTGATGGCTCTTCTTCCATCCTATAATCAGTGGCATTTTTCTTTGTTACTGTTTTTCAGTGCATTACTAAACTTAGTGTCTGTCCTTCTTTCCTATTTTTCTCTTGTAGCCTTACAAACTGCAACGCAGGCTCTACCGACAAGCCACACTGTATCAGCTATCTTGCCCACACACACAGACAGCTACAAGACCATGCTGATTGTTGGTGCAGCATATCATGTCCTACATTACACCCACCAATATCATTAAGCCTATACCTCCAAATTGGTCACTCTTCCTGTGTCACTCTGACATATGTTATTGTATATGCATGTTATTACTCATGCTTAACCTGTGCCACTGCTACATTTATCATGGAATTGGCAGAAAGCGGTACTTCCATCGTAGCTGTCAATCCGAAAGTACACTACTCTCCATTAAAATCGCTACACCAAGAAGAAATGTAGATGATAAACGGGTATTCATTGGTCAAATATTTTATATTAGAACTCGCATGTGATTGCATTTTTCACGCAATTTGGGTACATAGATCCTGAGAAATCAGACCCAGAACAACCAACTCTGGCCGTAATAACGGCCTTGATACGCCCGGGCATTGAGTCAAACAGAGCTTGGATGGCGTGTACAGGTACAGCTGCCCATGCAGCTTCAACAAGATACCACAGTTCATCAAGAGTAGTGACTGGTGTATTGTGACGAGCCAGTTCCTCGGCCACCATTGGCCAGACGTTTTGAATTGGTGAGATATATGGAGAATGTGCTGGCCAGGGCAGCAGTGGAACATTTTCTGTATCAAGAAAGGCCCGTACAGGACCTGCAACATGCAGTCGTGCATTATCCTACTGAAATATAAGGTTTCGCAGGGATCGAATGAAAGGTAGAGCCACGGGTCGTAACAGATCTGAAATGTAACGTCCACTGTTCAAAGTGCTGTCAATGCGAACAAGAGGTGACCGAGACGTGTAACCATGGCACCCCATACCGTCACGCCGGGTGATAAGCCAGTATGCCAATGACGAATACACGCTTCCGATGTGCGTTCACCGTGATGTCGCCAAACACGCCAGGTGGCCATCATGATGCTGTAAAAAGAACCTGGATTCATCCGAAAAAATGAAAAGCTATGCGGATACGATGCTTGTCATCTCGACTGCTAGTGATACGAGGCCGTTGGGACCCAGCACGGCGTTGCTTATTACCCTCCTGAAACCAACAATTCCATATTCTGCTAACAGTCATTGGATCTCGACCAACGCGAGCAGCAATGTCGCGATATGATAAACCGCAATCGTCATAGGTACAATTCGACCTTTATCAAAGTTGGAAACGTGATGGTACGCATTTCTCCTCCTTACATGAGGCATCACAACAACGTTTCACCAGAAAACGCCGGTGAACTATGTTTGTGTATGAGAAATCGGTTGGAAACTTTCCTCGTGTCAGCACGTTGTAGGTGTTGCCACCTATCCAACCTTGTGTGAATGCTCTGAAAAGCCAGTCGTTTGCATGCACAGCATCTCCTTCCTGTCGGTTAAATTTCGTGCTTGTATCACGTCATCTTCGTTGTGTAGCAATTTTAATGGCCAGTAGTGTAATTTTGAACAGATTATATGGCACTCAGGGTGCTTCATAGAAGAAATGTGGCATCATCTAAGTGCTCAGCGTGGTCAATACTTGTTTGGCGGAGCCGTCAATTAATAATACACAGTCGAAGAGAGAAAGAGAGAGAGAGAGAAAAGTGGGGAGGAGGGAGTTGAGAAAAATCCGGAAGGACGTCGGAGCGATAACTTTGTCGGCAGCGACCGGCTGCCATATTTCACAACGCTGCCAAAACAAGAGCCGCAGAGAGCGGATCCTGTTTGCGGCGGTTACAGACTGCGCGATATGTGAGGCGTTTCAGTGCAGTCCTCGGAGCAGCGCTGCGGCAAACATGGGGCTCTCCGCTCGGAAAGTGGGACCCATTCTGCTGCTGATGCTGACGGCTGCAGTCGCCGTCGATGACGTCACCAGAGCCTCTGTCCAGTCTGGTAGCCGCAAGGGGCGCTTCAGGTGAGCATCTGCAACTGCCTGGCCACACAACGGAAACGTGATCAGCAAAACGCTGGCATTTCGTACCATACTGATGCGAGTAGTCGTGGAATGCGTGCACGTAACTCGAGGGCTCCAGGGGAATCTTGAAACACCTATGCCAGTGATGATTTTTGCCAGGTGAAAGGGTGGGGTGGGGGTGGGAGGAGCATTTCGGCAAAACTGCCTGCTATTGGCTGCAGTCCATTGACGTCACAATGAGGCTGCGCAGCACACGCAGTGTCGTGTTACACGTTAATTTTACTTTCGGTTTGGTTCAGTACACAGTTGGAAAAATCAAATCAAGTGGAGTGACCGATGTATTACGCACCAGGTCCCAATAAATGATAATTAAGATGAAAAATACGTCACCCGTTCGATGAAGAAGCAGATGTTAATGTAGCCTGTTCCAGAATTATTTTGCTATTTATCAGATGAAGATGCAATCCATAGCTGCTTCCTCCTTATGGCACATTTCTTCATGGGTTCCAACTTCGCTTTTCGATTCAGATACATATGCTCTTGTTCTTACATCAAGAGCACGAACCACAGGAAATTTTAAATTCAAAATAGAGCGCAGAGACATTACATTATTTTTATTATACAAGCCATTTTTATGAAAAATAGCAAATTCTTCTTCGAATTGCAATACTTTTTTCGTCCATGCTGGCGTTGGAGAATAAATACTGATAAGACATGTAACTGACATGCAGTCTGCATTAGGCTCTCCTACTTCACTTTTTGCTGCTGGAATCCCTAATTATTTATCGATGTTTTGGCACTTAATTAGGGACACAGAATCGCGTCACATTCTGCGTTTAATTCTTCAATACTCTGTGTGTTTCCAGAGGAAGAAATATCACTTCCGTTACCGATCAGTTTGCTTGCCTCAAGCGGCATAGCATTGTTATAAAATGTACCCAACCCTCGTACCCTAGAAAAAAATTCGAAGCAATCTTGATCTGGTCTGGAAGTTGGAATGTAGCTCATATTCATACTTTGTAGGATTTCGAAAGGAGCAAAGAGAGATTTTATTGTTTTAATGAAGGCAACAATATATCATTGTCGTCATCTCACATTGCCGAACAAATGTGTAGGAATGTCTTTAGTGTATTATCCTGAATTGTGACGTTCATTCTAAATCCACATGAACATTCGTATTTTGGAATTAACGAGTTCAATAAAATTATTTTCATCGTCTTTGTGAAAAACATACTTCAATGCTTAAAGCTGTTCGTAGTGAAAATAGAAGCGCGCTCGTCCAGCAACATTTAAGTGCTCTTCGCTAATGCTATGTGTTGTCGCTAGGTCACTTTTTATGTTCAGAAAGCTCATGTACTGCTGCTTTAGTTACTTTGGGCCCCTTAGGTAGCTTAATGAAATGGTTCCTCAATAACTTTAACAGTGTGGTAGATCGAAGAAAATCCTTACATTCCTGTTATCGTCTGCTGGATCCACAAATATGTTTTATCTACATCGGCACAAAATTCCTTACAAACTTTTATATTTTTTTACCCGTATGAGATGTCACAGCTACAATATTTATTTCCTATTCCTCAACTGCCTTAATGATAATCTGAAGCAAAATACTAGTGATAATTGTGTAAAGGTCAATATAAATTGGCTGCGCCACTGCTTGCACAACCCAGGGATCATGCAAACTTGAACACTAGATTGTAAACCGATCACTATGTCCTCCGACAAATCGTAAGATACGCAAACATCAACATTCACTTCTCCAGATGTCAAAAATGCTAGTCTCTGTTGGGTAGTAAAGGTTTTTGACTTAGCGTTCAATAAACACGGGATATCTTCGAGAGTACCTGATCTGCATTTAAATTCCTTCGTCCATTTCTGAAGCGTTGAAATGTTTCAAATGGCTCTGAGCACTATGCGACTTAACTACTGAGGTCATCAGTCGCCTAGAACTTAGAACTAATTAAACCTAACTAACCTAAGGATATCACACACATCCATGCCCGAGGCAGGATTCGAACCTGCGACCGTAGCAGTCGCACGGTTCCGGACTGCTCGCCTAGAACCGCGAGACCACCGCGGCCGGCTGAAGCGTTGATATGCACAACAAAGCCATTTTTCGCTTTTGTAAATAAGCATGTGCTTTTGGAAGCTACAGCTCTTAAAGTCGATGTATAGACAATGTCCTCTGAATTTCACTTTATCCTTTTGCTTTTATTCAACAGACATCGTACTTGCGCAGGTCTAAAACATTTTGGCAACATATTGCTCACCCTTATGTGTAATTCGTTTTTTGTTTCGCGTCAGATAGCCTTTTTGTCCGCTTTCGCGAACAGCTTGTTTTGTCGTTGATACAGTTTCTAAAGTCGGCAAAGCTTGTTTTTGCAAACTTCTTGCTTCATAGCGTCGTGCACGACTTCCAAATCTCCATGGAACGAACTTACTTCATTATTCCTGGAATTATTTCCTGAGTACTATACATTGATTTCTTATTACTGATCAGATAAACAATATACAAAGGCAGTAAAATACTTGTGGCGTAAATCGCCGTAATTGCGTATTTCGATAAAATATAAAGATGAAAACTGAACCCTTCTGTCGGCTTCGAACTCACACCCTTCAGCATGACATGTAGAGATCCTGTGAACTGAGCAAACTAACCACTTTGACTGTTATTGCTATTTTTGAGCTTTTTGAGCAGCACATTGAAATGTCCAGGTGTAAGAGCTCAATCATAAGTTGAAGAGTGTTTTCACATTAAAATAGTTAACACATCTTGAGAATACGAAAAAAATATCGGCTGTTTCTACGAGAAATGAAGCTATAGTGTGCAGTGGCAAATATAACGTGATCCATTATTTCCTGAAAAAGTATTGAATTTGTATGAATTATTTTATTTTAAGATAATTCTTGAGTTATAATTATTTTGGGTGTTATTTATGAACTGAATTCTCTCGCTGCACCTGCATCGCTGCTTTCTTCCCCAACCGAGTTTGGAATGCAGGGGACTGATTTCGGTAGTAGCTTCTTTCTTGGAAATAAAGCTGAAAGTTCGTTTCTCTAATACCATTCATAAACTTCTGGTTGAAAGTGAACTGACGATATAAGCACAGTTTTCATATTCACTTTGTCCGCGCGTTTGCTTCGACTATCCACTCACGTTGCAAGTGCTTATCTTTGGGAAAACCATGATAAATAACGTTTGTCGCAGTTCGAGTGATATCAATGCATTGTGCCACAATGTATTACAGTGACTCTTGCTCATGAGTGACACTAAACGAGTTATTTTCTTTGGATGCACATCTCGATTTCCGTGTTGTGTGAATGCTCAGGCATGAGAGTCCTCAAAGTGACGCAATGCGCGCAGGGACGTCTGGGTATTTTTTGCTAGCCTGGAGTCGGAATGGTCTATCTCCTTTTTCTACCTAACTAGTTTTTTTTTCGGCGTGTCCACGCAAAACATCTTGTCCAGTTTTGTACTTTATTCCGAGACGTTTACGAAGGCGTAAAGCGGGAAATTAAGGTGTGGTATCCGTTCTTGAGATGTGTGAGGAGGGTATATCGCTACTGCATGTAATTAAAACTACGATGGGGCATCAGAACGTAATTTACACATCATTATGGGAGGCCAAATAACTTTTAATGATGCTGCACTACACTTCAAAGTGAAACAGATACACGACGCTATTTTTCATTACAGCTAAAAATAACAGGACTGATTATGTCTCACAGCGCCAAAGATAAACTACCAATAGGTGTGTAGCGTGAAATGCGGTGTTTCTGGAGTCAGTAAACAAATCAGTATCGCCATGGGCTTAATTTCTGTAAGAGCTGCTATTTTATTTAGCCTAAAAAATGGTAAGCGTAATAACATAGCAATGAATTGTCAAGTTTAACTTGAAAGTGGAAAATGCTACCGAAATATGCTATTGAAAATACGTGTATGGTGAATACTGCTTATCAGGTACGAGAGTTACTGAGTGCTTCAAGAGTTTTCAAGATGGCTGAGAAGACGATGAAGATGAATCGGGTCCAGGACGCCCTTCAACATTAAAAAGTTTAGTACATGAAAACGTAGGTAATCTGATTCGATCTGACTGTCGGTTGAGTATTCGATGACTTTCTGAAACTGCTGGAATTGACAAAGAATGAGTAAGGCAAATTTTACGTAACCGGTTTAACGTGTGTGCGAAATTGGTGTTGAAAATTTTCACGGACGAACAAATAAGAAAGGCTCGTGAAAATGTTGGTGCTGACACTTTGAATACCATTGAAAATGACCGTAATTTCTTAGAAACATGTGACGAATCTTGATTTTTCACTTATAACTTAGAAACTAAATTCCAATCCATGCGTTAGAAGGGCCTAACTTCACCGAGAGCGAAAGAAGCTCGAATGAGCAAATAAAGATACAAAGCGATGATGCTTGTTTTTTTTCTTTGTTTTGATGTTAATGGAATGGTGTATCTTCACTGGGATCCTGAAGGTCAAAGTATTAATCAACATTACAACATTGATATACATGTAATGTATTAGCCGTTGCGAGTGCGAATAACCATCAGCTGTATAAGGAAATGACGACAATGAAACTTCATGCCGGACCGCGACTCGAAACCAGTTTTCCTGTTTTACGCGAGCGTTCTTCTTATTTTGGCTATCCGCACCACTCACAGCCAGACTTAAACCTACATATGTCGTCGTTCCAGCGTCCCAACTTGTGCTTGTACACTCATTATGTGACTCCCGTACAGTAGAGTACATTTTAACTCAGAGTCACTGCCTGGTATCGGTGGATAAATATGATAATGCAGTGCCCGTGTTGGCCGAAGAAACATTGCATCGATATTCTTATCAACACAGGCCCTGCACGAAGATAATCATCGTTACTACCTCGAGGTTTTTGCTGAACTCCACGAGAAAATAAGGAAAAAACAACTCGAAATGTGGAAGAACAGCTTACGGCTTCTGTATCAAGACAACCTACCAGTCATATCGCATTGTCTGTTAGAGGTTTCTAGCGAAGTTCTGGATGCCACTGAAAGACGGCCCACCTTATTCGCTTAACATAGCACTATTATCTGTTCCCCAAGATCAAATTTGCATTAACAGGAACAACATTTCAGTTCGTCGAAGCAGTGAAGGAAAAAGCGACACGCGATATCAAGAAGCTCACAGAGGTAGAATTCCAGCACTGTTTCAAATGGCTCAAATGGCTCTGAGCTTATGGGACTTAACATCTGAGGTCATCAGTCCCATAGACTTAGAACTACTTAAACCTAACTGACCTAAGGACATCACATACATCCATGCCCGAGGCTGGATTCGAACCTGCGACCGTAGCAGCAGCGTGGTTCCTGACTGTAGCGCTTAGAACCGCTCGGCCACAATGGCCGGCCAGCACTGTTTGCATCAATGGATTATTGTAGGGACAGAGGAGTATATTGAAGGTGGCAATAACTAAATATGTATGTTTATGACCTGAAATGTTTTACAGCAATAGTCTCGTTATTTTGTAGCCACAGCCATACTCGTAGTGACCAAGTCCTTGTAAACAACAGTCGGAACGTCTACCAGTCTTTCAGTTCCTTGACGAGAGCAACACGGCCCTTGGTCTATGCGTTCTTGGTCAAATTGTTGCCACCATTTCACTGCGACTGAGCGCTATATTGCATTTGGTCCACAAACCGCCAGAATATCAAGGTGAATTTTAACCAAAAGAATCACAGGGGAGACCGGGGCGGAACACCTAATGTTTGCAGCAAATTTTGGACGTCTCAGCGATGAAAAAAAAAATTTGTAGAAAAATTAGGAACCGTTTATTCAAACATTTTTGTACTAAAATTTGTAAATTAAATAACATAAAACGACATATTTCTTTTGATATATCAACAAAGTAAGTGCCTTTATGTAATGAAATGCAACACCTGCAGACGTCCTTTCGGTATTATTTATTATACAGCTACCACTTTCGTTGATTCAGTACACTTTAGTTGATTCAGTACACCATCTTCAGACCTTAACTGATGCTGAGTGACTGAATTCTATTCGTATACACGATCGCATCAGTGGCCAACACCTTCCCCCTGTTGGAAGTTCGAGTCCTCCCTCGGCCATGGATGTGTGTTTTGTCCTTAGCTAAAGCTAGTTTAATGTAGATTAAGTAGCTTGTAAGCCTAAGGTCCGATGACCTCGGCAGTTTGGTCCGACAGGATCTTACCACTAATTTCCAAATTTTCAAATTGGCCAACGTCTAAGAACCGGTTTCAGTAGACTAACAGCGATGTTGCGTCTGCAGCCAACAACTGGTGTCTACATAACAAATAACATCGCAAGGACGGCTGTAGGTGTTAGATTTTATTACGTAAGTGAACTGCCGAAGTCTCACAAACCTTCAGTCAGAAGGATGGACACAATAACTGTCTTTAAGTGCGTTCCGCCCCACGCACGGGGTGGAATGGACTCTTTTTTTTTCCTTCATCGACGACACATCTTAAAAGTAAGCTAGGCTTCATAGTTCTTAGTATCCATGTCGGCACACCAGTTATTAGCCCACTGCGTGCACTGCTTTCTGAAACTTAAGTTAGGATGGCGAGCCAGAAATCCAAGAACCCAGTTTTCTCCAGCCATTTTCGTTTCGTTATGGAATAGGTGGAAGCATCCGTTTCGTTCAGCAATCTGATACGATAATCTGCGCAGTTTTTTTTTTCATAGTCCTACCAAAACGTCGCTTTTGAGGATCCTTAAGGTATTTGACAAGTTCCAAATACTCTTGCTTCTTATCGAATCCACTCTGATATTTTACGTATGTTTTGTCATTTGTTGAAAGGGGATTGTCGCTTTCCATTTTTACCTTTCGTTTTAAAGTAGTCAAAGACACGACAAATTATTTGGAAGCTTTTTTGTGGGTCATGGTTTTATCAGTTAAGTACAGCTTGTTCCATGTAATTCTTCAGACTTTCCAGTCGAGGCGTTCTCAAGTTGATTAATCGACTTTCTGCCGGTTATTCACTTCTTTTGATCCACAATACTTCAGGTGCTGTCAGACTGCACCTGATGGAGACTGCGAGTCACGCAGTTGAAATATCGTGCAGCAAAAGACGCGAATAACCGTCAGAAACCCGTTTAATCAACAGCTTCTTCCCTGTTTCTCGTGGACCTATTTTGTCTCTCCTTTTCCCGTACATAATGACGTACCGTCTGCAAAAAAACACTGCGGTTGAATTCAAATGAAGAACAAAAGGCGACCGTGGAGGAACGGACTATACCAGTAAACCATTCTGCCCCATTTATTGAGAAAATATTCGGTAACCAACGTAAACGTTCTTTTTACAGGTGCAGTGTACGCAAAGATAGCTAAGAATATGTTGATTAGGTGGACTAAACATTGATTATGGAGATAAAAGTATGACAGACTTACCTTAGTTGGAACCGATTCGAATTCGCTCACTTTTTTTGGCAGACTGCGCAAGTTGCGTGCGACAATAGTTGTAATCTTACTAAACCACAATAGACATTGAATTATTAAAAGATGCCGGCACGGTAGCTCAGCGTGTTCGGTCAGAGGGTTAGCTGCCCTCTGTAATAAAAAAACTGAGTCAATGGATGAATAACGAACTTCAACGGGCGTCAGGTGACGTCCGCCACGAACCATTGAAACGAACAATGACGAACAAAATGAGAGCCGGCACGGTAGCTCAGCGTGTTCGGTCAGAGGGTTAGCAGCCCTCTGTAATAAAAAAAACTGAGTTAATGGATCAACAACGAACTTAAACGGGTGTCTTACGGCGTCCGCCCCGAGCAGATGCAACGAACCAAAGTGAACAAAATGAGATTAAAAAAAAAAAAAGCCCAGTAGTCCATTCCGCCTCGGCTTCCCCCGCCCCCTGTACTATGTATTTCAACTTTGGCGTCCATTTCCAGTTGCCGAGCCATTTCATTCTCACACTGTGGAGCACGTGTCATCTGTAAAGCTGCAGAACAGTGTCTTCAGGAAAGCCAGAATGTGTACTCTCTTCTGACAATACGGCACTCTCTTTGCGCAATGGTCTAAGTGTCAGGCGACAGGTGCAACTTACTTTTTGAAGCACCTACGTTTCTTTGAGCAGTTTTAGATAATACGACATACGGAATGGTGCTCACTAACGTAAGTAGGAACTGCAAAAAGCAAGTTACACATGCCGTCTCACGCTAAGACCATTGTACAACGGGAGAGGAGCATTGCCTGAAGATTGTAAACATTCCAAATTTTGAGCAGAAAAAGTTCTGCCGCGGTACGGATAACTGGTCATCACAGTGTGCGTTTCAAATGGCGAGGCAACTGGAAATGTGCTCCAGAGTACCCGGTACAGCAAGCCATGAAAGATTATTGCATGCGACACTGCAAGGGACGGAGCAACACAGTACTGAGTATTACAAAGCAGCAAATTATGATTTCGCAGATGTACTAATATTAATTTGAACTGACTCCCTTTATTTCACAGTAAAGCTATTTTTTTTAAGTTCCTTAAATCTTCGTCTTCCATTCGCTGCTTTCCTTGACTCTAAGCATGTAGACGCTGGCAGATAGGCAGGTTTTCAAATACTTTTTTCGCCCAGTATAGCTCCAACACATTTGTATTTTGTAAGTTACTACGGCCTGGCCATTTTTAGGGTCTTACGAATAAAATGCAAGCGGTCTGGACACAATGCTAATATTCGGGAGAGGCTACTTCTAAACCTTCTTGCAATCACTGTTCTTAAATTTTACGTTTCTCCTGAATCTCATAAATGAATACGATGATAACTGATGGTACGGTCCAAGGCTGCTGCCTTTGCCACCATCGTATATCTGGAGCTCTGTCTCGAATGACCGCGACATCGGCCAGACTTTTCCAGTCTTTCTTGTCTTGTTTTGTGCTCAGGTGGGAACGGGACGAGTGGTTCGAGGCGCAGTTCACCGGCCACCCGAAGTTCGCCTGCGCCAAGACCGGCTATCCTCGCGGTGACAAGTTCCCAGGCTACGACCGCAAGTTCCTCTTCAAGACTCCGGAATCTCCCAAGAACCTCTTCTGCTCACTCCGAGGATCGGATAATGATCTGCGAACCATGATCCGGCACGTCGGTCTCAAATGGAGGTAAGGTCCACATTCATGTTACCACTACAGGAATATATCCTGAAAGTAGCAACAGATAAAGGGTATAGAGCATGCTCGTACAGTGTGGGAGGCCAATGTTAGCTGGAATAAGCAGTTAGTCGGCACACAGTTGCTATTTTCTGACACCGTGAAATGAAAGTGCTGCGATCCTTTTAGTGGGGAGTGTACGTAAAGGTGCAACATCCACCTTAGCTTCAGTCAGCTTGAATGCGTCATGAAGAAAGGACCCCCGTGAAATTGTTTTTCTGACTGGTGAGTAAACATTTTCATCGTAATTTTTTTTGTTCTGGGGAACCTGTAGACGGAACTGAGGAGCGGTTTTCGGAGGAATTATTAACTGTTGTTACACGCACTATTACGTTCTTTTGTTTCTGTTGTTCCGGACTGTGTGGTATCCATTTCGTTTTTAATATCAGCCTGGGTCTAGGTGGCATAGTAAGATATGAGGTCAGCTGGCACGCCTATCAGAACTTGCCTCACACCTACACCAACTAAATCCTCCATTACTGTCCATTAAAAGAAAGAAGAATTTTTTGTAAAACATGAATAAATACACATTACACCGAAGACATTCTTCTTTGCTCCATAATGGGGGCTATAACAGCAATCCAGCTATAAGTGAAAAAGAACTTCCCAGGAAACGTCGACCTGAATATTATTCTAAGGATTCTGGTCACGGCTTGTCACATATTAACTTTGCCGGAAATAACGACAGTTTCTCCTCCTTCCGTGACAGTTTAGAGGCTGAAGAAAGCTCCATGGTGAAGAGCTATAACACGTGCCACCTCTCCTGCACTCCCTATGGGCTACCCACCCAGGGTGAAGGCTGTGAGTAGACCACGTTCCACAGGAACAAACATCATCTGCTAAAGTGGTTATCCTGCTCGGCACACAGGCCACACTGAATTGTACTTGAACATCCCTGAAAAATAGTTAGATGCATAATTAAAAATAAAATAAAATTTGTAAAATATGTATTGCTACCTGTTGACGGGAAAAACAACGTCAACCGACGCCAGTACTTTTGCCAGACTAGTTTACCTGTTTCCAGCTCCTCGCTGTTCGGTCCCCTCCCCCGAACCAATCAACCAGCCTCCTTCATGTATGCTACTCCGTGCTCTGCGCTCGCCATGGGTACACCATGTCCTGTACTTGTCCTTCCTCGGCGTTCAGGGTCACAGCATAAAGTAAGTTCCTGGTGTTTAGTGCGTATTTATTTACCCAATCAGTCGTCCGCTTATTGTCTGGTTTCGCCTTGGCGTCGACTCAGGATTTACCGCAACTTCCTCGACTGCTGGGTTCTAAAATGTTATGTATAACTTCCTTCTTGTTTTCTGTTAGTACTACTGCGTGTAAAAACTAATATTAGCTTCGGTCTCTTGTTTATTTTCAGTATCAAACCTGATGATGAGCATCTATTAGCCCGAAAATAAAAATATACTTATATGGATATGGTGTCTATGTTAAAAAAACTTATGCTCAACCACTTGTCTATAGTGTTAACCACTAAGAGTGACGCGTTTCGGAAGTCAAGCTTCCGTCATCAGAACAATAAAAAGTAAAAGAACTTGTTAAAACTCACTAAAATGGAACATGCACCGGGCACAATAAAATTGATAATAAAATTAAAACATCGTGGCTACTTCCCTTGTTGCAGCCGCGTCTTCCAAGGTGCACCTCCACATAGTCGTCAAAATACAAAAAACTGTAAAATGGTGTTGCCTATGGTGTTCAACATCTAACCACATGGCTCTCTCCTCTATCGTCGTAAACCGCCCGTGCGTCTTCGTTGATACCACACACACCACGTAGCCAAACACGACACTGAAACGCGAGTGAGCTCAGGCGCAAGTAAACAAGGAAGTCACAGAGATGTCTACACAAACAGATAACGTATAATGTTCCAAGGACCTCATGAAATGATGGTATTCTAGCAACTGCTAAAAATGTTTGGCTACGTGGTGTGTGGCATCAACGAAGACGCACGGGTGGTTTACGACGATAGAGGAGAAGCCATGTGGTTAGATGTTGAACACCATAGGCAACACCATTTTACAGTTTTTTGTATTTTGACGACTATGTGAAGGTGCACCTTGGAAGACACGGCTGCAACATGGGAAGTAGCCACGATGTTTTAATTTTATTATCAGTTTTATTGTGCCCGGTGCATGTTCCATTTTAGCGAGTTTTAACAGTTTCTTTTACTTTTTATTATTCTGATGATGGAAGCTTGACTTACGAAATGTGTCAATCTTAGTGTTTTACTCTATAAACAAGTCGTTAAGCGGTATTTTTTAACATTTGACATTCACAACCACGACCTCTCATCCAGTATGGGTAAAATCAAAGGTATGGTGTCTGTTCTTTCGGACATGTCCGAAAGAACAGACACCATATCCATGTATGTATAGTTCTGGCAACACTAGCCATGACCTTCTTCTGTGCGGATGCACACATATTCCCCGAACTCTTACGGGACTTGGAAAGAATGTCTTCCACGAGTAATGAGTGCGTTGGGGTGGGACACTACGAATTTAGTGTGTGGACATACAAGGTGAGAATGTGGGTCTCGCGGGAGGCGTGCACGAGAGTCCCTGCAGTTGCGCTATCCTCGGTGCCATCGGTGGCTTAGATGGACAGAGTGTCTGCCATGTAAGCAGGAGATCCCGGGTTCGAGTCCCGGTCGGGGTACAAATGTTCACATGTTCCCGTTGATATATATCAACGCCCGTTAGTATCTGAAGGTATCAAAATAATTCCAATTTTGTTCGTAAATACAACTGAAGTGGTATTTTCAACCTATGCTATTACGCTCAGTTGCGGATGTTCCTCTAGCAGGATTGTTTATTTCTAAATGCTACATTGACCTAACACCCGTCTGAAGCGTCACGTGTAGTGATGAACTGCGTCCTTTAAGTTCCCAAGTAAGCAGCGGGATTTTGGCTCGATTAATTTCATACTTTAAGTATTCCTATTTATGTACACTGTGTGTCCCTGTTCCATTAGGACTGTGGCCATGAAAAATAAGTCGTGGACGACATTCACAAAATCACGGTATTTATGCAAACTAGTCTCCCCCTGAATCAAAACACTGCTAAAATCGTTTTAAATTGTTTTTGAAACAGTCACTGTAGTCCTTTTTGTGCAGTTGCATTTAGTACCGCAGTGCAATTTTCTTGGATGTCCATCACTGCGTCGTAACGGTGTTCTTTAATTGCCACCTTCGATCGGGGTAACAACCAGAAGTCGGCTGGGGGCAAGTCCATCAGACACAGTGGGTGACCCAGGACTGTGATCCATTTGCTACCGAAAAACTCGTGCACGAACTTTGCTTTGTGGACTGGGATGTAGTCATGGAGGAGCAACCAGGAACCAACCTCTCGGCATTCGAATTGGACGTACTCTCTCCCATAGACGCGGGAACACTTAAGAAACTTTTCGTTATCTCATTTCTCCACTGACATTTTCCAACGAGTGTCAGACACGTACTGTCACATTTTGCGGTCACTATGCCTGCTGCAGCAATACTAGCGGTTTGACTTTCTACACATCTGATTTTGAAACTTCAAGGGTTGTATCGCAGAAAACGTTCTACGAGATAGCACCGCAGTTTGGAATTTCACTCAAGCAGTTCTAACGGAACTGCGACACACTTTGTGTACTCAGGTTGGGTGAGAGGACAGCCAACTGAAAAATAAAGCTATCCAATATAATGAACTGTAATTTGTGCAGAACGGATGCTGACGACAGAGAAGGCAAGCCGTCGAAGGAAATCCTTCGCGAGAGAATGATAAGGCTGCAAAGAAAGGTCAGATGGTAAAAAAAGGCGAATTCTTCTGGGGTTCCTTTGAAAAAGGCACAACCGATATCATTCCTTCTTTTTTCCATACCGAGATTGTGAGGCATTTATAGTGGCTGCTTGTTCGTCGGGAAGTAAAACCCTCAATTTTTTTCTTCCTCTTTTATTCAAGATGGGCTATCATCTGCATCTGATGTTTCACTTCCTTCGGCCATCTTGCGTAATCTTGCTTCCTAGGCGGCAGAGAACCTCAATCTTTATTTTATTTACTTTGATTTCGACAGACGCTAAGAGTTCATTGAAGGTTAAACTCAAGGTTCCACGGAGACTATAAACATTTGTGAAAACAAAAAAAACCTAGCATCCATTAGACACATTTTAGTATTAATCGCAACTGTCAAGTCAGCCCAATCAACGAAGGGCAAAATTGGTCGATTAGGGGCAAAAATTGAATAGCCGCAAATTTTTGCACAGTGCTGGTAGGAAGCGTCCTGAAGACCATACTAAAAAGCATGACTGATGGTGTGCGACCGTTGGGATGGAGTGAGTTTAAAGAAGACTTTTTAATGTTTTTCTGGAATAATAAAACCGGGGCTTCTAACAAGAATGTTTCCCAGTACGAAATTAAAACTATTTTAAATTTCGTACCCAAAAGGTCTCATTTTTTTCCAGGACTAACAATTTTTGCGTTCAGGTGACAGAAAATATGCAGATTATTAAAAACATTGTTCTAACGGTGTAAAATTAATGAAGTGTTAACCCCACACATATTAACCACATCAAAGTCCAGGCGAGACGTGTTAAGGGATAAACTGCGTTCTGAGGGTATAGCAAGTCGGCGGGCGGGGGCGGGGTGGGGGGGGGGGGGGTCATAGAAGCGCGATAGGTCGCCGGATTGTGTTCATGCATTTCTCTGAAACTGAAAAGAAATCCACTACGTAAACAGGAGCTTAATGAAGTTATTTAGTCTATTCACATAACAGAAATGGTCAGCAAATGCTTTAATACTCTGCGATTTTTATATCTGATAAACACGAAAACCATTAGTTCTAGAGAAAAATTGAACAGGACCCTTTTCGTAGGAGATCTAACGTAGTTTCATTTTGTACGGGGGATTATTTTTGCTAGAAACCGTGGTTTTCCAGTTATTCCACAAAAAATAAAAATTACTTTAAACCCACTGCCTCCCCAACGTTCACTGCCCGCCGGTCAGGGCACATCGGGCAAAAATTTGCGGCTACACGATTTTCCCCCTAACTTTCCTTCAGTGACTGGACTAATTGATCATAGCACATAGCTCCGTGTCAGTATTCATGGAGAGACACCATCTGCGTACAAGAAATAAGAACGTATATGAAGGGCTTATTTCAATAGCGGTGCAAGTCCATTACCTCCACTTTTCTGCCTATAATGCTTCTGCAATTAATGATCCAAACAAACAGAAAGAAGGGTTCATTTCTAGCAAGAAGCCATATTCTTGGATGTTTCTGGTGTCTCAACTGCAGACTTTTCAGAGCTCATTTAACTTTGGGGCGCTGTGTCTCATAATGAACAAAACGGACTTGTACCACTATTGAAATAAGCCCTTCATATGTAGGTGGACAAGTGTGTGTTCGGGTTAGCATACTCCATCAAAGACATTCTACATTTATCTTCGATTGCGTCTGAATGTTACTGGTGTTCTTTGTATGCAGATGCTAAAATGTCCGTTGTGCATATGTACGCCAAAACGTAAACGTCAGTACTGAAATTTTGTTGACTTCCATCTATATGCTAGAATAACTTGACAAATACTTAAAATTCAAAATTATAGGCCAATTATCATCTCGCTGCTGGAGGACAGATAGGTTACTACACATGTATAAATACGTGATTTCCCTAAATCGCTCCAGGCAAATGTCGGGATGGTTCCTTTGAAAGGGCACGGCCGACTTCCTTCCCCGTCCTTCCCTAATCCGATGAGATCGATGACCTCGCTGTTTGGTCTCTTCCCCCAAACAATCCAATCCAATCCACATGTATAAATAATAGCTCCTTGATTCCAAATCTTTCATCAACAAGATCCTATGTTGCTTCTCCTCATCTTCCACAGTGGTAATGTCCTCCAAACTTTCAGGTAGTCTAGATAAAGCATTTGCGACCTACTTATATTGTCCTTTTACGTATACTACTCTGAAATCATATTCTTGTAAAGCCAAGGTCCAGCTTGAAGTAATTTGCATTGTTGCAAGAATGTGAAAGCTTGATGATCGCAGCACACGGTAGTGTGTTCTCCAAACAAGTAATAGTGGAATTTTCGAAACGCCCACACAACTGCTAAATCTTCAAATTCTATTGTTGTGTAGGAGCGCTCACAACATGATAACACACGTTTTGCGTGAGCTATGGACAGAACGTTGGCTGATTATTGATATCCTTTATTTGAAACAAACAGAAAACTAAACCAACGCTCGATGAATCAGTCTTCAAACCAAACTCGAAAATCATATCTGGGTAGTGTAACAATTTTGCATCCACAAGAGTGACTTTGATGAGCTGGAATGCTACTTCACAGTCATTTGTCCACCTCCACAGTACGTTTCTTTTAGAAGCTGGTGTAAGGGCTCTGCATTCATCAGCTGTTTGTTTAAGATTCGCCTAAAGAAAGTCGTCATTCCTGTGAAAGATTTTAACTGGTCGTTTTTTGATGGTGTGGGAAAATTCTTGATTGCATTCACTTTCGCTGAATCCGACATCATTCCTTTATTTTCTATTATGTGCTCGTTTAGGTTGAGTGATACCACATAGATGTTGAAATTTGACAGGACTGCACAGGATAATCGCACGAATCAGTGCAATTTCCCTATATAATGCAATACTATAATTAATGTTCCAACATAATTCCCTTATTGTCTATAATGTGCTTGTTTACTTTGAGATATACTACGTACATATTGATATTTAACGAGGCTACACATGACAGAAGCACTAATCATTTACTTTGAGATATACTACGAATCAATGCCATGTCCTTACATAATGTAATATTATTATAATATTCCGGCTACGAGTACCAGCGATGAAGCGCTACAGTAATTCGTACGACAAAACTCTTTGTTGAGACGGCAACGATCTTTGCTGTCAAGAGAAGCATCTAGCTTTTTTTGCAGTTGTTGGAGATAACAAATGGCTATTTGAGATTGTTTTTTTGGGGTCAGATAAGTTTGCATGTAAACGTAATCTGAAGTACGGATGAGATAAACTTGTGACTCTTCAAGCTTTCCCGGTGGATGTGTTGTAAAGAGTCTTCACGGGTTTGCGACCGGATCATGTTGTGTAAATTCCACAATATTTCCTCGGAGAAACTGTCCGACATCTTCAGGTGGTTCAACCTTGGTGGTGGCTAGGTACGGCATCTAACTTGACCTTTGACTTTGACTCAGATAAGACAGGTACTGCGTTTAAACTCTTTTGATTTTTTGCCTAGAGGCATAGATTTTTTTAAAAAAATTACCTGTCTAATATAAAAATCTGTGAAAAAATTTGACTATAGATAAAATGTTTTCTTTGTAGCTGCTGTAAGGAGATAACGGACTAGTTACAAGGTGTGTTCGCGGTCGCAGGTTTCCATTTCTCTGCTTCTCAGAGAACGCCAGGCAAACTAGGAGAAAACTGCTACAACTCGCGATGAAGACTCTGTCTCTCGTGGCAGTTAAAGTACTCACAGTCGCAATAAGATTTTCTGGAAATGCTTTCAGAATGAGAAGGTAGAACAACAGTGGCAGTATGATATCTTCTTACTAACGAAATGTTTAACAGAGAAATATGCCTTGAACCATAGCCTAATGTCAATAAAACAAAAAATCACTGAAAACGTAAATACCGCGCATTGTATGATGAAGTCCTAGTTATTACATGGTCATTTGGTGCAGAGCCGCCGAACGAAGTGGAAATGTGAAAGTAAGTGTCAGTATGCCTCGTCGACATCAGAGGACCCAATATCAGCATTTGAGTGAATTCGAACAGGACAGAACGATTTGTCTACATAAAAAGTGGTTTCTCATACGATGGCTTTGTGGCTCTCTCAGGGCGCGCTGCAAAGACAGCGATGCAGGTGTGGAAGCAGTGGGTGAGAGAGGGTTGCACTCAACGGCTAGGGGATACTGGACCACTCACTGTAACCATAGCGCTGGATGAGTGTGATTTTTTCCGATTAGCTGTAACGAATAAAACAGCTTCTCCTACAATATTGGCTCGACATTGGCACACTGCATTGGGTGTGGACATGGCTGCGTCGGCGGTTCGAGACTGTCTGCTGAAGGCTGGACTGGGTGTATGCATGCCATTGCATCAGCTTCCATTGACCAGAAACCAGAAAACAGAAACCAATATTGCAGTGCCTGTGTCGTCCAGAATTACAAGGGTACAACTTTGCTTCCACCGTTTTCCCCAACATTTTAGGCTTTAACGAAACAAATTGGTCACACATGTATCATTCAAAGTATTTTCCATCGCTGTCCACTACTTTCTCCCATCTTTCGGGCAGTGTACGAATCTCGCGTCGAAAAAATTGTTCCTCTTTTGAAGCGATCCACGAATCGATCCACTTTGTGACTTCTTCATGAGATCGGAAGTGTTGGTCAGCCAGGCCATGCGCCATTCATCCGAACCGGTAATTGTCAGAGGGAACAATGTATAGAGGCCGGCCGTGAAGCCGAGCGGTTCTAGGCGCTTCATTCTCGAACCGCTCGACCGCTACGGTCGCAGGTTCGAATCCTGCCTCGGGCATGGATATGTGTGATGTCCTTAGGTTAGTTAGGTTTAAGTAGTTCTAAGTTCTGGGGGACTGATGACCTCAGATGTTAAGTCCCACAGTGCTCAGAGCCATTTTTGAACAATGTCTAGAGAATACGACGGATGGGGTAGGACCTCCCATTCTAACGTTTCCAAGTACGTTTTGACCTCTTTTGCAACGGGGGGTCGAGCGTTGTCGTGCTGCAAAATCACTTTATCGTGCCCCTTGCTGTATTGCGGCCGCTTGTCTTTTAATGCTCCTATCAAAGACATTAATTGCGTTCGATAACAAGCCTCTGTGATTTTTTCACATAGTTTTAACACTACATAGTACACAACGCCGAGCTGGTCCCACCAAATGCAGAGCATGATCTTGGAGTCGTGAATATTCGGTTTGGCCGTCGACGTAGAAGCATGGCCGGGGTATCCCCATGATTTTTTGCTTTGAGGGTTATTGTAATGAACCCATTTTTCGCCCCTGGTCACAATGCGATGCAGAAATCCCCTCTGTTTTTGCCTCTGAAGCAACTGTTCACAAACACACAAACGCCGTTCAACGTCTCTTGGTTTCAGCTCATACGGGACCCAAGTTCCTTCTTTCTGGATCATGCCCATAGCCTTGAAGCGTTTTGAAATGGCTTGCTGTGTCACTCCCACTAATCGTGCCAATTCCTCTTGAGTTTGACGCGAGTCTTCACTTAGCAATATCTTCAATTCTGCATCTTTGAAAATATTCTCTCTTCCACCACCATGCCGGTCTACGACGTTCAAATCACAGTTTTTGAAGCGTTGAAACCACTCACGTCACGTTCTTTCACTAATAGCGTCCTTACCATACGTACTTGAGAGTATTTGATGAGGCTCAGGCGCTGTTTTCTTCATACTAAAACAAAACAGTAACACCTCCCGCGAATGACGAGAATTAGGCTCGTAAACCGACATTTTCAATCAAGAACAATTTTATGATGCAGACACAAATCGACTAATGTTTGAATGAGATTATGTTGACCGAGGTCCAAGCTAACTGCCGGATGTCTGCGATATGTTTCTTTCGACCGCTATTTACCGTTGTCGCCACCTATCGGCAAAATGCGGAAGCAAAGTTGTACACCTTTTACGATTCAGTGTTCTTTCGGACCATAAAGTCCCCAGATTGCAATGTGAACGTGAAAGCTGTTACTGGTGTTCTGAATGGGATAATGTAGCGTTTTTGGATGAGTCCTGTTTCAGTTTTTGCTACAGTGATGGCCTTATACGTGTTAGATGCTGTAGTGGCGAACGTAGTTGGACAGACTGTACTGTTAAGCGGCATAACTCGCAAACGTCAAGTGTGATGATTTGGAGCATCGTTGGCTATAGCATGCAGTGTCGCCTCACTCATACTGATGGCACTATGAACACGAACTGTTGCTTCGGGGAGGTTATAGAGCAAGGAATCTCCACATGCGATATTTCAGCAGGGCAATGCCGAGCCACGTGTAGTAACAAGGTGTAAGCCATCTCGCCGGCCGGTGAGGCCGAGCGGTTCTAGGTGCATCAGTCTGGAACCGCGCGAACGCTACGGTCGCAGGTTCGAATCCTGCCTCGGGCATGGATGTGTGTGATGCTCTTAGGTTAGTTAGGTTTACCTATTTCTAAATTCTAAGGGACTGATGACCTCAGATGTTAAGTCCCATAGTGCTCAGAGCCATTTGAACCATTTTTCAAAGCCATCTTCGAAGAATTATGGATGTCAGTGCTTCCCTGGCCTGCAAATTCACCTGGCGTGTCCTCACAGAGACCATGTCTGGTACCCGATCTGTCGGCAGGTTGTTTGTTCTGGCCTTCCTTTCAAACACTGTCGATGTTTTGTGAATGCACCTACAAACCACATGGCAGTGTATTCCCCAGCAGCATATGTTGTTGTTGTCGTTGTTGTTGAGGTCTTCAGTCCTGAGACTGGTTTGATGCAGCTCTCCATGCTACTCTATCCTGTGCAAGCTTCTTCATCTCCCAGTACCTACTGCAACCTACATCCTTCTGAATCTGCTTAGTGTATTCATCTCTTGGTTTGCCTCTACGATTTTTACCCTCCACGCCGCCGTCCAGTACTAAATTGGTAATCCCTTGATGCCTCAGAATATGTCCTACCAACCCATCCCTTCTTCTGGTCAAGTTGTGCCACAAGCTCCTCTTCTCCCCAGTTGAATACCTCCTCATTAGTTATGTGATCTACCCATCTAATTTACAGCATTATTCTGTAGCACCACATTTCGAAAGCTTCTATTCTCTTCTTGTCTAAACTATTTATCGTCCACGTTTCACTTCCATTCATGGCTACACTCCATACAAATACATTCAGCAACGACTTCCTGACATTTAAATCTATACTCGATGTTAACAAATTTTTCTTCTTCAGAAACGCTTTCCTTGCCATTTCCAGTCTACATTTTATATCCTCTCTACTTCGACCATCATCAGTTATTTTGCTCCCCAAATAGCAAAACTCCTTTACTACTTTAAGTGTCTCATTTCCTAATCTAATTCCCTCAGAATCGCCCGACTTAATTTGACTACATTCCATTATCCTCGTTTTGCTTTTGTTGATGTTCATCTTATACCCTCCTTTCGAGACACTGTCCATTCCGTTCAACTGCTCTACCAGGTCCTTTGCTGTCTCTGACAGAATTACAATGTCATCAGCGAACCTCCAAGTTTTTATTTCTTCTCCATTTATTTTAATTCCTACTCCAAACTTTTCTTTTCCAAATTCCTACTTCAAATTTTTCGGCAGCATATAGGAGCCTCGATTCCATGTCAACCCCCTGATTGCAGCATGTGGCAACTTCACACTCTTCAGAATTCTCACGGCCACTGACTATCACCAGTGGTCACTGACGCTGATCATTCATTGTAATTACACGTCCCCTTCTCGATGCTGCAATTTTCACGAACAGTGGAGTATCTATTCCAGTGACCTTGTACTAGATGCCAAGTTTCAACCGGTACGTTTCCTGCAGGAGGTAACGAAATCAGTGCCTAGATGTCTAGTAAGGTCCGTAGTGGTAAGAGGTTTTAGTACGAACGTAAAGCAGTGAAAATGGTGGGAAGCATACTTAACTCATGCTGGAAGTAGGTTAATGAATCGAAAAATGTAGATAAAGTTGACGTAATGTTTGTTTTGAGCGCGCGCTCGCTGCGCCGCGGCGGCATGATGGTGGAGGTGTCGGCGCCGGAGGTGCGGTGCGTGGCGCGCCCCCGGCTGCTGCCGTCGCTCTTCGACCTGGTGCTGGTGGCCGGGCGCGCCCCCCACCACGCTGCCTGGTGCCTGCTGGTGCAGTCGCCGCCCCCGCCGCACGACGCCTACCACCCACGCTTCCCGCAGCCCACCGGAGGCGCTCTGGCCGTCAGGTATGTATTGCTGCTCCTGTGAACTACACACCAGAAACGGAACGATTGCGAGTTACCTGTTGCGGGTTGCATGCCTTTGACATCGGGGCGCTGCTCTTACGTCTGTCCTCTAATGGCCTCATTTCTTCCCGCCGTAGTATCGCGAGTACGACGAATCTGAGAACGGTGCTGTTGCGATAGCTTCCTACTCGTTCTCTCATACTAAAGTGTGCAGGAGTGTAAGACTAGTCGTGACTTGGTGTGACTGACTTTCGGCATCAGATGGCCTCTATGGAAGCTGTATGGAGATTAAATATTAAAACAAATTTATAGCAGTCTTCAAAAACGTTTTACACATTTACATACAACCAAACATATATAGATTTATCTTTCCTCTTTTGGACTCATCAGTCTTCTGACTGGTTAGATGTGGCCCACCATGAATTCCTCTCCTGTGTCAACCGCTTTATCTCAGAACAGCGCTTGCAACCTATACCTTCAAATACACTACTGGCCATTAAAATTGCTACACCAAGAAGACATGTAGATGATTAACTGGTATTCAATGGACAAATATAATATACTAGATTTCACGCAATTTGGGTGGATAGATCCTGAGAAATCAGTACCCAAAACAACCACCTCTGGCCGCTTTGTATACGCCTGGGGATTGAGTCAAACAGAGCTTGGATGACGTGTACAGGTACAGCTGCCCATGCAGCTTCAACACGATACCACAGTTCATCAAGGGTAGTGACTGGCGTATTGCGACGAGCCAGTTGCTCGGCCACCATTGACCACACGTTTTCAATTGGTGAGCGATCTGGAGAATGTGCTGGCCAGGGCAGCAGTCGAACATTTTCTGTATCCAGAAAGGCCCTACAGGACCTGCAACATGCGGTCGTTCATTATCCTGCTGAAATGTAGGGTTTCGAAGGGATCGAGTGAAGGGTAGAGCCACGGGTCGTAACACATCTGAAATTTAACGTCCACTGTTCAAAGTGCCGTCAATGCGAACAAGAGGTGACCGAGACTTGTAACCAATGGCAACCCATACCATCACGGCGGGTGATACGCCAGTATGGCGATGACGAATAGACGCTTCGAATGTGCGTTCATCGCGATGTCGCCAAACACGGATGCAACCATCATGATGCTGTAAACAGAACCTGGATACATCCGAAAAAGTGACGTTTTGCCATTCGTCATTGAGTGCACCATTGCAGGCGCACCTGACTGTGATGCAGCGTCAAGGGTAACTGCAGCTATGGTCTCCGAGCTGATAGTCCATGCTGCTGCAAACGTCGTCGAAATGTTCGTGCAGATGGTTCTTGTCTTGCAAACGTCCCCATCTGTTGACTCAGGGATCGAGACGTGGTTGCAAGATCCGTTACAGCCATGCGGATAAGATGCCTGTCATCTCGACTGCTAGTGATACGAGGCCCTTGGAATCCAGCACGGCGTTCCGTATTACCCTCCTGAACCCACCGATTCCATATTCTGCTAACAGCCATTGGATCTCGACCAACGCGAGCAGCAATGTCGCAATACGACAAACCACAATCGCGATAGGCTACAATCCGACCTTATTAAAGTCGGAAACGTGATGGTACGCATTTCTCCCCGTTACACGAGGCATCACAACAACGTTTCACCAGGCAACGCCGGTCAACTGCTGTTTGTGTATGACAAATCGGTTGGAAACTTTCCTCATGTCAGCACGTTGTAGGTGTAACCACCGGCGCCAACCTTGTGTGAATGTCCTGAAAAGCTAATCATTTGCATATCACGTCATCCTCTTCCTGTCGGTTAAATTTCGCGGCTGTAGCACGTCATCTTCGTGGTGTATCAATTTTAATGGGCAGTAGTGTGTTTGTTGGATGTATTCCAATCTCTGTCTCCCACTACAGTTTTTACCGCACTAGTATTATGGAAGCTATCCTGTTATGCCTTAACAGACGTCCTACCGTCTTGTTAATGTTTTCTGTATATTCGAATTCCTTTCCTCGACGATTCTGCTGAGAATCTCCTTATTTATTTCCTTAGAACTACATCTCAGATGTTTTGGCTCTCTTCCGTTCCGGTTTTCCCACAGTCCATGTTTCGGTACCATACAATCCTGTACCCCAAACGTACATTCTAAGAAATTTCTTCCTGAAATTATTTGATATTAGTAGAGTTCTACTGGCCAGGAATGCCCTTTTCGCCAGTGTTATTCTGCTTTTGATGTCCTCGTTGTTTCGTCCATCATAGGTTATTTTGCTGCCTAGTTAGCAGTACTCCTAAATTTATCTACTTTGTGATCACCAGTCCTGATGTTAAGTTTCTCGCCGTTCTTATTTCTACTACTTCACATTACATTCGTCTTTTTTCAGTTCACTCCCAGTCCATATTCTGCATTCATTAGCCTGTCCATTCCATTAAGCAGATCCTTTAATTCTTGTTCATTTTCATTGAGAATAGCAATGACTTCAATGAAACTTATCATTGACAACCTTTCACCTCAAATATTTCCCACTCTTGAACCTTTCTTTATTTCCGTCATTTGTTCACGCCATATAGATTGAACAGTAGGGGCGAAAAGACTATATCCCTCTCTTACATAGCTTTTAATCCGTGTGTTTCATCCTTGGTCTGCCAGTTTTATTATTCACTCTTGTTTCTTGTACGTAGTATGTGTTACCCGTCTTTACCTATAGCTTACCCCTATTTTTCTCAGAATTTAAAGCATCTTACACCATTTGACATTATCAAATGCTTTTTTTCCAGTTCGACAAATCCTGTTAACGTGTCTTGATTTTTCTGTAGCCTTATTCCCATTACAACCTCCTCGTCAGAACTGCCTCTCTGGCACTTTTACCCTCCTTAAAGCCAAATTGATCTTTTCCATTCTTCTGAATATTATTCTTGTCAGGCTGCATGAGCTGTTAAGCTGAATGTGCGATAATTCTCTCAATCTTGCAATCTTTGGAATTATGTGCATAATGTCTTTTCGCAGGCCAGATAGAATATCGCCAGACTTATACATTCTACGCATCAAAGTGAATAGCCATTTTGTTGCCACTTCCCCCAATTATTTTAGAAATTCTGATGGAATATTGTATATTCCATCTGCATTATTTAGTCTTGGCTCTTCCAGAGCTCTTTTAAATTCTGAGTCTAATACTGAGGCCCTTTCCCCTTGTATATCAAATGGTTCAAATGGCTCTGAGCCGTAGCCGTAGCCGTAGCCGTCGTGCGGTTCCAAACTGCAGCGCTGAGACCCGCTCGGCCAACCGGGCCGGCCTTGTATATCGACTCCTGTTCCTTGAAATGAATGTAGAAAATGAGAGGGCTGGCAGAGTGAGCCATCACAAACATATTTCACATAGCAACCCATGTCCGCATGACTTAGCGTACGGCGCTAGGTGTCGTTGAACAACGTCGCTCGCTGCAGAGAGGGTGACTACACAACATGTCATCTGAGCCGTCATGTAGCAGGTCTGCACGACAACGATTTAAATGTATTTGTGACATCAAGGTAAAAGTGAAGTCGGATTGAAGTTTTATATTCTTTATAAGCAAACTCTGTAGTGGACACAGTTGCGGATAGTCTAGGCGTGACAACTATTCGAATTTTCCGCCTTTTACTTGGAGATGAACGCGTTGCTTCTGGCTGTGAAAATGCCTTTTCGTTTTGTATTGCATAGAGGTCAGCTCCTACGCATACTATGGAGTCTGGTTCGCTGTTAGTCAGTTTGTTATAAAACAAAGTCACACTCTGCATATAGGAATCTATTATCAATTGCAGTTGTAAAGTGATTTAGGTTCGACACATCCTACACTAGGTCCTTATTGTTTGATAAAAAATGATAAATTTCATTTTCAGTAGGGAGTGGCTTCAAGTCGGGATCCAACACTCAGTCTGAATATGTTACGGTGTCTGATAATAGCGCACTGTTCGCTGCAGAGCGAAAGTTTCATTGTTTATTTCGTGTGCTTAATTTTTTAACCGTTTGATTACTGTGAATTTTAGTGAGAATAGTCGAGCCATCCAGAAATATACAATAACAGGTGTGAATGAACACCTTAAAAGCCAGGTAACAGTGAGGACCATCCGAGATGGATAATTTAATATCGGTTGTAAGTGATTGGCACATTTCGGTATGCGAACGTATACTGTAAAACCACCGTCGGTGTCCAGTAATGAACTACGAGGTAGCATCTGTAGCGATTATGAACTAAGTTGGACTCATGTCCCAGCTGGGTGCTCTCTAGACAGTCCACAAACCACACATCCCGCAGACGTCCGCTGGGAACATCTTCTCCGACAGCACCGGCGGCGCATCCTCATCCGAGGCTGACGTAATTCCATCTTGCGGGAAGCACTGGCCGACCATGAGTACTGTCCGGAACGGGATATTACGCAACTGTCGTCTCGGTTCGACATAAAGGTCAAATTACTCCTGTTTTGATTGAAATATCTAGAAAACCCTCCTGTTTTGGCAGTATCCTGTTTTTACTGCGGGGTTCCCGTCTGATGCGTTTTTATGCGTCGTGGTTTCAATCTCTTCCTACACACATGGAAAGGAATTTGTGTACGCCGTTCGTCTGCGACTTACATTTTAACGGCCTTTGTGTTCTAGATACATATGCGATTCATGCCGCTGTACGATGAATGGTGGAGTATGCCAACATTATCACACACACACACACACACACACACACACACACACACACACACACGCACACACACACACACACACACACACACAATATTAACCACGATCTTTCCCATTCTCTTCACGAATGGGTCGGAGGAAAAAGTGTGTATATTTCCATAGGCGCCCAAAACTCCCTTGTCTTATTCTTACTGTGTCTACTAAGGGCGCTCCATGATTAGTATTGTTTATGTCGTGCACCATTTTTAGGTTAACGTCTGTCATAAGTAACGAACTTGTGCAGTTTCAGTATCTATAATATTTATCATTAGATCTTGACTTATACTAAGTTTCGCGTATAAAAGGAAGCTTGTAAATGAGAAAGGGAAGATAAAGGGCTTAAGTATCACTGTGTTTCATTTAAAATAAAGACATTTGCGACTAAGAACGGCGTTTACATATACTTCCTCTTATTATGTAGTCTGATTACCCACTTGTTTAGGAAGCCTAATCTTGTGTTGAACTGGAACGGAAATTCAGTCTATCCAAAGTGCAAAATCCAAGCAATTAAGTTATTGTAAAAGTATTCGAGAGGAACAAATGCTATAAAGGAAAATATTTTATAAGTTCACAGTATTATTAATGTACCGTAAAACTTTATTACAGCCATCCCTCCACCTTCCATCTACATCTACATCTACATGGATACTGTGCAAATCACATTTAAGTGCCTTGCAGAGGGTTCATCGAACCACCTTCACAATTCTCTATTATTCCAATCTCGTATAGCGTGCGGAAAGAATGAACACCTATATCCTTCGGTACGAACTCTGATTTCCCTTATTTTACCTTGGTGATAGTTCCGCCCTTTGTAGGTCGATGTCAACAAAATATTTTCACATTCGGAGGAGAAAGTTGGTTATTCGAATTTCGTGAGAAGATTCCGTCACAACGAATAATGCCTTTCTTTTAATGATTTCCAGCCCAGATCCTGTATCATTTCTGTGACACTCTCTCCCATATTTCGCGATAATACAAAACGTGCTACCTTTCTTTGAACTTTTTCAATGTACTCCGTCAGACCTACCTGGTAAGGATCCCACACTGCACAACGGTATTCTACAAGAGGACGGACAAGCCTAGTGTAGGCAGTATCCATAGTAGGTCGGTTACATTTTCTAAGTGTCCTGTCAATAAAACGCAGCCTTTGGTTAGTCTTCCCCCACAACATTTTCTATGTGTTCTTTCCAATTTAAGTTGTTCGTAATTGTAATACCTAGGTATTTAGCTGAAGTTACGGCTTTTAGATTACATTGATTTGTCGTGTAACCAAAGTTTAACGAGTTCCTTTTAGTACTCATGTGGATGACCTCACACTTTTCGTTATTTAGGGTCAACTGCCACTTTTCGCACCATTCAGATATTTTTTAAAAATCGTTTTGCAGTTTGTTTTGATCTTCTGATGACTTTATTAGTCGATAAACGACAGCATCATCTGCAAACAACCGAAGACTGCTGCTCGGACTGTCTCCCAAATCGTGTATATAGATAAGGAACAGCAAACGGCCTACAACACTACGTTGGGGAACACCTGAAATCATTTCTGTTTTACTCGATGACTTTCCATCAGTTACTACAAACTGTGACCTCTCTGACAGGAAATCGCAAATCCAGTCACATAACTGAGACGATATTCCATAAGCAAGCAATTTTACTACGAGCCGCTTGTGTGGTACGGTCTCAAAAGCCTTCCGGAAATCCAGGAATACGGAATCGTTCTGAAATCCCTTGTCAATAGCACTCAGCACTTCATGTGAATTGCTAGTTGTTTCACAGGAACGATGTTATCTAAACCCATGTTGTGCCAATAGACCTTTTCCTTCAAGGTAATTCATAATGTTCGAATACAATATATGTTCTAGAATCCTGCTGCATATCGACGTTAACGGTACGGGCCTGTAACTTAGTGGATTACTCCTACTAGCTTTCTTGAATACTGGCGTGACCTGTGCAACTTTCCAGTCTTTGGGTACGAATCTTTCGTCTAGAGAACGGTTATATATTATTGTTAAGTATGGAGCTAATTGCATCAGCACACTCCGAAAGAAACCTAATTGGTATACAGTCTGGACCAGAAGACTTGCTTTTATTAAGTGATTTGAATTGCTTCACTACTCCGAGGATATTTACTTCTACGTTACTCATGTTGGCAGCTGTTCGCTATTCGAATTATGAAATATTGACTTCGTCTTCTTTTGTGATGGCACTTCGGAAGGCTGTGTTTAGTAAATCTGCTTTGGCAGCACTGTCTTCGATAGTATCTCCATTGTTATCGCGTAGAGAAGACATTGATTGTTTCTTGCCGCTAACATACTTAACATATGACCAGATCTCTTTTGATTTTCTGCCAGGTTTCGAGGCAAAGTTGCGTTGTGGGAACTGTTATAGACGTCTCGTATTGAACTCCCGAGCTTCTGTAAAGGATAGCCAATCTTGAGGATTTTGCGTCTCCTTAAATTTGGCATGTTCGTTTCGTTGTTTCTGCAACAGTGTTCTAACCCGTTTTGTATACCAAGGAGGATCAGCTCCGTCGTTAGTTTATTCTCCCGAACGATTCAACCACCATTAACTTCAGATGTATCTCCACTTACGTATATGCTCTACAAGTAAGTCACTGTATAGTGCATGGCGGAGGGTAGTCGTAGTTCCCCAAGTCGATGCTGAGCAGGTTAACGCCATCAACTAGAATAGCAGAGTTGGAGAATTTCATCCCTGCCAGCTGCGGTGGGCTTGTAGCGGGTGCTTCACGCGCATCGCTCAACCAGTCATGTAGCGCGATTTTGCATAATTCTCTGTAGCAGTGCCTCAGTTTTGGCACAATTCTAGAGAAAACTATTATTTCGCCTGGAGCAATTTATTTTACGGAAATGAAAGCTTGCAACAGCACTGCCAGCTGCCAGACGTACACTCCTGGAAATTGAAATAAGAACACGGTGAATTCATTGTCCTAGGAAAGGGAAACTTTATTGACACATTCCTGGGGTCAGATACATCACATGATCACACTGATAGAACCACAGGCACATAGACACAGGCAACAGAGCATGCACAATGTCGGCACTAGTACAGTGTATATCAACCTTTCGCAGCAATTCAGGCTGCTATTCTCCCATGGAGACGATCGTAGAGATGCTGGATGTAGTCCTGTGGAACGGCTTGCCATGCCATTTCCACCTGGCGCCTCAGTTGGACCAGCGTTCGTGCTGGACGTGCCGACCGCGTGAGACGACGCTTCATCCAGTCCCAAACATGCTCAATGGGGAACAGATCCGGAGATCTTGCTGGCCAGGGTAGTTGACTTACACCTTCTAGAGCACGTTGAGTGGCACGGGATACATGCGGACGTGCATTGTCCTGTTGGAACAGCAAGTTCCCTTGCCGGTCTGGCAATGGTAGAACGATGGGTTCGATGATGGTTTGGATGTACCGTGCACTATTCAGTGTCCCCTCGACGATCACCAAAGGTGTACGGCCAGTGTAGGAAATCGCTCCCCACACCATGATGCCGGGTGTTGGCCCTGTGTGCCTCGGTCGTATGCAGTCCTGATTGTAGCGCTTACCTGCACGGCGCCAAACACGCATACGACCATCATTGGCAACAAGGCAGAAGCGACTCTCATCGCTGAAGACGACACGTCTCCATTCGTCCCTCCATTCACGCCTGTCGCGACACCACTGGAGGCGGGCTGCACGATGTTGGGGCGTGAGCGGAAGGCGGATTAACGGTGTGCGGGACCGTAGCCCAGCTTCGTGGAGACGGTTGCGAATGGTCCTCGCCGATACCCCAGGAGGAACAGTGTCCCTAATTTGCTGGGAAGTGGCGGTGCGGTCCCCTACGACACTGCGTAGGATCCTACGGTCTTGGCGTGCATCCGTGCGTCGCTGCGGTCCGGTCCCAGGTCGACGGGCACGTGCACCTTCCGCCGACCATTGGCGACAACATCGATGTACTGTGGAGACCTCACGCCCCACGTGTTGAGCAATTCGGCGGTACGTCCACCCGGCCTCCCGCATGCCCACTATACGCCCTCGCTCAAAGTCCGTCAACTGCACATACGGTTCACGTCCACGCTGTCGCGGCATGCTACCAGTGTTAAAGACTGCGATGGAGCTCCGTATGCCACGGCAAACTGGCTGACACTGACGGCGGCGGTGCACAAATGCTGCGCAGCTAGCGCCATTCGACGGCCAACACCGCGGTTCCTGGTGTGTCCGCTGTGCCGTGCGTGTGCTCATTGCTTGTACAGCCCTCTCGCAGTGTCCGGAGCAAGTATGGTGGGTCTGACACACCGGTGTCAATGTGTTCTTTTTTCCATTTCCAGGAGTGTATTTTTTCGGCGCCTCACTACAGCACCCTATGGTTGTGGTATTATCTTGCTATCAAGTTTTGGCTATCTTTTAACGACTATATGACTTATTTGTGTAAATCTGGTTGTGGGCAGAAGCATCTGATTATTTATCCAAGACTGAGTGCAATTACTCTTGTCCACATTTGTTCACCCCCATATTCATTTGTGATTTCGCTAGACCTAATGATTCTTCTTGTCCCTATAAACACTCCTCCTCAGGGAGAGTCTAATCCGGCAGTTAAGAACAAATTTTTCTAAGATTATCATCTCACTGTCTGTATCGAGTTTGTTGGCAGAATTGCCTTATATGGATGCCAATATTTTTTCTAGGTGTTGGGGTTTAGCACAATCTAAACACAAAAAAAAGTTGCGTTGTAGGTATTGGGGGTACATGTCCGTCTGAGGCATTGTAAAATATCTATCGTACAACGTTCTACTCACTTTTCTAAAAATGTACTGAATATTTTTCAGGTTTCTGTTCGTTCTGCTCTACTGCACAGCAACTGATACACATGAATATCGTAAGCTCTGTCATCTGTGAGTCTAGCGTCTCAGAGCTGATTAAGCACTAAAATCGGTCCACTTCAATTTTGCTTCTAGATCATGCCCTTCCTATTTTCACACCAATCCCAAAAGGTAAAATGTCATCGGGATTGCAAGGATGGGACAGATGTCTTAATCCAACACTTTTTCCCCTTTTGTAGATACCAAGGGTACTAACAGTTGTTCCTGCACCTCACACTTATGCTAAAATATATTCTTTTATTTCATTCTTTATATCCGAACTGAAAATATGGATATCTACAGCAGGAATGAACGAATCGCTAACATCAAAATTTGACAGTGTGTGCTTTTGAAAGCCACTTTTACAGTCCGATAGTTTATCTCTCAATTTCTCACCAAAAGTATGATGTTGAGTCTGGAATACTTAACGACTGTACTGCAATTGAATGTATATGTAGAGCCGCAGTTAGTTTTTATCTTTCTATCTAATCAGGTCTAGAATATAAGATATCAAAGCTGATAGTGTAGCACTGATAGTGTGGCAACGTTATGATCGCTGTGTGTCCTGAAGGTTTGCAAAATTTTTAAATATAGGCGAACAGATGTGGTGCACAAGTGCTGACACTCCTTATGTTGACAAACATAGTAAACAAAAGACGGCCTGCTTAACTCAACATACTTCTGAATATGAATATTTCGTTGGAACACACTCTGCGGATCTGCCCCTGTATTTTGCCATTCACTGTAGAACTATGAGGCATAGTCAAATTATGAACAGTGACTACTGAAACTGATATCAAGATACGACAGGTGCTGATTCTTCGTGGTGACTATATAGTACACTAAATAAAAATGTATGACAAATTCCAATTTGTAACAATGTTAGATGGTACATGTGCGTGGTCAAAAATTATTTAACTTTACGTATTGATACGGTATTCATACAGCACCACTGTCTTCGTGATTTTACAGTTTGTTGTAGTAGTCTGTTTTATTTATTTATTTATTGTTCCGTGGGACCAAATTAAGGAGAAGTCTCCATGGTCATGGAACGAGTCAATACATGAAATTATAACACGATATTAGAAATAGATAAAATGAAATTAAAAAAAAAAACAAATTCAGGTGACAAGTCGTAAATTTAAATAAAGAAAATCAACAATGTAACACTGGAAATTGCTTAATTTTTTAGCTCTTCCAGGAGCTCCTCGACAGAATAGAAGGAGTGAGCCATGAGGAAGCTCTTCAGTTTAGACTTAAAAGAGTTTGGGCTACTGCTAAGATTTTTGAAATCTTGTGGTAGCTTATTGAAAATGGATGCAGCAGAATACTGCACTCCTTTCTGCACAAGAGTCAAGGAAGTGCATTCCACACGCAGATTGGATTTCTGCCTAGTGTTAACTGAGTGAAAGCTGCTAACTCTTGGGAATAGGCTAATATTGATAACAACAAACGACATTAAAGAAAATATATACTGTGAGGGCAATGTCAGAATTCCCAGACTATTGATCAGGGGTCGACAAGAGGTTCTCGAACTTACACCACATATAGCTCGAACAGCCTGTTTTTGACCCAAAAATACCCTTTTTTAATCAGAAGAATTACCCCAAAAAATAATACCATACGACATAAGCGTATGAAAATATGCGAAGTAGACTACTTTTCGTGTTGAAGTGTCACTTATTTCAGATACTGTTCTAATGGTAAATAAAGCAGCATTTAGTTTCTGAACAAGATCCTGAACATGGGATTTCCACAACAGCTTGCTATCTCTCCGAACGCTTAGGAACTTGAACTGCTCCGTCTCGCTTATAATATGCCCATTCTGTCTGATCAAAATATCGGTTCTTGTTGAATTGTGAGTTAGAAACTGTAAAACTGAGCCTTACTGTGATTTAGCATCAAATTATTTTCCACAAGCCACGAACTTATTTCACGAACTACTTTATTTGATACTGTTTCAATATTACACACAAGCTCGTGTCACCAACAAACAGAAATATTTTTGAATCACCTGTAATACAGCAGTGGCCCCAGCACCGACCCTTGGGGAACGCCCCACTTAAGAGTGCCCCATTGGGACTGAACATCACTACCACTCTCAATACTGCGGAGAATTACCTTCTGCTTTTTGTTCTTAAAGTAAGAGGCGAACCAATTGTAAGCTACTCCCCTTACTCCATAATGGTCCAACTTCTGCAGTAATATTTTGTGGTCAACACAGTCAAAAGCCTTCGTTAAATCAAAGAAAACACCTAGCGTTCGCAACCTTTTATTTAATCCGTCCAAAACCTCACAGAGAAAAGAGAATATAGCATTTTTAGTTGTTAAACCATTTCTAAAACCAAACTGAACATTTGACAGCAAATTATGTGAATTTAAATGCTCCAGTAACCTTGTATATACGATCTCCTCGATAACTTTAGCAAACACCGATGGCACAGAAGTAGGTCTATAATTGTCAACATTATTCCTGTCTCCCTTTTTATAAAGTGGCTTCACTACCGAGTACTTTAATCGGTCGGGAAACCGTCCTCTCCTAAAGGAAAAGTTACAGATATGGCTAAGTACTGGCCTAACATACATAGAACAATACTTCAGTATTCTGCTAGATACCCCGTCATATCCATGAGAGTTCTTGGTCTTTAGTGATTTAATTATTAACTCAATCTCCTTCTTGTCAGTATCATGGAGGAGCATTACAGGTAACAGTCTCGGAACACTTTTTTCTAAGAGCGCTGTATGATTCCCTGTTGGGACTAGGTTTCTATTTAGTTCACCTACTATATTCAGAAAGTGATTATTAAATACTGTACATATATGCGACTTATCAGTAACACGGACATTCCCACTACGCACCGATTCTATATCCTCTACCTGTCTCTGCAGACCAGCCTCTTCCTTTACGACTGACCATATGGTTTTAATTTCGTCCTGAGATTTAGCTATTCTATCTGCATACCACATACTTTTTGCAGTCCTGATAACATTTTTAAGCACCTTACAATTCTGTTTGTAATGGGCTGCTGCATTTAGATTTTGACTGTTTCTAACGTTTTGATATAATTGCCACTTTGTTCTACAAGATATTCTTATCCCTCTAGTCAGCCACCCAGGCTGCCTGTTTGTGCTAGTACCCTGTTTTGAACGTTCTAACGGAAAGCAGCTTTCAAAGAGCACGAGAAAAGTCTTGAGAAAAGCATTATGTTTATCGTCTACTGTATCAGCACTATAAACATCTTGCCACTCTTGTTCCTTGATCATGTTTACAAAGGTCTCTACAGCAACTGGATCAGCTTTCCTAAACAGCTGATGGCTACATTTAACACGTATTGCAGCACAAAAATCTTTTAGAGTTAAAATTTGAGCATCATTATCTGAAAGGCCCTTCACCTTTTTGCTAACAGAATGCTCTTCTAGTAATGAGGAATGAAAAAAAAGTTGTCTATGGTTGTTATACTGTTCCCTTGCACTCTCGTTGGAAAGAATACGGTTTGCATAAGATTATATGAATTAAGGAGGTCTACCAGCATCCTCTTCCTTGCACAATCACTTATACAATTAATATTGAAGTCACCACATATAACTAACTTTTTGTATTTCCTATAAAGTCAACCAAGAACCTCCTCTAACTTTAGCAAAAATGTTGTGAAATCGGAGTCGGGGGATCTATAAATAACAACAGTTAGAAGTTTAGCTCCGTTAAATTTAACCACACCTACACAACATTTAAACACCTTTTCAGTGCAGTGTTCTGTCCGCAGTTTTTCTTTGGCCTTCCTAAATCTCTCTTTCACTTGATTGTGATTTCTGGCACATTATAAACTAATTTTTTGCCTCTGGAAGCTTTTTCGCTTGCATTTCTGTTTTAATTGTATAGCCTACATTACTTACTAGACATTTTTCTGCATCTTTACATTCTATAGCGTTGAAATCGTTTGACATGCTATTATCCAGCTATCATTACCATACGATAACATTTGAATGCAAATTTTCACTTTAATTTCGGCTCTTGTTTTATTTTTTAGTTTTCTATTTACAGTATGGCAGACTGAAATTTTGATGTCTGCGGATCCTTTTCTGCTCACCGCTGTTCTTTGTGCTTTGACAGAATTCACCTTGAACACATCCCAGACGTGTTGTGCAGTCCGGACGTGAGGCGCAACGACGAAACCGAGGATACGAGTGACGAAGATGTTGACTTCTTCGTTCAAGGGTTCTTGGAAAACTGGAGCACTTATTTCAGGTGTAATTTCCAGAGATCCAACAACACTACAGGTACGTTTTTGAATTAAGCGCCCCCTGCTCTATATTCAAAATACCTTTCGACCATGAAGTATATTTCATGAAGCTATACCTTCATTTTGGACAGCGGCAGGCAACACTTCTCAGACATATAAGGGGTTATTTATTTTTTCTGAATCCCACATACGGTTTCGAAACCGACGAACTACTTCTCTAAGCTGTTCACTCATGTTATGAGATGACAATTGTTTATGGATATGATTATCATAAATAATAAATCCCAGTTCAATAACGAAGATAATATTCTAGAACAAGTGTCGGACTTGAATTGTTAGGGCCCAATTAAGCGTCAGTGAGATACTGGCCTCAGATCAAGTAGATTTTCCCAATTATGGAACATGTTTTATGCTCACGCATTATGACGGTCCGGGAGTACGAAAGTCTCCTCTATAAAAATCACTATGGATTCCGCAGATAGAGATCTCGCTCTTCATCTATGAGATACAGACGGCCATGTATTGAAAATTTAGGTAGTTCCATAAGGGAGTGTTATAGGGCCGCTGCAATTTACTATTTATATTAACAGTGTTATGGGGAAAGTAAAGAGGCCTTTGGAGAAAAGAAAAACAGCTGTTTGAATATCAGGAGCTCGGATGGAAAACCAGTCATAAGCATTGAACGAGAATGTAGGTGGTCTAAACAAGGAAATGCACTTGAAGGGAGTGTTATGGAAATGGAAGAGAACGTAGATGTAGGTGAGACGGTCAATACCGCGGTTCGATCGAGTCCGCATTGTTACTTTGTGTCAGGATGGGCTCTCAGCACGGGAAGTATCCAGGTGTCTCGGAGTGAACCAAAACGATGTTTTTGGGACATGGAGGAGCTACAGAGAGACAGGACCTGTCGATGACATTCATCACTCAGGCCGCCCAAGGTTTGCTACTGCAGTGGATGACCGCTATCTACGGATTTTGGCTCGGAGGTACTCTGACAGCAGCGCCACCACGTTGAATAATGCTTTTCGTGCAGCCACACAACGTCGTGTTATGTCTCAAACTGTGCGCAATAGGCAGCATGATGTGCAACTTCACTTCCGACGTCCATGGCGAGGTCCATCTTTGCAACCACGATGGGCCCAACAACATGTACAATGGACCGCTCAGGATTGGCATTACGTTCTCTTCACCGAAGACTGGCGCATATGCCTTCAATCACACAATCATCGTAGACGTGTTTTGAGACAACCAGGTCAGGTTGAACGCCTTAGACACACTGCCCAGAGAGTGCAGCTAGGTGGAGGTTCCCTGCTGTTTTGGGGTGGCATTATGTGGGGCCGACGTATGATGCTGATGTTCATGGAAGACGCCGTAACGGCTGTACGATACGTGAATGATATCCTCCAACCAATAGTGCAACCACATCGGCAGCATATTGGCGAGGCATTCATCTTCATGTACGAAAATTCGCGCCCCCATCGTGTACGTCTTGTGAATAACTTCCTTCAGGATAAAGACATCGCTGGACTAAAGTGGCCAGCACGTTCTCCAGACATGAACCTTATGGAACATTCCTGGGATAGACTGAAAAGGCCTGTTTATGGACGACGTGCCCCACCAACCGCTCTGAGGGATCTACGCTGGATCGCCGTTGAGGAGTGGGACAATCTGAAGCAACAGTGCCTCGATGAACATGTGGATAGTACACCACAACGAATACAGACATGCATCAATGCAAGAAGACGGTCTACTGGATATTAGAGGTACGGGTGTGTGAGCAATCTAGAACACCACCTCTGAAGGTTCCGCTGTATGGTAGTACAACGTACAATGTATGGTTTTCATGAGCATTAAAGAGGGCGGAAATGGTGTTTATGCTGATCTGTATTCCAATTTTCTGTGCAAGTTCCGGAATTCTCGGGACCGAAGTGATGCAAAACGTTTTTTGATGAGCGTAGCATCAGTGAGCTTACTGTCAGTTTGTAGAACGGGGAAGACGCGCGATCTCTCTGAGCTTGACCGAGGACAGACTGTGACGGCCCAGAGGCTCGGCAAGAGCATTTCGGAAACAGCGTGACTTGTGGAGCGTTCGAGGAGTGGTACGGTGAGTGTCTTCAACACGTGGCGAAACCAAGGTGAAACCACGCCCAGACGTGGCATTGGGCGCCCAACCCTCATTACAGATGTCGAACGCCATAGGCTGGGCAGACTGGAAAAACAGGACAGGCGGCGAACTGTGGAGGAACTAACATCAGACTATAATGCTGAACACATAGTGCACAGAATACTCCTTTAGGTCGGCCTCCGCAGTCGACGATCCGTACATATGTCAATGTTAACACCACGGCATCGACAACTACGACTCAAATGGGCACGTAACCATCGGCACTGGTCGATGGCGCAGTGGCAGAGAGTTGCATGGTCTGCTGAATACCGAGTGATGCAGACGCTGTCGCTCATCCTTGACGTAAAGTTTGTTCACTGGAACCTCCTCAGATATTTTTGTATTTACTTGAATTCTGAATGTTGTGCGTCTATATAAAGCTCCTGACGCCTTGGACATATAAGCAACTCATTCCATCGTATAGCATTGCAATCCACAATTTACAGAGCGGAGTGCAATCATAAACTTTCTTAGGCTGAACGAAAACCACGTGTGTCTCTAAATTCGTGGTCAGTGTTTCCTCCATGAGCTGTTAAAGGCAAAAGATATTGCCTGTGCTTGACGTCCGGCAAGAAACCCATCCTGTTCTTCATCCTACAAATTGTTATTCACGTCTCGCGTTTAAAATTTTCTCATATAATCTAGTGATTAAGTTGGTTCTACTTACTCCTCTACAGTTTGAGCAATATTTCCTGTCATGCTTTTTATCTATATTTGACGTGTATGATGTTTTCCATTCTTCTGGTAATTGTTTCCCCTTTAGGAAGGAATTGAAAACATAGGCCATTTATTTTAGAATTTAATCTGGTCGAGATTTGAGCATTTCGATCGGCTATCCATTTGGATCTGAAGCTGGTCACAATTTGGTATATTTTAGAGAAATTTCCAGTTCGGGTATTTGCCTCACAACCAACGGAAAGACACTGAAAACCTTTGGGAGAACCAGGTAATGCGGGAAGAAAATTTCCAGAGAAAAATAAAGAAAGCTCAGTGTATATGTAAGTGAATTTGTTTAAGCGTGAAGTAAACGATTCGCTCGACATGTGCAGCGTACCTACAACGCTGCGCATTGCGTACTATCCTCAATTATTTGCTAGATGTATTCCTGTCTCTGTTTTCCTCTACAGTTTTTTACCCTCTATATCTCCTTCTAGTATCTGTATGATGTCTACTCCCTTTCTCTTGTCAGTGTTTTCCACAAATTTCATTCCTCACTAATTCTGCGGACAAACTCCTCATTCCTTACGTTATCAGTCCACCTAATTTTAAACATTCCTCGGTCTCACTACGGGTCAGATGCTTCGATTCTATTCTTTTCCTGTTTTCCCACAGTCCATGTTTTATTATCATACAATGTTATGCACAAACATCCTCAGAAATTTCCTCCTCAAATTAAGCCCTTTGTTTGATGCTAGTAGACTCCTCCTGATCAGGAATGCCCTTTTTGCCAGTGATAGTCTGCTTTTTACGTCCACATTGCTCCGCCCATGATGCATTATTTTCCTCCGACCATGATGCATTATTTTGCTGCCTAGGCAGCAGAATTTCTTAACTTCATGCACTTCGTGATCATCAGGCCTGACATTAAGTCTCTTGATGTTCTCATATCTGCTACTTCTAACTACTTTCGTCTTTCCCCTCTTGTACATTTTGCATATTACCCGTCTCTACCTATACCTTGCCCTATTTTTCTCACAGTTTCGCACATCTTGCAGCATTTTACATTGTCGAACTCATTTTCCAGGTCACCAAATTCTATGAACGTCTCTTCAGTTTTCTTCAGTCTTGCTTCCATTATCAACCGCAACGTCAGTCCCCACCCCCCACCCTTTCAGACCAACGAACGCAACGTCAGAATTGCCTCTCTGATGCCTTTACCTTTCCTAAAGCCAACTGATCGTTATCTAACACATCCTCAATTTTATTTTCCATTATTTGTATATTATTCGTGTCAGCAACTTGGATGCATGAGATGTTAAGCTAATTGTGCGATAATTCTCGCACTTTCGGCTCTTTAAACTTCGGAATTCTGTGGGTAATATTTTTCCGAGAGTCAGTTGGTGTACCGACAGACTTATACATGCTACACATCAACGTGAGGAATCGTTTTGTTGCCACTTCCCCCCAATGATTTTAGAAATTCTGATGAAATGTTATCTATCCCTTTGCCTTATTCGATTTTCAATGTTTCAAAGGTCTTTTAAATTATGATTCTAATACTGGATCTCCTATCTCCTCTATATTGACTACTGTTGCTTCTTCTATCACGTCATCAGACAACTTTTTCCCCTCATATAGGCCTTCAACGCAGACTTTCCACCTATCCGCCCTCTCCTTTGCTTTTAACAGCGGAATTCCCATCGCACTCTTCATCTTGCCACCCTTGATTTTAATTTTACCGACGTTGTTTTAATTTTTGTATATGCTGAGTCAGTCCTTTCCAAAATCATGTCTGTTTCGGTTTCTTAGCATGTTTCGTATGTTTCGTGCAACCATTTCGCCTTTACTTATCTACACTTCCTATTTACTTCATCCCTTTGTGACTTGTATTTCTGTATTCCTGATTTTCCCTGAACGCTTTTATACTTCCTTATTTCATGAATCAACTGAAGTATTTCTTCTGTTAGCCATGGTTTCTTCACAGCTACCTTCTTCGTCCCTATGTTTTTTTTTTTTTTTACAACTTACGTGATCGCCCTTTTTTAGAGATGTGCATTCCTGTTCATCTGGACTGCCCATCCTTATAGCAGTCCAATCCTTATAGCAGTATCTATAGCTTCAGAGAACTTCAAGCATATGTCTTCATTCCTTAGTACAATCATATTCCACTTTTTTGAGCAGTGATTCTTCCTGATTCTTAAATTTCAGCCTGATACTAAATTATGATCTGAGTCTGTATCTGCTCCTGCCTAACAATGATATAATGTAACTGAAATCCTCCCATATTTCCCGGCGTTTCCTCGTTTTGTGATTTCTTGAATAGAGTATTCGCTATTACTAGCTTAAATTTATTGCAGAACTCAATTAGTCTTTTTCTACCCTGCATGTTACTTCTTGTTGATATACTACGTTAATGGAAGGTGAGATGTTTTTGACAGTACAAAATGGATGAGCTGCAATTTTTTTTTCAAAGTTTAGAGCTATGCTTGTGAACCTCTCTCTTACTTTGCTTGGATGGATCCTTGATACGTAAATATCAATCAGTAAAACTTTCACAAAAACATCATTTACTATCTTCTCTATTGACACTTTTTTGGTTGGCTTCGGAAGAATGCCTGTATCATCTGCAAACAGGAAAATTGTGTCTCTTCATTCAAATAAAATGGCATATGATTAGCATAAATCAAGAACGCCAATGAACGAACCCTGCGGGACTCCTATCATAATTTCTCCCCATGCATTATTACTGTAACTGACTACGGTACCTTCCTGCATTTTTTCTTATATTTGAACCAAACCATGCATTTGCTGAATTACATATTATGTAAAAACTTCTCCAATAGAATATTATGACTGACACAATCAAACGTGTTCAATAAGTCACAGAAGAACGCAGTTGGTGATATTTAATCATTTAAAGATTTTATTATGTGCTAAGTAAATGGATCAATAGCTTAGTAGAATGGTCCCTTTGAAATCCAAACACAGGTGGATGGAAACCCTGGAGTACATTACTTTTTCAAAGGTTTTATAAAATGATGTGAAGAGTGACACTGGATGGTAGTTATTGACGTATCTGGAGCCCCCTGTTTTGTAGAGCGGCCTAACAATGGTACATCTTAATTTTTTTGTGAAAACACCTCTTCCTGGATTCAGATGGGCATGAGATATTAATTTTTGCTTGATAAATATCTTGTTTATTTCTTCTTCAATGAATTGTTTTCTGAGTTATTTGCGTGAAATATCTCACCTATTTGTAGAAAGGTATTATTAAAAATATCTGCCACGCATGAACTGCCATATGCAACGCCCCAATTCTCTTCAACAGAAATCGTATTATCTTCTATGGCTTCCTTTCCTGTCTCTCTTTTAATGGTATTATTCCATTTCGGATATTATGTGCGTATTCCTGCACGTGTCTCGCAACTTTTCTTAGTATGTTACAGTTCCGTTTATAATAAAAACGTCTTTCTGCCTCATTTCTTGTTATGAATGTTTTGTACAAGTGCTTTTGTCGTGGTGAGATTCTAATACCGTTAGTAATGCGAGGTTTTCTAATGGCTTTACGTTATTACATTTAATTATATTTTTAGGAAAGCTGCTTTCAAAAATGGAACTTAAGAAATATGTTGAACTTAAAGTTAGCATTAGGCTCACTATAAGTTTCACCTCAATCAACATTTCTTAAGCTTTCTTTAAAATCTTCATACGTTTTGTCATTAATCAGGCTCACTGTTTTCTAAGAGTGGTTCGGAATTGTACATGGTGTTCGTGGAGCTAAGATATAAAAAGCGTCTGACTATGTTTCGTCAACTGACAATCCGTTTACCACCATGTAGGCATCTTCTCTTTAACGTCGCTTGTTGATTTAATACATTATCTATACGGGTATTACTATCTTGAGCAACTCGGATACAGAAAATTATAATTGATACCAAATTCAGATTACAAGTGGCTAAAGGCATCTATAGGTCACTCTTCCTGTCAGGTTTCATCAAGAAATTTACCGTAAAATCACCACAAACTAGTAATCCCTTCTCTTTGCCTGACAGCACAATAATTCGTCAATGACCGCTATACCACAACAGTAATTTTGTTTGTAATAATTAATAATCACAAATTTGACAGAGTAGGCTGTTCGAAGCCAGGAACTTTTCAATTAAATACACTGCTGGAAAAAATATTAGTAAACCCTTTTAGAGATTTCCAGTTCACTCAAGATTTATTTTGCAACAGTGCATATGGAGTACATTAGATGATTAAATTTACACATCGTTAGTAGAAATGGCTCTAAGGTTCCTGGTATCGACCCATGCCAAGAAACCTATGTTAGTACTAGGTGTGGCCTCCACAGGCAGCAGTGCGAGCATTGACTCTGGCATACAGTCAACTGCTGGGATGCATTATGAGACACCTACTCGACCTGAATTTTCGGTTGGTGAGTCACACGAATCACTTCTCGTCCCATCATATCCCACACTTGTTCAATGGGGGAGAAGTCCAAAGATGGTGTTGGTCAGGGAAGTTGCTGCAAGTCTTGCAGAGGATGTTGAGTTTCACAGACAGACTGTGAGCGAGCACTGTGCTGTTGGAACAACACATCATCTTCATGTTTCAGGAACAGAAAAGAACGGGTCTAACAATGTTCTACACATGCAGAGTGCTGGTTAACGTCTCCTCCAGAAACAGGTGAAAGAGAATTGTAGCTTATCGATCATAGGGCCTGGAGTGGAGTCAGTGAGTCTTGGACGAGTGCACTCTAAAAGCTTGCACTCACTATGACTGTGTTGTATGCACAAACTGCCATGACTTGCAAGCAGAATCTGCTTTGATGGACGAAGACCATGGTTCCCTGCCGCCGTTGGATAAGCAGCTGCCAGCAGCAAGTCGTATAACCCTAGCTTACTTATTTGTTAGATTAATTAATTTCTATGCATGTTTTTGGGTATTTGCATTGTTTAATTCATATATTTCGGGTGTATTATGGTATTTGACAGTTGTAGCATCGCGCTTTAGTGTTTACTTGGTAGATTCTTACTTAAATTGCGTGTGAGTTTCGTATAGGAGGTGCAATTTCGAGTTTTAGTCACTGTAATCGTAATTTCAGCAGATTGTAGCGCAGTCGTTAGGCATTTGTACAGGTTAGTTGATACATTCTTTGCGTGTTTCGCTTGCGTTATCTAGGCACGGACTCGTGTTTCAGTAACTGTTGTTCAACATCGATTAGAATGGACAGGGACTGCGATTGCTGTCTTCGGATGAGGGCTGACTTGGCATCCCTTCGCTCACAGCTGCAATCGGCGCTGACTTCGGTAGCGCAGCTTGAGGCTGTTGCCAATGGGCACCACTGTGGGGAGCCGGACTTGGGTATCACGGGGATGTCAACCTTGTCCCGTCTGTCCCCAGATCGGTCTGTCGCTGTGGTTGCCCCAGTTGCTGCCCGCAGAGGGGCTGAGACCTCGCCTGTGGTTGATTGGGAGGTTGTTCCAAGGCGTGGCAGGCAGCGAAAGGCGTCCCCGGAGGCTGATCAGAAAGCCTCCCCGGTGCGTCTGACAAACCGGTTTCAGGCACTGTCTCTGGCTGAGCCAGATGCAGCTGCCTTCCCTGTTTCAGAGGATCATTCTCAGCCTTCAAGGTCCGGGCAATCGTAGAGAGTGGGCTTACTGGTAGTTGGGAGCTCCAATGTTAGGCGCGTAATGGGGCCCCTTAGGGATACGGCGGCTAAGGAGGGGAAGAAATCCACTGTGCACTCCGTGTGCATTCCGGGAGGAGTCATTCCTGATGTGGAAAGGGTCCTTCCGGATGCCATGAAGAGCACAGGGTGCAGCCAGCTGCAGGTGGTGGCACATGTCGGCACTAATGACGTGTGTCGCTTTGGATCTGAGGAAATTCCCTCGGGATTCCAGCGGCTATCTGATTTGGTGAAGGCTGCCGGTCTTGCTTACGAGATGAAGGCAGAGCTCACCATCTGCAACATCGTCGACAGAACCGATTGCGGACCTTTGGTGCGGGCCGGGTGGAGGGTCTGAATCAGAGGCACAGACCGTTTTGCGACCGTGTTGGCTGCAGATTCCTTGACTTGCGCCATAGGGTGGTGGGGTTTCGGGTTCCGCTGAATTGGTCAGGAGTTCACTACACTCAGCTGGCGGCTACACGGGTAGTGGAGGCTGTGTGGCGTGGACTGGGCGGTTTTTTAGGTTAGAAGGCCTCGGGAAAGTACGGGGTGGGCTGCAATGTCAAAGGTTACATGGCAAATACAGGACGTGCTTGGATCAAGGAACAGTCGGAATTATAGTTGTAAATTGTTGTAGTTGCGCTGGAAAAGTCCCTGAGCTTCAATCGCTAATAGAAAGCACAGAAGTTGATATCGTTATAGGTACAGTAAGCTGGCTAAAGCCTGAAATAAGTTCTGCAGAAATTTTTACGAAGTCTCAGACGGTGTTCAGGAAAGATAGATTAGGCAGTATTGGAGGTGGAGTGTTTGTGTCTGTCAGTAGTGGTTTATCTTGTAGTGAAGTCGAAGTAGATACTCCGTGCGAATTGGTATGGGTGGAGGTTATACTTAACAGCCGAATTAAGTTAATAATTGGCTCCTTCTACCGAGCCCCAGACTCCGATGATACAGTTGCGGAACAGTTCAGAGAAAGTTTGAGTCTCGTAACAAATAAATACCCCACTCATACGGTTATAGTTGGTGGGACTTCAACCTATCCTCGGTATGTTGGCAAAAATACTTGTTCAAAGCCGGTGGTAAGCAGAAAACATCTTCCAAGATTGTCCTAAATGCTTTCTCCAAAAATTATTTCGAGCAGTTAGTCCACGAACCCACGCGAATTGTAAATGGTTGCGAAAACACACTCGACCTCTTAGCCACAAACAATCCAGAGCTGATAGAGAGCATCATGACTGATACAGGGATTAGTGATCACAAGGTCGTTGTAGCTAGGTTCAATACAGTTTCTTCCAAATCCATCAGAAACAAACGCAAAATAATTTTATTTAAAAAAGCGGATAAAGTGTCACTAGAAGCCTTCCTAATAGACAATTTCCATTCCTTCCGAACTGACTATGCAAATGTAGACGAGATGTGGCTCAAATTCAAAGATATAGTAGCAACAGCAATTGAGAGATTCATACCTCATAAATTGGTAAGAGATGGAACGGATCCCCCGTCGTACACAAAAAAGGTCCGAACGCTGTTGCAGAAGCAACGGAAAAAGCATGCGAAGTTCAGAAGAACGCGAAATCCCGAAGATGGGCTAAAATTTACAGACGCGCGAAATTTGGCACGGACTTCGATGCGATACGCCTTCAATAGGTTCCACAACGAAACATTGTCTCGAAATTTGGTAGAAAATCCGAAGAAATTCTGGTCGTATGTAAAGTACACAAGCGGCAAGACGCAGTCAATACCTTCGCTGCGCAGTGCCGATGGTACTGTTACCGACGACTGTGCCGCTAAAGCGGAGTTACTGAACGCAGTTTTTCGAAATTCCTTCACCAGGGAATACGAATGGAATATTCCAGAATTTGAAACACGAACATCTGCTAGCATGAGTTTCTTAGAAGTAGATACCTTAGGGGTTGCGAAGCAACTCAAATCACTTGATACAGGCAAGTCTTCAGGTCCAGATTGTATACCGATTAGGTTCCTTTGAGATTACGCTGATACTATAGCTCCCTACTTAACACTCATATACAACCGCTCGCTCACCGATAGATCTGTACCTACAGATTGGAAAATTGCGCAGGTCGCACCAGTGTTTAAGAAGGGTAGTAGGAGTAATCCATTTAACTACAGACCTATATTATTGATGTCAGTTTGCAGTAGGGTTTTGGAGCGTATACTGTATTCATACATTATGAATCACCTCGAAGGGAACGATCTATTGACACGTAATCAGCATGGCTTCAGAAAACATCTCTCTTGTGCAACGCAGCTAGCTCTTTATTCGCACGAAGTAATGGCCGCTATCGACAGGTGATCTCAAGTTGATTCCGTGTTTCTGGATTTCCGGAAGGCATTTGACACCGTTCCTCAAAAGCGACTTCTAATCAAGCTGCGGACCTATGGGGTATCGTCTCAGTTGTGCGACTGGATTCGTGATTTCCTTTCAGGAAGATCGCAGTTCGTAGTAATAGACGGCAAATCATCGAGTAAAACTGAAGTGATATCAGGTGTTCCCCAGGGAAGCGTCCTGGGACCTCTGCTGTTCCTGATCTATATAAATGACCTGGGTGACAATCTGAGATGCTGTAATTTACCGTCTAGTAAGGTCATCCGAAGACCAGTATCAGTTGCAAAGCGATTTAGAAAAGATTGCTGTATGGTGTGTCAGGTGGCAGTTGACGCTAAATAACGAAAAGTGTGAGATGTTCCACATGAGTTCCAAAAGAAATCCGTTGGAATTCGATTACTCGATAAATAGTACAATTCTCAAGGCTGTAAATTCAACTAAGTACCTGGGTGTTAAAATTACGATCAACTTCAGTTGGAAGGACCACATAGATAATATTGTGGGGAAGGCGAGTCAAAGGTTGCGTTTCATTGGCAGGACACTTAGAAGATGCAACAAGTCCACTAAAGAGACAGCTTACACTACACTCGTTCGTCCTCTGTTAGAATATTGCTGCGCGGTGTGGGATCCTTACCAGGTGGGATTGACGGAGGACATCGAAAGGGTGCAAAAAAGGGCAGCTCGTTTTGTATTATCACGTAATAGGGGAGAGAGTGTGGCAGATATGATACACGAGTTGGGATGGAAGTCATTACAGCAAAGACGTTTTTCGTCGCGGCGAGAACTTTTTACGAAATTTCAGTCACCAACTTTCTCTTCCGAATGCGAAAATATTTTGTTGAGCCCAACCTACATAGGTAGGAATGATCATCAAAATAAAATAAGAGAAATCAGAGCTCGAACAGAAAGGTTTAGGTGTTCGTTTTTCCCGCGCGCTGTTCGGGAGTGGAACAGTAGAGAGATAGTATGATTGTGGTTCGATGAACCCTCTGCCAAGCACTTAAATGTGAATTGCAGAGTAGTGATGTAGATGTAGATGTAGATGGCCAACATGGCCGCCGCCATCATGTTTACAAGGCACGTGACGATGAATAATTCGCGTTCAAGGTTACCTTCGGCCGCCGCTGCAGGCGAACGCGGCCTGAAGTTGAGGTTAGATAAGCGATAAGCGCTACTGGGGTCCACTGCGCCGCAGTAGGGATCGTCATTTGCTCAGCAAACGTCGAGGAGTACGGAAGCATAGCACTGGGTCTCGCTGGGGGTTGGCTTGATACATTCACATTGTGTTAACGTGCCTCAGCAACGCCTCTGGGGTGTCTAGGTTACCGTCGTCGCTGGCGGCGCAGTGTACCTGTGTATCGGAGCTTAAAAGCAATTGATATTGACTTGGCTGGACAATTTAATAAACAGCAATTGATTGGAGGTCCAAATGTTTTTCGTGGACTGCGTCTGAACTTCACTTGTGATGTACAAGCAGTGTTTGGAGGTAGTACATGGCTGACACTGGCTGTTGTATGGGGCAACCACGCAGATTATGGTGGCCTTGAAGCATTTCCAGATGCTAACATTCTGGCCTGGAAGACGTGGAGTATTGCTGAAACTACAGGACAGTTGACTAAACAGCCTTTATGTACATTGGTTCCCAGCATTCCATTCACTTTGTCTACCAGGAAGAAGAAGAAATTAAATGCTGATGTTGACCTGTGCTGCGACAGCTGTACGATCTGCCACTGCTGCCCTAACAATACGACGGTCCTGCCGTGTGTCTGTGCTGCGTGGACGTCTAGAACATGGTCTTAGAATGTTCACATAATCACTGGTAGTAGCATAGTTACATATCTGCTGCTGGACGTCCAAATTATCTGACTATTCAGAAGGCCAAAATGTGACCTGTTTCAAAGTCGCTCATTTGGCCGTAGGAAACATGAATGCATTTCTGTGGCATGTTTGCGTGTTTGCTTCATACATTTGGAGCACACTCTGGCTGTGAGCATTCCCTATAAAAGGGGAGACACGGATGGCGCTCAGGTAACTACACCACTACGCTATCTGTTGCTGAAACCATTTTCATTACTTCTACTATCCCCAGGTGACACATGCAGAATAAAAACCGACGTCGTCTTTACAGGTGTACTAATTTTCCTTCGGGCATTGTGGTAGGCGAGCTGGGGCAGAAGGAACCCCGTTTGGCAATATCTGGGATGGAGTTCCCAGACACCCTGGTAGAACTGTGGGAAACATTCCAAACAATCTTGGTCAGAACCAGTAGGCTCGAGACTACTTTAATACAAGTCTGTTGTCACAGATAGAAAACGCTATTTACTGTGAGCATATTGCTGTGACGTTTGAGTCCACAAGGATATATAATCATTCTTCGCACTTTCCATCTGCGAGGGTTGACTGAAAAGTGATGACTCCACGATCGTAACTGTTCAGCAGTTGGCAGCATTGGTATGTGGCAGGTACTGACTTGTTCCATAGCCTCTTCCCTGCACCTCCAGTTGGCGGGAACCCTGCGCAGACAGTCGGTCAGTGTGATTTAAGCAGCGAGCAGTCAATGAATTCTTGTCTGCAAAAGATGTAACCTCAAAGAAGATTCATCAGAGAATGAAAGCAGTTTATGGTGATTTTGTTGATGTGAGTACTGTGCATCGTTGGGCGAGTAAGTTTAAAGATGTTGAGGTGGGAACATCTGACCTGCGTGACAAACAAAGAGTTGGACGTCCTGTGACAGCAACCACAGAGTTTCACAGGCAAAATGTTGACAGGTTGATTCAGGATGATCGTCGTATCACTCAGAGAGAAACAGCAAGCACAATCGGCATTTCACAAGAACGTGTGGGTCCAAAGTTTTCCTGGAGCATGACAATGCCAAAGCACACACTTCACGTGCCACCACAGCAGAACTTCAGAGACTGAATCTCACCAACGTATGGCATCCACCATACAGTGCAGATTTAGCACCCTCTGACTTCCATCTGTTCCCGATACTGAAAGACGATTTGCGGAACATCATTATGCTTCTGTTGAAGACGCTGAGAGAACTGTGAGACTGTGGTTGCAGAAACAGAGTGTCGACTTCTTCCGTGACGGCTTCAGAAAACTTGTCCATCGTTGGCAGATATGTATCCATTAGCTGGCGATTTTGCGGAAAATTGAATATTGGTAATTAAAGATCGCGTTCTGAGGGTTGCTTCTGTGTTTCATTTATTAAAACACGCTACTGGCCATTAAAATTGCTACACTACGAAGATGAGGTGCTACTGACGCGAAATTTAACGACAGGAAGAAGATGCTGTGATATGCAAATGATTAGGTTTTCAGAGAATTCATACAAGATTGGCGCCGGTGGCGACACCTACAATGTGTTGACATGAGGAAAGTTACCAATCGATATCTCATACACAAACAGCAGTTGACCGGCGTTGCCTGGTGAAACGTTTTTGTGATGCCTTGTGTGATGAGAAATGGGTACCATCGCGTTTACGACTTTGATAAAGGTCAGATTGTAGCCTATCGCGATTGCGGTTTTATCGTATCGCGACATTGCTGCTCGCGTTGGTCGAGATCCAATGACTGTTAGCAGAATATGGAATCGGTGGGTTCAGGAGGGCAATACGGCACGCCGTGCTGGATCCCAACGGCCGTGCAGCCACGTCTCGATCAATGAGTCAACAGATGGGGAGGTTTGCAAGACAACAACTATTTGCACGAACAGTTCGACGACGTTTGCAGCAGCATGGACTATCACCTAGGAGACCATGGCTGCGGTTACTCTTGACGCTGCATCACAGACAGGAGTGCCTGCGATCGTGTACTCAACGACGAACCTGTGTGCACGAAAGGCAAAACGTCATTTTTTCCGATGAATCCAGTTTCTGTTTACAGCATCATGATGGTCGCTTCCGTGTTTGGCGTCATCGCGGTGAACGCACATTGGAAGCGTGTATTTGTCATCGCCATACTGGCCTATCACCCGGCGTGATGGAATGGGGTGCCATTAGTTACACGTCTCGGTCACCTCTTGTTCGCATTGACGGCACTTTGAACAGTGGACGTTACATTTCAGATGCGCTACGAACCGTGGCCCCACCCTTAACTTGATCCCTGCAAAACCCTACATTTCAGCAGGATAATGCACGACTGCATGTTGCAAGTCTTGTACGGGCCTTTCTGGATACAGAAAATGTTCGACTGCTGCTCTGGCCAGCACGTTCTTCAGATCTCTCACCAAATGAAAACGTCTGGTCAATGGTGGCCGAGCAACTGGCTTGTCACAATACGCCAGTCACTGCTCTTGATGAACTGTGGTATCACGTTGTAGCTGCATGGGCACGCCATCCAAGCTCTGTTTGACTCAATGACCAGGCGTATCAAGTCCGTTATTATGGCCAGAGGTGGTTATTCTGGGTACTGATTTCTCAGGATCGATGCGACCAAATTGCGTGAAAATGTAATCACATATCAGTTAAAGTATAATATATTTGTCCCATGAATACCCGTTCATCATCTGCATTTCTTCTTGGTGTAGCAATTTTAATGGCCAGTAGTGTATTATTTTCCAAGCCCAATTGACGAAGGTGGAGGCATGACTTTTAATTTAGCCCTCGTTCGAGTGGAGAGAAACAGGCAGTAGTACAATAAAAACAGAACATTCCGCGGATGTTCAGTGTGTGGCTGCAGTTGTAGCCTCGGCTCCTTGCTGCACCAGCGACCATTACCGCAGGCCCGTCGGCGCGCACGCTGCTGCTGTCGGTGGTGCTGCAGCTGGGCCTGAGCTCCGGGCTGTACCGCGGCCGGCCCGTCACCTGGCTGCCGGCGCACACCTGCCGCGAGGCCTGCCCCGACCGCGCGCCGCGCCCCGACGACCTGCTGCGCCTGACGGGCTCCTACAAGGACGACTACGGCCTCGACGTCACCGTCACGTCGCCGTCGGGCCGCGCCGCCACCTGCGACGTGCCCGAACGGCCCTTCCTCGGCGCCCGGGGGCCGTCCATCCAGCTGGAGGCAACCTTCCCCGGCCGCAGCCCTCTCGTGTGCCACAGCCACCGCGTGCCCATAGGCCAAGACGTCGACGGCACCGAGTTCTACTTCATCGTCCGTCTGGATGTGGAGTTTGAAGACGCCAAGGTGTTCCGGTGTAAGATGAAGTACGGAGAGCAGTTAGGTGAGTGCCTTTACTCTGTCTTTCCTATGTACCAGGTGGTTACTGGAATACTCTCTTTCAAATTCTAAAGGTGGCAGGGTAAAATACAGGGAGCGAAAGGCTACTTACAATTTGTACAGAAACCAGATGGCAGTTATAAGAGTCGAGGGGCATGAAAGGGAAGCAGTGGTTGGGAAGGAAGTGAGAGTTGTAGCCTCTCCCCCATGTTATTCAATCTGTTAGTTGAGAAAGCAGTAATGGAAACAAAAGAATCCATGGAGAAGAAATGTAATTCTTTCAGAGACAGCAAAGGACTTGGAACAGCAGTTGAACGGAATGGACAGTGTCTTGAAAGGAGGATATAATACGAACATCAACAAAAGCAAAACGAGGATAATGGAATGTAGTCGAATTAAATCGGGTGATGCTGCGGGAATTAGATTAGGAAATGAGACACTTAAAGCAGTAAAGGAGTTTTGCTATTTGGGGAGCAAAATAACTGATGATGATCGAAGTGGAGAGGATATAAAATGTAGACTGGCAATGGCAAGGAAAGCGTTTCTGAAGAAGAGAAATTTGTTAACATCGAGTATAGATTTAAGTGTCAGGAAGTCGTTTCTGAAAGTATCTGTATGGAGTGTAGCCATGTATGGAAGTGAAACATGGACGATAAATAGTTTGGACAAGAAGAGAATAGAAGCTTTCGAAATGTGGTGCTACAGAAGAATGCTAAAGATTAGATGGTAGATCACATAACTAATGAGAAGGTATTGAATAGAATTGGGGAGAAGAGGAATGTGTGGCACAAATTCACAACTTGGTAGGACATGTCCTGAGGCATCAAGGGATCACAAATTTAGCATTGGAGGTCTGCGTGGAGGCTAAAAATCGTAGAGGGAGACCATTCATATTCAGAAGGATGTAGGTTGAATAAGTAATGGGAGATGAAGCTTGCACGGGATAGGGTAGCATGGAGAGCTGCATCAAACCAGTCTCAGGACTGAAAGCCACAACAACAACAACAACAACAACAACAACAGGTAGCCGGCCGCGGTGGTCTCGCGGTTCTAGGCGCGCAGTCCTGAATCGTGCCACTGCTACGGTCGCAGGTTCGAATCCTGCCTCGGGCATGGATGTGTGTGATGTCCTTAGGTTAGTTAGGTTTAAGTAGTTCTAAGTTCTAGGGGACTAATGACCACAGCAGTTAAGTCCCATAGCGCTCAGAGCCATTTGAACCATTGAACAACAGGTGGTTATAATTAAACTTTTCGTGTTTAACAAATTTTAACACGGAAACTAATTAATGTATGAGTGCCAAACTGGGTAGCATTGATGAAACTTCCTGGCAGATTAAAACTGTGTGCCGAACCGAGACTCGAACTCGGGACCTTTGCCTTTGGCGGGCAGGTGCTCTACCAACTGAGCTACCCAAGCATGACTCACGCCCCGTCCTTTCAGCTTTACTTCTGCCAGTACCTTGTCTCCTATCTTCCAAACTTAACAGAAGCTCTCCTGCAAACCCTGCAGAACTAGCATTCCTGAAAGAAAGGGCGTGAGTCGTACTTCGGCATCTCAGATGGTAGACCACTTGCCCGCGAATGGTAAAGGTCCCGAGTTAGAGTCTCAGTCCGGCACACAGTTTTAATCTGTCAGGAAATTTCATATTAGCGTACACTCCGCTGCAGAGCGAAAATCTCATTCTGGGTAGTACCAATGTTCAGAGTGTGGGCAGCACGATTTCTATGCGTCACAGCGCCACCGTCCAGTTCCAACTATGGCCACCAGGTGGTTTTCATTAGCGCTGGGTTGCCGAGCGGTTCTAGGCGCTACAGTCTGGGACCGCGCGTCCGTTTCGGTCGCAGGTTCGAATCCTGCCTCGGTCATGGGTGTGTGTGATGTCCTTAGGCTAGTTATGTTTAAGTAGCTCTAAGTTCTAGGGGACTGATGACCTCAGAAGTGTTCAGAGCCATTTGGACCATTTGGTTCTAATTAAACTTTCCTTATTTAGCAAATTATAATACCGAAACTAATTACCGCACGAGCACCAAACTTGGTGGCATTAATTTACAGAGTATGGGGTGCATGATTTTCTTGCGTCACAGCGCCACTGTCCTGTTCCAACTATGGCAACCAGGTTCTGTGATCAGTCATCGTGATTCATAATCTCATCCACCTTACCCTCGCAGTGACCTTGTTGACCAGTCAACATCGGCTTGGACAAAGGAACAGAGCATTATTTGCGCAGTTCTGCTGTGGTGACTGGCAGAGCTGGCTCCTGAGGCTGCCGCTCCATGACTGGCAGCGTCCAATTGATCTTCATCATCCACTGCAGCAGCGACGGTTCTGCGATCATTCTCAGACATCACTGTCATGGTCCTGTGACCTATTGCCGTTTTTCTTTATGGCGTTTGATCATTTCGTGCTACCTGCACATCTTGATGGATCAAGTCACTGCTCTCCAGTACAGACATGAAGTGACGTAAAATTCAAAGATTTCCAATAGGCCACTGAGCCACACGAAACTATTATTGCCGCATTCTATACATCGGTACGCATTCGGCAGCATGCGTACCTAATATATTTCAAAGCACTGCTCTTAAAAATGGGGTTTTCCTTTGCTCATACTTCAAGTTCTGTTGGTGATAAGAAGGTCAGGTCAAGTGTTTTGAGTAGCCCTTTCGCTAGGGGCCATTTTTGTACTCAACAGAATAATCGTCTTAGTGTCGCTATCCTACACTACAGCGTCGAAGTATGAATATTACACAATTCCTTCTGTTTAGGAAAGTGGAGCAAATCGGTTGGTTATTTTTGAATTTGATGTGGTCTATGATGAGCTTGATGGGTTGTTCCATGGGAAACCCCAATAAAAGGTTTCTATACTACATTTTCGCCACTACCAGTGGAACAAAAGCCAGCCCAAGGCTCCAAGTTGGCTATGTTCTGCAAATGGCTAAATTTTTTACGGTATCTTCTTAAGATCCCGATCTCGAACAACCTCCCAAATTTTCTTGATGTCTTTATCCTTTTCCAAGATATAGAGGTTCAAAGATACACTTCTTCTACACATAAAATTCGGTATGAGACGAAACCTAAGTAATAAATAACAGCAGCAAATTGCTCAGATTTTAATGGTATATTCTCTAGATATTTATCTAGAAGAGCCATTACCCATCTTCAAAAGTCCTTATCTGTTATCAAGAGACACACTAAAAAGATGTTTTTTGTTTACCAAAAACTAGCCACGGATTCCGAGATGGCTATGCACACCAAATGGCTATAATTTGCCCTTATATTTCTAAGATCCCAGTTTCGAACAACTTTGAAATTTTTTCAGGTATTTATTCGTTTTCAAGATACAGAGGTCAAAAGTTTCACTACTTGTACGCGTAAAATCCGGTGTGAAGCGAAAACGTAGCTTACAAAGTGTAGTACCATACGCTGTAAAATGTGTCCATTATCATCTGTAAAACCTGTATTGTAGTACTGAAGCACATGCAAATGTTTTGCACGCAAGATCCTCTCTGCAGTGTAAAATTAGTTTTACGTTATTTCAGTATCACATCAGTAGACTATCTTAATGTTCCCAGAATGAGATTTTCACTCTGCAGCGGAGTGTGCGCTGATATGAAACTTCCTGGCAGATTAAAACTGTGTGTCCGACCGAGACTCGAACTCGGGACCTTTGCCTTTCGCGGGCAAGTGCTCTACCATCTGAGCTACCGAAGCACGACTCACGACCGGTACTCACAGCTTTACTTCTGCCAGTATCCGCCTCCTACCTTCCAAACTTTACAGAAGTTCTCCTGCGAACCTTGCAGAACTAGCAATCCTGAAAGAAAGGATATTGCGGAGACATGGCTTAGCCACAGCCTGGGGGATGTTTCCAGAATGAGATTTTCACTCTGCATCGGAGTGTGCGCTGATATGAAACTTACTGGCAGATTAAAACTGTGTGTCCGACCGAGACTCGAACTCGGGACCTTTGCCTTTCGCGGGCAAGTGCTCTATCATCTGAGCTACCGAAGCACGACTCACGACCGGTACTCACAGCTTTACTTCTGCCAGTATCCGCCTCCTACCTTCCAAATTTTACAGAAGTTCTCCTGCGAACCTTGCAGAACTAGCACTCCTGAAAGAAAGGATATTGCGGAGACATGGCTTAGCCACAGCCTGGGGGATGTTTCCAGAATGAGATTTTCACTCTGCAGCGGAGTGTGCGCTGATATGAAACTTCCTGGCAGATTAAAACTGTGTGTCCGACCGAGACTCGAACTCGGGACCTTTGCCTTTCGCGGGCAAGTGCTCTACCATCTGAGTGTTTGCATGCCGAACATTTTGGGAAAACCCTTAAAGGTGCTGAGGGAGGCAGATTGAGGCAGCTGGTTTCCCACTTTTCAGTCAGAGGCTTTTAAATAAACGGGAACGTATTCCCAGTTTTTGTGCTCTGATAGGAGCGTTTTTCCGCTGCTACATGTCTTCTTTTTATATACATTTTATGAATCAAAGTCCTCCGGTGCGATTTTTTTCCTATGCGCGAAGGCTACTCTCAGGAACTGCTGTAGCGGTTTTTATACGGTTTTCAGTAAAAGAGACAGTGAACATTCGTGCCTCTTTAGAAGTTAACTGGTGTGTTTACATCGCTTAACTTATGTGAATGTGGTGTTATTCATTTGCCTAACTTAGTTATCTGAACTTTGAACTTCAGTCTATAGAGTGGCCCGCAAATAAGATTATCACTACGACATACAAGGCGTCCGGCCGTAGATACTTAAGGCTACTGATGGGAAGGCGGGGCAGTCGCTAGTACACTGAATAAATTTAATCAATATGGGATTTTACGTATATTCTTTTTTTAGCACTCAAAAAAATTCATTCCAATAGGTGAACAAACATTTCAGCTCTTCATGGCTGTTTGGTGTGTGTAACGTTACTGGAACTCTTCAGTTGGAGATCGCAACACAGCATGCATAGAGAATGTACACATGCAGCTTACCACCATCTTTAGGGCTGTGACAAATGTAGAAGCATTGACATGAGGACACATGAGATCATCATTCTTGCAAAACGAATAGACAGTTGGCTGGTCTGCACAGGATGAGTGGAAACGAGACGAGTCAATACAACTGTTTGTGAAACACCTCGAGAAGATCGCAGGACTTTCGCTCTGAGTAACGGACAGATGATAACAGGTAAAATCTAGGCAAGCATTTCAAGAAGAGTGTCACTATGAACCGTCGGGAACAGATTACTGGAAGAGTGTCTCCGATCTCGAGTTGCCAGGCGTCCTTTATCGCCTACACCACACCACAAACAAGAGCGTCTTTCTTAGTGAAAAGCCAGACGTCAGTTTCGGCACTGGGTGTCATTCTATGGTTCAACAAAATCTTCTACATTTACAAGTCGTGTCACTTCGAATAAAACACTCGAGATTTCGACGACTGTCTACGCCGTCCTCGTCATCAGTAGAAAACCACTGACTGCCGCGGCTGTCACGGTGTTCCGCTTGTACAGGCGTAATAGTAGCGTCTGGAACCTTCCGGAAAGATCGGATGTGACGAATGCGTAGAATGGCGAGTCGGGAAGATCCCGTCTGCTGCAGGGCCAATGGCGTCAGGTGACGCGAGGCGCCGGTTCCCTACAAGTGTCAACCATCCACCTATGGTTACATTTCATGTCCAGAGCCCACCCTCAGCACTGGTGTGTACAATTTGCCTCTGCTAAAACTTTTGCGGGTTTCTCTAATCTCGTCCACCTCCTTTATGATAGAGTCCCAGTGCGATGACAGATGAGCCAACACTCTCGTCTTTTCAAATGGCTCTGAGCACTATCAGACTTAACATCGGAGGTCATCAGTCCCATAGAACTTAGAACTACTTAAATCTAACTAACCTAAGAACATCACACACATCCATGCCCGAGGCAGGATTCGAACCTGCGACCGTAGCGGTCACGCGGTTGCAGAGTGAAGCGCCTAGAACCGCTCGGTCACACTGGCCAGCTCATCTTTTCAAATTGGTAATCAAACCGTAGTCCATTCCTCAAGAAATCTTCAACTGCAGCCGACTTATCAAGCTCCCTTTGTCTGAAATGTCACGTGTGGCTTAGCACTGCACACTCGAAGAGCTATGTCATCTTTAACAGGGCGTAACATACGCCGTATCTTGGGGGTGGAGCAGAGTGCTGATGTCAGTCCATGTCCCATGGCCCTGGCAGTCAGTTGCTTCTTCCTCATGGTAATGATGGTGAAAACAGCTGTAGGAAGCTGGAGTGTTTCATTCGAAGTGACACACTTTGTAAACAGAAAATATTAAACTCACGCATATCACCGTAGAAGTGTGAGAGACATTTTACGGTGTTCAGCGTACTGTTTTGCTTTTGTTTATAGTGTGCAGTTAGATGCCAGCGTGTCCACTGACCATCTGGTGAAAGTCGCAAAAAGCAGCTCACACGACAAACGTCTTGAGGACTGGACGGCTAACCCCACTGCCAGGGGCCATGGCTCCACAGATTATGTTTGGAATGCAATGGGAAGAAGTATACCTTCACACTAGCCACCCGCCATCAATTCTCATGAACGGGCACTGCGCGTGATGCAAGCATTGCAAAAAATCCTTCAAGATGATGATAGGAAGGAGTTTATTTCCGTCCTATAGTGAATAAAAGAGTGTATCCGTATCATTCTAAAGATTTTGAGGATAGACATCACTTTAGAATGGAAGTTTAATCATCCAATATCCATCATGCGATGAACATCACGGCAAAGTTACATGAGTATTGGGCAGTTCCATTTTCGTTAGTGTATTTGTGCTTCTGCTGCTCCTCTCACCACCAGTTCATCTATTTCTTGATGTCGCAGGAGATACCCTTCATTTGTACATTCAATACTCACTCGTTTAGTAATTTATATACCCAATTAATTTTAGTATTGTTCAACAGCACCAAATTTCAGATTCTTCCAGTTTCTTCTTCTCTGTGCTTCTGATGTTCTTTGCTTTCCACTCAATGTTGTGCTCCAGAGATACAGTTTTAGCCAACTTCTTCCTCATTGCGTATCAACATTTCATATCAGTAGAGCTCCTCAGGTGTGTCAAACTACGTCTGTTACCTTTCATACTTTGGCCATATAACATAATCTTGTTTCCTAGCTAGGAGAATTCTATACTTCGTCCATTACTGCGTCTTTGATATTAAGCATTTTGTTATTCAGTACTCTACATCGCCTTCGTCTTTGCTTTGCTCATTCGTATACATATTCTGCGCTAAGTATCTAGCCCATCTCTTGCAACACGTCATCTATGACTTCTTTACACCTGACAAGAAGCGCCATGTCTTCTGCGAACCTTAGCATTGATATTTAGTCCACCTGAACTTTTATTCCTCTTCTGAAAGTTTCTTTTAATGCTTTTATTGTTTCTTCGACAAGCAAGTTCGACATCAGTGGCAATAGGCTACAGCCCTGCCTCATATTACTCTTAACACGCTCTTTCTTTGCCTTCCACTTTGATTACTCGCACTTAGGTTTTGTAGATGTGTTAGACTATTCGTCCTCTCTCTGTACTTTAGTTCCAGTCTTCTAATAATTCCGAACTTCTTACTCCATCTCACATTGTTGAAAGCTGTCCTTTCTATATCAAAGTCGACAACCAGACTATGCAAACTAACGGGTGCTCATAAGCAGTGCATCCTACGCAGTTCACAGCAACATTAAAGTCAAACTCGACTGCCAGTATATGGAATATTCACAATCCCGTACAGCATCTGATGAACAGTATGCGGACACTCCTATGATGTGCGGAATTGACCACTAGATGCAACTTTGGAAATTTGTGGTAAGGTCTTATGGGCCCAAACTGCTGAGGTCATCGGTCCCTAAGTCTACACATTACTTAATAGGCAATCCGTCACGTTGACCTTTCAGCTTTTTTTTTTTTTTTAGATTCAATTTGGTTCTATATTGTTCGTTGACTTTGTTCGTGGCGGACGTTCGATGACACTCGTTCAAATTGTTCGTTGATCCGTTCAGTCAGTTTTTTTATTACAGAGGGTAGCTAAACCCTCTGACCGAACACGCTTATTGGGGTGGACATTCGCAGTGATGAATTACGCTATGCCCTGTGGACATCAGAGGGAGGGGTTTAGATTTAGAGTATACCTGGAGGGCGTTATGTGTCATAATGTGGAGTGCCAATAACGAAGTATGGAGGAGGTGGTGTTACAGTAGGAGGGTGCTTTCCTCGGTTAGGTTGCGCCCCAATTATTGTGATTAAAAAACACTAAGCGCGGAACTATATGATGAAATTTTACAGCTTTGTGTATTCGTGGGTCTGTGGACATTAACATTCCAAAAATGGACTGATCAGCTCAGAGTCTCGTCCTGAGCCCAATCGATCATATTTGGGATGAGCTAGAACGTCAATTTCGCTCCAGATCTCAACGTCCAGTATCACTGTCTTCTCTGGCTTCGGCTCTTGGGGAAGAATGACATGCTGTTCCTCCACATGCGTCAGACACCTCACCGAAATTGTCCCCGGCAGAGTTCAGGCCGTCATAAAGGCGAAGGCTAGATACTTCTTCTTCTTCTGCTGCATATCCATTAATGGATGTTTGCGAACACATTTGCCCTGTCTTCACTATCTCTTCCAGCGTGGATCAAGTCGCCGGCGTTTCTTATTCGTGCACACTGGCCGAGCGGTGCTAGGCACTTCAGTCTGGAATCGCGCGACCGCTACGGTCGCAGGATCGAACCCTGCCTCGGGCATGGATTTGTGTGATGTCCTTCTCTTAGTTAGGTTTAAGTAGTTCTAAGTTTCTAGGGGACTGATGACCTCAGAAGTTAAGTCGCATAGTGCTCAGAGCCACTTTGAACCTGCCCACTGTCTGATGTTGCGGAGCAATGACGTTTTCCTTCTGCCAAATCTTCTTTTGCCTTAAATCTTCCCTTCGATTATCAGTTTAAGAAGGTGATACCTTTCACTTCGTATCACATGGCCTAAGTAAGCTGTTTTCTTGCGTTTGATTGTGGTTAGCAGTTCGCGTTCTCTTTTTACTATTCTCAAGATCTCTCCATTTGTTTTCCTTGCTGTCCACGGAATTATAAGTATTCTTCGATATAACCTCATCACGAATGCTTCCAACTTGTTCACGGTGTTCACTTTCAACGTGGAACTTTACACGCTATACAAAACACTGACTACACATAGCTCTTCATAAATATAACTCTGAGGTTACGATCAAAGTCTGTGCTAGTGAATACTTTGTTAAATTTCATTAATGCACTGCGGGCCTTCTCTGTTCTGCATCTGATTTACATTTCCGATGGCCAATATTTGCACAACTACGCCCCCAATAGTTACGTCTATTCAACCTGTCCACGGGTTGATTATTACGCATTAATTGCTTATCTGAATTGCGAGTGACTATCATAAATTTAGTACCTTTGGTGTTGATATTGAGACACATATTCCTGCTATGTTCTCCCACTGTAGGTAGAAGATCTTGCAGCTCGTTCATGTAATCTGTAATTAAGACTGTGTCATCTGCGTATCTTATGTTGTTAATCCTTACCCCAATTACTTTTATACATATCTCGCAATCTTCAAGCGCCTCCTGGTATATATGTTCTGACTACAGTTTAAAGAGGGGTAGTGAGAGTACACAGCCTTTTCAAACTCCTCTACAGACTTCATGTGCTTCTGTCAACTGGCCGCCAGTTCTGACCTCAGAAGTTTGATTTCTGTACAGATTTTCTATACAACGAATATCTTTCCCCTCCATGTCCAGTCTTCTCAAAATTTGTACAAGTTTATCATGTTGCACACTGTCAAAGGCTTTTTCTTAGTCTATGAAGCACAGCATTACGTTCTTCCTCTGATCGCAGCACTTTTGAACAAAAACCTGAATCGCGACCAATGCTTCCTTCGTAGCTAGACTTCGCCTGAATCCAAACTGTGACTATCCCAAATCCCTTTCACACTTGGTAGTGATTCTATGTTGGATGATCTTGAGAAATATCCTTACGGTGTGGCTTATCAGGCAAATTAGTCTGTAGTCTCCGCATTTTCTTGCATTCTTCTTCTTGGGCAAAGGGATGAAGTGTGACGTCAGCCAGTTGTCAGAAAATTGTATTATAAATTTGATTAAATGTTTTTTGGAGGACTGAGATGCCGTTATCGTCTAATAATTTCAGAATTTCAACTGGTATTTTATCTGGGCCAACTGCTTTTCTATCTTTTGCTGTTTTGCTCTTCTTATTTCATCTATTGTGATGACAGGACCCGATAGACGCTCGTCATCTTTATTTTCTATTTCAGGTCTTTCATGTGCAAAAGGATTGTTTATATAGTCCTCCCAGATAGCTTTCTTTCGCTGATTGTACTGTGACATTTCTTCTTGGTCATTTTCTATATTTTAGAAGGTTTTCTTACTATCTATACCAGCCGTTTCCTTTATCTTCTTATGTAAGCTGAAGTTGTCATGTATTTGTTGCAGTCGTTCCAACTCTTTACATTGTTCTTTTAGCCAATTACTTTTTCTACATCTACATCCATACTCCGCAAGCCAGCTGACGGTGTGTGGCGGAGGGTACTTTGAGTACCTCTATCGGTTCTCCCTTCTATTCCAGTCTCGTATTGTTCGTGGAAAGGATTGTCGGTATGCCTCTGTGTGGGCTCTAATCTCTCTGATTTTATCCTCATGGTCTCTTCGCGAGATATACGTAGGAGGGAGCAATATATTGCTTGACTCTTCGGTGAAGGTATGTTCTCGAAACTTCAACAAAAGCCCGTGCCGAGCTACTGAGCGTCTCTCTTGTAGAGTCTTCCACTGGAGTTTATCTGTCATCTCCGTAACGCTTTCGCGATTACTAAATGATCCTGAAACGAAGCGCGCTGCTCTCCGTTGGATCTTCTCTATCAACCCTATCTGGTACGGATCCCACACCGGTGAGCAGTATTCAAGCAGTGGGCGAACAAGTGTGCTGTAACCTACTTCCTTTGTTTTCGGACTGCATTTCCTTAGGATTCTTCCAATGAATCTCAGTCTGGCATCTGCTTTACCGACGATCAACTTTATTTGATCACTTCATTTTAAATCACTCCTAATGCGTACTCCCAGATAATTTATGGAATTAACTGCTTCCAGTTGCTGACCTGCTATTTTGTAGCTAAATGATAAGGGATCTATCTTTCTATGTATTCGCAGCACATTACACTTGCCTACATTGAGATTCAATTGCCATTTCCTGCACCATGGGTCAGTTAGCTGCAGATCCTCCTGCATTTCAGTACAATTTTCCATTGTTACAACCTCACGATACACCACAGCATCACCCGCAAAATGACACAGTGAAGTTCCGATGTCATCCACAAGGTCATTTACGTATATTGTGAGTAGCAACGGTCCTACGACACTTCTCTGCGGCACACCTGACTCTTACTTCGGAAGTCTTCTCTCCATTGAGAATGACATGCTGCGTTCTGTTATCTAGGAACTCTTCAATCCAATCACACAATTGGTCTGATAGTCCATATGTTCTTACTTTGTTCATTAAACGACTTAGGGCAACTGTATCGAACGCCTTGCGGAAGTCAATAAACACGGTAACTTCCTGGGAACCCGTGTCTATGGCCCTCTGTGTGTCGTGGACGAATAGCGAGAGCTGGGTTTCACACGATCATCTTTTTCGAAACCCATGTTGATTCCTACAGAGTAGACTTCTAGTCTCCAGAAAAGTCGTTATACTCAAACGTAATACGTGTTCCAAAATTCTGTTCGACGTTAGAGATGTAGGTCTATAGTTCTGCACATCTGTTCGACGTCCCTTCTTGAAAACGGGGATGACCTGTGCCCTTTTCCGATCCTTCGGAACGCTACGCTCTTCTAGAGACCTACGGTACACCGCTGCAAGAAGGGGGGAAGGGAGGGGGGTGCAGGCAAGTTCCTTCGCGTACTCTGTGTAAAATCTAACTGGTATCCCATCAGGTCCAGCGGCCTTTCCTCTTTTGAGCGATTTTAATTGTTTCTCTATCCCGCTGTTGTCTATTTCGATATCTACCATTTTGCCATCTGTGCGACAATCTAGAGAAGGAACTACAGCGCAATCTTCCTCTGTGAAACAGCTTTGGAAAAATACATTTAGTATTTCGACATTTAGTCTGTCATACTCTGTCGCAGTACCATTTTGGTCACAGAGTGTCTGGACATTTTGTTTTGAACCACCTACCACTTTGACATAAGACCAAAATTTCTTAGGATTTTCTGCCAAGTTGTAAGGTGTCAGGCAAATCCAAAACCTTCCATGAAAACCCAGACATGAAAAGCAAATCCAGTAGTATGTCACATAGCTCTGAATAACACAAGAATGCCTAAATGCATGTCGTACCTTCCCACCGTGAGACCGACGCAGTTCTGAGGGGAGAAACGAGAACAGAAGCTGACAGCAGAACCATGTTAAGCTAGAAGGCCCTACGATAAGGGACGGACTGGACACCCACGTCGCCAGCACCACTAGGGCCACACAACCCGCACGTTTTAGCGTGAGTATTTTTTCGCGTCTCAGGTACGTCAAGGACCACCCCCCAGCCCATGTTAAAAGCTAGAGCCCTCCAGAAAAGCAGTATAGATCTTACGATAACACAAAAAGGGCCACTACCACCCGCAAGTTTTAGCGTGAGACTTCTCGCGTGTCTGTTACGTTAGGACCACCCCCCCACCCCATGTTAAAAGATAAAGCCTTCCAGAAGAACAGTATAGATCTTACGATAACGCTAAAAGGACCACACCAGCTGCAGGTTTTAGCGTGAGACTTTTTCGCGTCTCTGTTACGTTGCAAACATTGCCCCACCACGAAAAGTATAATGTTTCTCATTGGATGGACAGAATTTTTGTAGGCGGAGCTTAAGGTTAACATTGAGACCCTGATTGGTCAGATGGAAACACAGACAGATAGTTTTTTTAAACCAACTTCGGTAAATTGTAGTAAGGAGAAGTTTGGAGAGAGTTGCTTCCGAGATGGCGAGGTGAGCGGAGCTGTGCTGCCCGCCGCTGCCCAGACGCTGCCTAAATACCGACAAGGTAATGAACGCACGCGATGCCGCATTTTTGAGCGCATAAGGCTTCACTCAGAAATGCAGAAGTCTCATCTGTTACACCCCTTTTTGCGTAATACTAGTGTCGATCGTAAAATAAAGCTCATGGTGTTCACATTTGCCACTTGAAGTAAAAATGTGAAACGCGATTATTTTTCTGTTATATAGTTATTGAGAAGCCATATCAGCCACTGCAATTTACGACAAGTTAGATAAGTAATTTAAGATAATTGAGGGTCACTGTAGACAATTTTGATAGTTTGCTCTTTTGTGAAACTTAATTTAAAACTAGATTATAGATGTGATATGGCATAGGTCATCCTTCGATCAATTGTAGAATTTGGAAACCCACTCAGGGAATATTCGTTCACATTTTTGTTGAACGCAGTTGGTTTTAACCATCCTGTATTAAAACACTTCCTTTTATCAATAGTGCAATTTATAAACAATGTTTTGTGAGTAGAATAAAATTTCCAATGGTAAACTTAACTGCTTTTCCGACGTTATTTTACCAGCTAACCAAAAAATAGGAAAGCCTTGAACCCTTTCCACTAAATTTAGTTAGTATTAAGATTCTTTTACAGGGAGTGCAGTGGAGCTGACGCTGAAATCATTAAGTATTTAGTTATATCATCGCTAGTGTCACTGAACTCTTCTGAATTCTACATGTCATGTGTGGTCTGGCGTCTCCTTACCAGCAACAGGTCCCAGGTTCAAACCAGTCAATTCCCTAAAAAACACGCTCAGAGGGTCGTTGCGCGAAAGTGGTAGGGAGACACGATATAGAACAAACAGACACTACCATGAATATTTAGAAAGTGAGTACATAGAACTTTACTTTCGAATTCATTGAACGCCTCTCGCATAGCCCTCCTCACACTACATTTCGCTTCGCTTAATTTTTGTTTGTGTGCAAGGCATTGACTATGTTTATGTTTGCTGTGAGGTTCCCTTTGCTTCCGCAGCAGTTTTCTAACTCGGTTGTTGTACCACGGTGGCTCTTTTCCATCTCTTACGATCTTGCTTGGTACATACTCATCTAGCGCACATTGCACGATGTTTTTGCACTTTGTCCACTGATCCTCAACACTATCTGTACTTGAGACAAAACTTTTGTGTTGAGCCGTCAGATACTCTGAAATCTGATTTTTGTCACTCTTGCTAAACAAAAAAATCTTCCTACCTTTTTTTAATATTTCTATTTACGGCTGAAATCATCGATGCAGTAACCGCTTTATGATCGCTGATTGCCTGTTCTGCGTTAACTGTTTCAAATAGTTCTGGACTGTTTGTCAGCAGAAGGTGTAATATGTTATCGCCACGAGTCGGTTCTCTGTTTAACTGCTCAAGGTAGTTTTAAGATAAAGCACTTAAAAAATTTTCACTTAGTTCTTTGTCCCTGCCACCCGTTGTCAACGTTTGAGTCTCCCAGTCTATATCCGGCAAATTAAAATCTTCGCCCAGAACTACAACATGGTGGGGAAATCTACTAGAAATATTTTCCAAATTATCCTTTAGGTGCTCAGCCATAACAGCTGCTAAGCCAGGGGGCCTATAGAGACATCCAATTACCACGTCTGAGCCTGCTTTAACCGTGAGCTTCACCCAAATTGTTTCACATTTCGGATCTCCGTCAATTTCCTTCGATACTATTGCACTTCTTATCGCTATAAACACGCCTCCCCCTTCATTGTCCAGCCTGACACTGCGGTATACATTCCAATCTGAGTTTAGAATTTCATTACTGTTTACATCTGGTTTCAGCCAACTTTCTGTCCCTAGTATTATGTGGGCGTTAGAACGTTTGTTAATGAGAGCATTTCTGGTACCTTTCTATAGACGCTCCTGCAGTTTACTATTAGCACATTAATATTGTTATTCCCTGTTGCATTTTGCCTACTCCTACCTTGCTGCGTCTCTGGACGCGTCTTGTCAGGTCTAGGGAGGGAATTCTCTAACCTAAAAAACCCACATGTGCACTGTTCTTATCTCCTTTTTTATGACTTTCTGCATGTCCCTGTATTTTTCCTGGTTTTCATATTTTCTTCTTTTTTCAAATAACTGCAAAATTTCGTTCGTCATCCAATTTTTTTTGTGTTTTCTGTTTGTAACCTATTTCATTTTCCACAACATCTGTCACAATTTTCTGGATTTCCTCCCATACGTTGTTTGTATTTGTTCCTTCTTCTAGTTGTGGTTTGACTGTATCCGTAACTCTCTCCCTGATCTTTGTGGTTACCCTTCATCTTTAAGGCGAACGTATTCCATTTTCCGCTGTTGTATATGTTGTTTGATATTTGTAGTTTTTATTTTTATTTCTGCTAGTAGCGGGACATGGTCTGAGGGACCGTCGGCTCCCGGATAGGTGCATGCCCCCGTTACTGAGGATCCAAAGCGCGTCATAATCAGAATGTAATCTATTTGATTCCGTACTATATTGTCAGGATTATCAGCTGGAGCTCTTTAGGTGTACAAGTGTCTAGGTGGTAGCTCAAACCAAGTGTTTGTTATCTTCATCCTTTCCTCTTGACAAAAATGACAAAGCCGTTAGCCTAGATCATTTCGTACGCATTATATGGACCGGATAGTTCTTCAAATCTTCCCTCTCCTATTTTGAAGTTAAAATCACCCATTGTTAAGTTTATCTCATGTTTCTTTACCAGCCTAAGAAGTTGCTTCAACTCTTAGTAGAACACTTCATTTTCATCTTCAGTTGAATCTGATGTGGGCGCATATACTTGGATGATGTTGACGTTAATTGGAATGGTATTAAGTTTCATTAAAGCCATTAGGTCTGAGTGTGGAAAGAAAGCTGTTATTGATTTCGGAACTTTTTCTAAGACAATTAATCCCACACCTTTTCTGTATCTATTGTCTTGATTCCCTGAACAGTAGATAGTTCGTCCGGGAACCTCACACATTCCAGCATCTGTCCACCATGTCTCTGCCACTTCTAGAATATCTGCATTAAGATAGCCAAATTCACAGCTTCACATAAACTTTGTACTTTCCAGGAACCGATTCTTACTTTGTTTCGAAGATTCATGTTCCTTCTCTCAGCAGCAATTAATGCAGTTCCCACCGGAGATACGATTGGGAAACTATTTATACCTCAGAAAAATTTTGAGTTAAATGTGCTTGTCATTTTGTCTTATGTGATTCTTTTGGGAATTATTGTTGGAGGGGCCGGCCGCTGTGGCCGAGCGGTTCTAGGCCCTTCAGTCCGGAATCACGAGGCTGCTACGGTCGCAGGTTCGAATCCTGCCTCGGGCATGGATGTGTGTGACGTCCTTAGGTTATTTAGGTTTACTTAGTTCTAAGTCCAGGCGACTGATGACCTCAGATGTTAAGTCCTATAGTGCTCAGAGACATTTGAATCATTTTACTGTCGGAGATGGTTTCCCGTTGCCTTCCTCCCCATGTACAGCGTGACACAGAAAAACTTGAACATTTCCACAACCCAATAAAACTAGAAGTGATGAAGGAAAGAAATTTCGTTCATAGTAATTGGAACCTTACAGCTTTGCCATTCACTAAACATTTACCATTTAAAAAATATTACTTCCTTTAGATGGTGTCCTCTTGTACGAATACATTCGTGAAATCTGCTGTTGAGATTGCTCATTGACCGCTGCAACATCTCTGCTGGGATACTGTGAATTGCATTCCGAATACTCTGTTTTAACTCATCCAAGGTTCTTGATCGAGTCGTGTAGACTTTGCTCTTGACGTAGCCCCACAATAAAAAATCATAAACGGATAATTCTGATGATCTAGGGGGCCAGGGAATGTTACCGAATCGTGAGATCACACGGTTGTCAAACAATTCTCGCACACGTTCCATTGACTGATGTGCTGTGTGTGATGTCGCTCCGTCCTGTTGAAAGCAGGCCTCTTGAATGTTTGTAAAGTTGTTTATGCAGTGTAACTAAAGTTTGTAACATCTCGACGTTACGCTCTGCAGTGACAGTTATTGTGTTTCCCTGTTAATCTGCGAAAAAATACGGTCCGATAATGCCATGTTATGAAACAACACACAACACTGTCACTTTACTAGCGTGTAAAAGACGCTCATGAACGTCATTAGGATTTGTGTTTGCTCAGTAACGGTAGTTCTGTTTATTCATATAACCTGTGAGATGAAAATGTGAGTCATCTGACTTCCTTAACTTGTTTTGAAATTCACCGTCATTGTCTATGTTTATCATTTGTTGACAGAATTCTAATCGTAACCGGAAATCGTTGTCCTTCAATTGTTGCACCAGCTGTAGTTTGTACTGATGAAATTTTAAATCAAGATGAAGAATTCTGCGAACACTCTACCGGAACATTCCAACCACTGCTGCTTCCTTACGAACTGAACGCCGTGGACTCCGTAAGACAGACTCGCGTACAACATCAACGTTTGCTGGAGAACGCTCAATTCTATGTCGCCCTGTTGGTTTCTTCTTGAGGGCAGATCCAGTCTCTTCAGAGTTATCAATCCAACACTGTATCGCGTGTTTCAACCGAACGGCATCATGACGTTCTAAATTATAAAAACTATAATATCTGATGTTTTCATAATAATTATAATCTGCAGAATTAATGTTATTTTTACAAAAAGTTATAAAAATTACGGCAAATAGAAAGCGCTACCAAAGTATCATTAAAAAAAAAAACATTTTTATAGGTAACGCACGTTGATGTTTGTTCAACTGATCTATGATTACTGAAATGGCGGCCTGTTTACTCGCTGTCACAAACCCGCAGTGCTGCCAGCTGCCCATGGCTGCCACTACTCATCTCAAACATTCTCGTTATTCTGTGTCACCCTGTAGTAGACAGCCGCTCTTGACTCAGAGAACAGCCGCTGCCGTGAAGCTGCTCCTCTGGAGTACAGACGCTGCTCACGTCGCTGGTTTTGATCCACCCCAGGTGTTTCATTTCCCCGGTAACACCCACATCTTGGAGGCATTCCCAGATCCGCCATATTAGTGTCTCGGTCATTTTCACCTGATAGTGTAAGCTGTCATACAGTGACGTCTTTTCGGTTCTGGACCTGAAATAATCACATATTGTTTCATGTAACTGCTTGTAGTTTAATAACCCGTTTCTCATGTTTTAGCACTATCTTGTTGCGAAAGCAACTGTCTAGGTCTCTGCGACACTGCTGCACTGTCGACGAATCGAATATTGACTATTGGTCTCTGACTGTACTGCAGGTGGAGACAAAGAAGTGGAGGCTTCGCTGATGGACCTAGCGCAGCAGGTGGGCCTCCGGGTGTTTCACGAAGACGTGGAGCTGGGCCGGACTGTTCCCAGCGTGCTCCTGGGGCCCTCCAGTTGCGAATCGGAGCCGCCACCCGACTACCTCCACCACTTCCAGGTGACTGGAGACTTCACGCCGGTCACGAAGCACTGCGCCTTCGGCCAAGTGGACCGACCAGACGAACGACAGGACCCGGTGAGGAACATATTTTTAAGACTTCCTGGATCTGGACGCAGATATTGATGTTAATCTATGGTACGGTGGTCGCTTAAAAGGAAGTGCACAATATTTTTTTTTAACTTCCAATTAATTTTCCGCACTTTTGATATTTTTTGCAGTGTGTTGATACATTCTTCAGAGAGAAATTGTAATACTTCTACTTAGTCTCCGTCACTTTCAACTTGGTTACACCACTGTGGAAGTACGACTTGTAAACCTGAGTAGTAAAAGTCAGGGACAGCTCATCTGAGCCACTGTTTAGGAGCCACCCAAGAGCGTGATAATCTTCAGATCTACACTACTGGCCTTTAAAATTGCTACAACAAGAAGAAATGCAGATGATAAACGGTTTTTCATTGGACAAATATACTATACTATACATTTTCACGCAGTTTGGATGCATAGATCCTAAGAAATTAGTACCCAAAACAACCACGCCTGGGCATTGAGTCAAACAGAGCTTCGCTGGCGTGTACAGGTACAGGTGCACATGCAGCTTCAACACGATACCACAGTTCATCAAGAGTAGTGACTGGCGTATTGTGACAAGCCAGTTGCTCGGCCACCATCGACCAGACGTTTTCAGTTGGTGAGAGATTTGGAGAATGTGTTGTCCAGGGTAGCATTCGAACATTTTCTGTATCCAGAAAGTCCCGTACAGGACCTCCAACTTGCGGTCGTGCATTATCCTGCTGAGATGTAGGGTTTCGAAGGGATCGAATGAAGGGTATAGCCACGGGTCGTAAAACATGTGAAATGTAACGCCCACTGTTCAAAGTGCCGTCAATGCGAACAAGAGGTGACCGAGACGTGTAACCAATGGCACCCCATAACATCATGTCGGGTGATACGCCAGTATGGCGATGACGAATACACGTATCCATTGTACGTTCACCCCGATGTCGCCAAACACGGATGCCACCATCATGACGCTGTAAACGGAACCTGGACTCATTGGAAAAAATGACGTTTTGCCATTCGTGCACCCAGGTTCGTCGTTGAGTACACCATCGCAGGCCCTCCTGTCTTTGATGCAGCGTCAAGGGTAACCGCAGCCACGGTCTCCGAGCTGATAGTCTATGCTGCTGCAAACGTCGTCGAACTGTTCGTGCAGATGGTTGTTGTCTTGCATACGTCCCCATCTGTTGATTCAGGGATCGAGACGTGGCTGCACGATCCTTTACAGCCATGCGGATAAGATGCCTGTCATCTCGACTGCTAGTGATACGAGGCCGTTGGGATCCAGCACGGCGTTCCGCATTGCCCTCTTGAACCCACCGATTCCATATTCTGCTAACAGTCATTGGATCTCGACCAACGCGAGCAGCAATGTCGCGATACGATAAACCGCAACCGCGATAGGCTACAATCCGACCTTTATCAAAGCCGGAAACGTGATGGTACGCATTTCTCCTCCTTACACGAGACATCGCAGCAATGTTTCACCAGGCAACACCGATCAACTGCTGTTTGTGTATGAGAAATCGGTTGGAAACGGTCCTCATGTCGCCATCGGCGACAGCCTTGTGTAAATGCTCTGAAAAGCTTATCATTTGCATATCACAGCATCTTCTTCCTGTCGGTTTAATTTCGCTACTGTAGCACGTCATCTTCGTGGTGTAGCAATTTTAATGGCCAGTAAAGTAGTTCCACGACGGTGTACCTTACGTTTACTGAAGAGGTGGTAATCCCACTGTGTCAAGTCAGGGTAGATGGGTAGGTATTTCAGTGTTTTCCAGTCGTAAACGTTCTCGGAACCCACCTGGCGCAAATCTTTTTCAACCATTTCAATATTCTGCACATATTCGCTTCCCCATCTCCAATTCGGATTGGCTGTTCCTTCAGTGTTACGCGTTTTTCAGTCAGAATTAGATTGTGAATACGCTGCACTGCACAGTAACCCTGAAAGAGTGGTTCGGTGTGGGGCGACGGAGGGGTGAAATGGACTGCGGTAGTCGTCGTGGGGTTGTGGACCACCGCGGCTGCGGCGGGGACGGAGCCCCTCCGTCGTTTCTAGGCCCCCGGTTAACATACAATACAGTGGAATGTTGACAAATAAAGATTTAGAATTATAATAAAGTTTGTGTTCTTTAATAAATTTTGAGACTTTCTACATCAAAAGTTCGGAGGCATTACTTTGCAGCAAGCCTTTGTAATGCTATGACACTTTTGATCACTTTGCACATCTGTAAACTTGAGCAACAGTCTAAACTTTAATAAGTTCGCTATTTGATGATTCTTTTATTTCGCTTTGCAAACTATCGCGATTTCGGGTTCACAGGATTCGCTATTTGGTATTTCTTTTACTTAGCATTGGACACTATTGCTACTTCGTGTCTATAATAATGTTTAAGTTTCTCATTATCGTTATGCCATGTGTCGTAATCGTAAAACGATACTTCTGCATACTTCTCTGTCGCATTTAATGCAAAATGTCGTCACGAATGAGAGACGACTGCTATCTGCTTGTTCACGATGCCCGGACGACACACTATAAGCAGCTAGTGCCATAGGCTCTACGTTCGAAGAGCTCGTAAACGATTACTCACGCGTTTGCTTGCAATTGCAAGGAGGAAAACTCAGAGTAACTATTTTAAGTCGCTAAGAAGGAGGAAGTGACAGAGCCAGGAAGTGTCAACTGTCGCATACGATAGCCACTTCCTGCATCTACCGGATATGCTACGCACTCGCCTTTGGAAATGTGTGTCGCGACATTTTTTTCTGATGTTGAGAACCTCGTTCATACATTGCTAGCCATTAAACAGAACGTCATCAAGATAGCGTGCAAGAAACGACAAACTGCAGTGTTTTGCTCAACATGCTACGATACGCAAATGGTCAGCATTTCAGTGCAGCTCCACGTAGGTAAAAGTAACGTCATTTACAGGCTGTTTATACGGAAAGTTTACGAAAAAAACACCTTTTGAATGTTAGTTCATTGTGAGAAGACAGCGTTATACCTTGTGTAAGAAAGGGCCAGCGTCTGTCGAAATAAGACAGATCCGATTTTTTGTCCCGCTTTATAACACCTCGAGTTCCTATGAAACTCACGTGTGTCATGGGAATTCTGAATCGAAATATTCAGAAGGGTCATACTGTCATGTACAATATTAATTGCGTCAGGGAGGACAAACATAGCTGAGGTGACAAAAGTCATCAGATAGCGATTGAATATGTGCAGATGGCGGTACCATCGCGTACACAAGGCATAAAACGGCAGTGCATTGGTGGATCTGTCATTTGTGCTCAAGTGCTCCAAGTGAAGGGGGTTCCGACATGATTATAGCCGCACTACGGGAATTAACAGGCTTTGAACGTGGGATGGTAGTTGGAGCTAGACGCATGGGACATTCCACTTTGGAAATCGTTAGGGAATTCAATATTCGAAAATTCACAGCGTCAAGAGTGCGCTACGAATACTAAATTTGAGGCATTACCTCTCGCCAAGGACAACGCAGTTGCCAAAGGCTTTCACTTAACAACCGAGAGCAGCAGCGTTTGCAGTGCTTGACAGACAAGCAACACTGTGTGAAATAACCGCAAAAATCAATAAGGGACGTACGACGATGTTATGCGTTAGAACATTGCAGCGAAATGTGGCGTTAATGGGCAACAGACGACAGACGCGAGTGCCTTTGCTAACAGCACGACATCGCTTGCAGGGGCTCCCCTGGGCTCGTGACCTTTGCGTATGTGAGCTGGAAAACCGTGGTCTGATCACATAAGTTCCGATTTCAATTGGTAGGAGCTGATAGTAACGTGTGGCGCAGACCCCACGAAGCCATGGACCCAAGCTCCAAACTATCAACAAGGCACAGTGCAAGCTGGTGGAGGCTCAATAATGGCGTGGATTGTATTTACATGGAATGAACTGGGTCCTCTGTTTCCACTGCACCTATTGTTGACTGGAAATGGTCATGTTCTACTACCATTTGCAAACCATTCATGGAATTCACGTTCCCAAACATTGATGGAATTCTTATAGATGACAATGCACCATGCCATCGTGCTACAATTGTTAGCGACTAGTTTTGAGAACTTTCTGGCCACCCAGATCACCCGACATGAATCCGATCGGACATTTATGGATAATAATCGAGAGGTCAGTTAGTGCACAAAATTCTGTTCCGGCAACACTTTCGCTGTTATGGACTGCTAGAGGAGCAGCATTGCTCAGTATTTCTGCAGGGACTTCCAAAGACTTGTTGAGACCTTGGCAGGTCCAGTTGCTGCACTACTCTGGGCAAAAGGAGGTCCGACACGATATTGGGAGGTATTCCATGACTTTTGTCACATCAGTGCAGATATAATAACGTACCATATTAACTAATGGGTTCGTAAGAGCTGATGGTATGGTTCGAGTGTGGCGCAAACCCAGTGAAGCCCTGGATCCAAGTTGGCGACAACGCACTGTGCAAGCTGGTGGTGCTTCCATAAAGGTGTGGGTTCTGTTTGCATGGAATAGACTGATGGATTGGGTCCCCTGGTGCAACTAAACCAAGGACTGGCTGGAAATTATTTTCGGCTAGTTGGAGACTATTTGCAGCCATTTACGTCCTTCATGTTCCCAAACAACTATGGAATGTTTATCGATGACAATGCGCCATGTCACCGGGCAACAACCAGCCAGTGTGGCCGAGCGGCTCTAGGCGCTTCAGTCCGGAACTACGCTAGTGCTACTGTCTCAGGTTCGAATCCTGCCTCGGGCATGGATGTGTGTGATGTCCTTAGGTTAGTTAGGTTCAAGTAGTTCTAAGACTAGGGGACTGATGACCTCAGATGTTAAGTCCCAGAGTGCTTAGAGCCATTTGAACCTTCACTGGGCAACAACTGTTCGCAGTTGGTTTGATAAACATTCTGGACGATTGGTGCAAATGTTTTGGCCTCCCAGCTCACCAGCAATGAGTTCCATTTAACATTTATGGATCCTAATTGAGAAGTCAGTTCGTGCACAAAATTCTGCACCGGCAACACTTTCGCAATTACAGACGGCTATGGAGACAGCATGCCGCAATATTTGTGCAGGTGACTTCCAATGACTTGTTGAGTCCATGCCTCGTCGAGATACTGCATGACGCCAGGCAAAAGGAGATCAGCCACGATATTAGGAGATGTCCCGTGACTTTGTCGCCTCAGTACACTGTTCGCTCGGCCGGATCGTGTAGCTACTTCACGCACCCTGTGTCAGGGAATCGGCTCGTTTACATGAAGCCAACTATCGACACAGTCAGTGCGACGGCATCTGCCGCATCAAGGCCTGTGAGCATGGCGCTCACTGTTGCGGCTTCAAATGGCTCAAATGGCTCTGAGCACTATGGGTCTTAACTGCTGAGGTCATCAGTCCCCTAGAACTTTGAACTACTTAAACCTAACTAACCTAAGGACATTACACACATCCATGCCCGAGGCAGGATTCGAACCTGCGACAGTAGCGGTCGCGCGGTTTCAGACTGTAGCGCCTAGAACAGCTCGTCCACCCCGGCCGGCTTTGCGGCTTCCCTTGACGCAACAGAAAGTGATGGGCGCCCAGTGACACACACGGAACTTGCACCACGCCGTCTCTTCCGACGAGTCCCATGTTGCGTATAATATGCAAAACGTCGCCGCTTCCGACCAGTCCCAGACTGTGGCCAGTCGGTGGCCACAAACATATGTGTAGACTAGTGTGGCGATGGAAATGAGCGTTTGGCGTTATTGGCCGGGAGGCCGCTTACGGGGCAGGTCCGGCCGCCTTGGTGCAGGTCTTATTCTATTCGACGCCACGTTGGGCGATCTGCGCGCCGGATGGGGATGAAATGGTGATGAGGACAACACGACACCCAGTCCCTGGGCGGCGAAAAATACACGGGCCCGGGCCCATAGGACGGCAATCCGTCACGCTGACCACTCAGCTATCGTGGCGGACTGTGTGGTAATGAAAGTTGCCGGATTACATTCAGCATCATTCCGGCTCAGCACGTTGCGTGATGGAATGGGAGCTATTGAGTACACTATTCGATCACCTCCCGTTCACACAGACGGTTATTTAGATAGCAGGCGTTACTTTTCTGCCTTGATAAGTCTAATGGCTCTGATCCATCGCCGAGATCTCTGTGTTGTTGTCTCCCAACGATATAAAACACGACTGCATGTTGGCCGTTCTGTCACGATCTGTCTCGATGCAGAGGCGTTGGACCCTTCTCAGGACGTTCTCCATACCTCTCACCCGTTGAAAACATTTATGAGTTGTCGAGAATGTGCCATACTATCTCTCCTCAGCCACTACAGTTGATTTATCCTGGTATAGGGTTAAAGCAGAATGGAAAGACGTACCCGTCTCTGTCATTCACACTCAATTTGATTCGGTACCCAGCCTAGTTAAAGCGTTGTTTGTGACAGTGGTGGGAGCTCAGTGTGCTAAATTTCACACGACGTATCCCCGAATCAACTACACTTTATGTATTATTCCTACTATACTGTATACACACAGCAAGTAAACTTTTGTTATTTGTTCTCTGGCAGTTACAACGGCCGGCAATGTATACGTTTTGTATGTCTGGTGTCCTACAGCTTAGATGAATATTGAGAGCATCATTGTCATTCAGAAATAGACAAAGAATTACGCGAAAGGTTATTGTTCACAAAAACTCTTGGCTAATTTTGGGCCGGATACTTCTTTGTAAGCAAACAGAACTGTAATAGACTTATAAAACTGTAGCAACGTGTTGTTTACTGTTCGCAATAAAACATTGCTGTACTGTGACGATCAGAGTCATTTACGTGTTTTCCTCATGCATTTTATAGTACATGTAGCGCTTACGTATTTTCGATTCGCATAATCAGCCACAGATGTATCATCATTAGGTACGATCCTAAACGGGTAACTCTAATAAATATATAAATAAAAATAGTACGTATTAAAACTGGAAAGTTTCAGAAGTGGGATTCAAATCCTGTTGTGATTTTGTAATGGCACTATTGTCCTAGATGAAGAATTGCAGAACCCGTTGAAAGGCATGAGCAGTTTATTCAATTCAGAATGTGAACTGAGAGTAAACCGAAGGAAGAACCGATGATTTGAGTAGTAGTAGTAGTAGGAATGATATTAGCAGCGAATTAGAGTTCAAAATTGGGAACCACGTACCTGACGAAGTGAGGGAATCTCGTGTCTTGGAAGCAAAATAACTAATAATAGGGTAAAACAAGGAGAACATGAGATGTTGATTAGCACAAGCAAAACGAGCATTCGTTCGATGGAAAAAGTCGTCTAGTATAATCAAACACTGGACATAGCTGCAGAAAGAGTTTTCTGGGAACGTTCGGAGCTCAATATTAGGTGGAAGTCAATCTTGCATTGCAAGGAAATCGGGAAAGAGAATAAAACGTTTGAAATGTGATGTTACAGGACTGTGAAAACTAACCGCACTGATAAAGTGATGAATTTCGCCGTGTTACGTTACGCTTATTTATCGCGTGGCATTTGGTCGTATAGTTGATATATTTTGAGCAGGGAACGGCCACTACGAGATTTTTAACCTTGAGACACTATTACGTTTGTTCTGGAAGAGGGCAGACCTGCCTGAGGTGACTTGAGTTATTGGGTCACGTAGGTAACTGAGTCTGGGCGGTGAAAGGACGCTCTTGCTGTCTGGAACCGTGCGACCGCTAGTGTCGCAGGTTCGAATCCTGTCTCGGGCATGAATGTGTGTGATGTCCTTAGGTTAGTTAGGTTTAACTAGTTCTAAGTCAAGGGGACTGATGAGTTCAGCTGTTAAGTCCCATAGTGCTCAGAGGCATTTTTTTGAACGGACGCTCCAGTTCTCTTTTTCCTGTTGCATTACGGATCTGAGAGTGGAAAGACTATGAATTTCTACTCGTTACCTTCCTTGTGTTAATTTGTAAATGTTATGGTGAACTCTGAATTATTTGGAACTGGTTAATCACCAAACTGTCTTAGTTTTCGCGAGTCTTCAATGACACTTATCGTAGGGACTCTGCTAGCATTGTCCTAACGCTCTCAATGCAACTTTACTGTATTTAATAAGATTATTTCTGTATGTATTACAGTTAGTTAACGTAGGACCACAGTCCCTTTTTTGAGTTTTTATTTCTTGAATAAACATTACTCAACATCATTCTCTGTTCTCTACAGCACCTATAGATGTTCTCTTTCTATTAATTATTCGTTTATCTTTATTTAATATGTCTGTTGATCTTATTAATTTGCAATTCCAGTCAATGCATAGTCTACTTGACTGCAGGGTCACAGCTATAAGTTATTATTTGCAGCTAGTTAGCTGCTGGGCTTGGAAGAAAACGTGAGCGGCTCGATCCCATGACTTCATCAGTAATTTTTTTTAAACAGAGCCTCGCAAAGCCCAGTTACCTAAGGTGCGAGCGACAACAGGTAAATTTGCAATTTTTTTGTTCGTACGGCCTGTTGCTGAGAGAGAGTTTACTCAATAGAAAACAGTAATGTAACATCGCAGTCAGAGACTCAGCACGGAAAGAAATCCATGCCAAACATTAACAAGACAAGGTGAAGGATGATACGACATGTGTTAGACTTCCATGATACTAGGGAGGGCTTTAGAGAGCGAAAGTTGTAAGAGAGGGCTGTAGTATAACCAAGAATAATAACCGAGGACGGAATGTCCAATTGCTCTGAGATGAAGAGATTGCAATTAAATCTTTGTGTGGCACATGAGATCAGACAAAAAACTATGTAAACATTGGATGCACCTGCACGACCAATAACAGCCTGATAATACACTCCTGGAAATTGAAATAAGAACACCGTGAATTCATTGTCCCAGGAAAGGGAAACTTTATTGACACATTCCTGGGGTCAGATACATCACATGATCACACTGACAGAACCACAGGCACATAGACACAGGCAACAGAGCATGCATAATGTCGGCACTAGTACAGTGTATATCCACCTTTCGCAGCAATGCAGGCTGCTATTCTCCCATGGAGACGATCGTAGAGATGCTGGATGTAGTCCTGTGGAACGGCTTGCCATGCCATTTCCACCTGGCGCCTCAGTTGGACCAGCGTTCGTGCTGGACGTGCAGACCGCGTGAGACGACGCTTCGTCCAGTCCCAAACATGCTCAATGGGGGACAGATCCGGAGATCTTGCTGGCCAGGGTAGTTGACTTACACCTTCTAGAGCACGTTGGGTGGCACGGGATACATGCGGACGTGCATTGTCCTGTTGGAACAGCAAGTTCCCTTGCCGGTCTAGGAATGGTAGAACGATGGGTTCGATGACGGTTTGGATGTAACGTGCACTATTCAGTGTCCCCTCGACGATCACCAGAGGTGTACGGCCAGTGTAGGAGATCGCTCCCCACACCATGATGCCGGGTGTTGGCCCTGTGTGCCTCGGTCGTATGCAGTCCTGATTGTGGCGCACACCTGCACGGCGCTAAACACGCATACGACCATCATAGGCACCAAGGTAGAAGCGACTCTCATCGCTGAAGACGACACGTCTCCATTCGTCCCTCCATTCACGCCTGTCGCGACACCACTGGAGGCGGGCTGCACGATGTTGGGGCGTGAGCGGAAGACGGCCTAACGGTGTGCGGGACCGTAGCCCAGCTTCATGGAGACGGTTGCGAATGGTCCTCGTCGATACCCCAGGAGTAACAGTGTCCCTAATTGGCTGGGAAGTGGCGGTGCGGTCTCCTACGGCACTGCGTAGGATCCTACGGTCTTGGCGTGCATCCGTGCGTCGCTGCGGTCCGGTCCCAGGTCGACGGGCACGTGCACCTTCCGCCGACCACTGGCGACAACATCGATGTACTGTGGAGACCTCACGCCCCACGTGTTGAGCAATTCGGCGGTACGTCCACCCGGCCTCCCGCATGCCCACTATACGCCCTCGCACAAAGTCCGTCAACTGCACATACGGTTCACGTCCACGCTGTCGCGGCATGCTACCAGTGTTAAAGACTGCGATGGAGCTCGGTATGCGACGGCAAACTGGCTGACACTGACGGCGGCGGTGCACAAATGCTGCGCAGCTAGCGCCATTCGACGGCCAACACCGCGGTTCCTGGTGTGTCCGCTGTGCCGTGCGTGTGATCATTGCTTGTACAGCCCTCTCGCAGTGTCCGGAGCAAGTATGGTGGGTCTGACACACCGGTGTCAATGTGTTCTTTTTTCCATTTCCAGGAGTGTATTTCCATCACGAAAAATTAGGATATGAACGTATGGTTCAGAAAAAGATTAAGAAAGAGAGTTGGGAAAATTATTTTTTTCGAATACTGTTGCAAGAGTTAAAGATTTGTTGCCGATATCAAATTAGTTAATTCTCAGGCGTTTTCCTTATCATTTTCTATGCTAATCAGCCGTCGTCCAATTGGGTATCACATTATGAATACTCATCACCTTGTAACATTTTTATGTGTTATATCAAAGTTTCAATACAATAATTCTGGAGCCATGTGTACCACATTTAATTGTTTTCTGTACTCTATGTAGAACTTTCACCCGTTCGTTAATTGATATTATTGCGAATCGTTTATTTCAAGTGTGAATTACACTACAGCGGAAGAGAGCATTTATTATGTTTGTTCTAATATTGCTGGAGATGTCACTCCAGATGAGTAAATTACTTCTTGGAAAGGATAAAAATAAACATTTCTTTACAGCGTTAATAACAATTCTGATGTTTCCTTTCTTTTATTATTTGCATTTCTAAAGTGTTTTTCTTTCACTCTCCTTTCTAACGCTTATGTGATGTGTTCACAGAATAATCCAGCTGGAGGCTTGCATTCTGACACGAGGATATACTGACAGGTAATGAGAGTAAAATGTTGGACTAAATGTCACTTTGGTGAAGAATACTAACGAAGCTGATACATAGAATTTGACATGAAATTGTACTGAAATACTTTTACGCATCAACAAGAAAACTACGGAACGTCAGTTATAATTTAGTTGATAGCAGATTTCATACAAATTGTAATGCTATGAAAAGATGCTGCTGACTTCTACGTATTTCTTGTCTTACTGATGGAGATGTAACCGATTGAAAACCACATTGGTGTAACTGCAGAAGGTACTATTTTATTAATTTCCAATCCATATGCTCTCAGTTTATTCTAACATGTTTGTTAAATAAGTGCTGCCAGGAAGAAACAGATTTGCTCTCTAGTAAAGCTACGTTTGGTAATTTACACAACTGAGCAAGCAATAGAAGAAATCTGTTGGATATAATTTCATTTTTGCTATAGCTGAACTGGACAATAATAAAGACTCACGAAGATGATTTCTGCCTCTAATAGTACAGAGTATTACATTACGAAACAATGCTGTATACTTCACAACATTCTATCAGCGAATAATGTTTGTATCAGTGAAACAGACCCTAATGCAATATTACGGTTTTACAGTAGTGATAATGAACTGATTTTGATAAAATTAATTCATTGCAATGCTGATGTTACAAAAAAAAAAAAAAAAAAAAAAATGAAAAAATCGTTGCGCAAATGTAGACACTTTCTGTAGATTGGTAATATAATATTTCTGCTCCGCCTCAGAGGTAATAATTGATAAGATTTGCTAGTGGAATCGATAAGAGCAGCAATATTGTAAGGAAGAACGAGGCGTTCTGGTTTACTTTAAAAGTGGAGTAGCTGGTATTCTTGGTTAGTCATTAATAGAGTGGCGCTAGACCGCGTAACTGTTGTAAATGTTTGAATCGCCAATGCTAGGGCGCATAAAAATGCGTACAACAAATTTTAATCGGACTTCGCAAATCATGAAAAGATTATGAAGACAGGTTCTATGATTGGTCATACAAATTTGCATAGAGGCTGCCAGAATAGCGGTCGATCCAGACATTAGGAATACCGCACCTCCTGTCAAAGCGAGGGTCTACATCGGAAGCTAAGAGAGTGGTGCGCCCACGGCAAGACTGTACATAATAGTGGGGCCACGTCATCTCTTCAGGCCAGACTCGGCTCTGCGTGCAGTATCGCGATGGACCCAACTGTATGTGGGGCTACGGATATGATAAAAGTTACCACACTGGAGTCGTTATCATCGTGCCGACCAAGCACTAGGCGTGATGCAATGGGATGCTATTGGGTACGCAGTCCGATCACCTCGTGTTCAAATAGACGGTCATCTGGAGAGCTGGCTTTACATTTCTCTCTTGTTAATTCCGGTATCTGAATTATATCTTATTCCGTTCGGTTGTTCAAACGGTTCAAATGGCTCTGAGCACTATGGGACTTAACTTCTGAGGTCATCAGTTCCCTAGAACTTAAAAACCTAACTAACCTAAGGATATCTCCCACATCCATGCCCGAGGCAGGATTCGAACTTGCGACCGTAGCGGTTGCGCGGTTCCAGACTGTAGGCCCTAGAACCGCTCGGCCACCTAGGCCGGACGTTCGGTTGTAACACGCACAATTGTATGGGTGCTGTTTATTTGCATTGTATCCTCATATTATCGCGTTATGTCATTAAGTCGTAAGTGAAACGATTGTGCAGGAGTTACTGCTTTATATACAACTCGAAGCATACCATTATCTTGTTACAGAGGCGAGATACTGTGTTTAAACTTTGGAAATTTTCAAGATGGTTTATCGGGATCATATGCGTGGATAGAAGCCTTAGTTGTGTATTATTTATTGTATTTTGACATTAGGCAGGCGTATTTCAGTATCTGAAAGGTATACGGAAACAATTAAAAATTATGAAACTTCCTGGCAGATTAAAACTGTGTGCCGGACCGAGACTCGAAATTTCATTCTAGAAACATCCCCCAGGCTGTGGCTGAGCCATGTCTCCGCGTTATCCTTTCTTTCAGGAGTGCTAGTTCTGCAAGATTCTCAGGAGAGCTTCTGTAAAGTGTGGAAGGTAGGAGACGAGGTACTGGCAGAAGTAAAGCTGTGAGGACGGGGCGTGTGTCGTGGTTGGGTATCTCAGTTGGTGCCGGCACGGTAGCTCAGCGTGTTCGGTCAGAGGGCTGCGTGCTCTCTGTAATAAAAAATTGAGTCAAAGAGTCAACGATCAACTTGAACGGATGTCTTGCGACGTCCGCCCAGACCAAACGCAAGGAACAATATCGAACAAAATGAAAAAAAAAAAGTTGGTAGAGCACTTCCCCTCGAAAGGCAAAGGTACCGAGTTCGAGTCTCGGTCCGGCACACAGTTTTAATCTGTCAGGAAGTTTCATATCACTCCGCTGTAGAGTGAAAATTTCATTCTACAATTAAAACATTAGTTCGACAAATTTTTTTAAATTGTTCACAGCTACAAAGATAGTAACTCGTGCACGCACAGTTACGCATGAAGGAACTGTGTGTTCGGCGTATGCTCAATTCAGTCGATGTCTGAGGTTAGGTTTTGGAGCAGATAAGGGAATAAACGTTTCGTACTAACGTTAGTTTTACACGTTATTGTCACAGTACGTTAGTTTTTTTAAAAAAAAGATTTTAGGACTTATCGGTGAAGAAATTCTAGCTTTATTACATGAAGACAACAAAGAAGACGTCAGTGAGTTTCCGACAGGTGATTAGGTAAGTGCCAACATATTCATCTTCTGGCGGAGAACACATAAGCGGACCTGAAAAAGTGTCACCTAATAAAATATACAAATCAGCGAGTGCACCGTTTGATAAAAAGCCACGCCAGTATCAACACAGGTCTACTGTTGATGATTTGCACTTCAATCATCGCTGCAGGCAAAATAATTACCAAAGCAGGACAAGAAAAATGTTTGTGAAATGTAATAATTGATAGCCAAGAAGACCGAAACTGCTTTCATGAGAAATAATTTAAATTGTGTGGTTTTAAATTTTTGCGAATGGGGAAAACTAAAAATTTATTACTTATTAATATACCATTTTTATGAATATTGGTCTTCGAATCGTATTATTCCCTCATGGTTCTTGTACATATTGTATATTACCCATATTTCCCTATAGCTTACACCTATTTTTGTCAGACCATCTTGCACCATTTTAAATTGTCGAATGCTTTTTGAAGGTCGACAAATCTTATGAACGTCTATTGATTTTTCTTCTGTCTTGGGCCCATTATCAACCATAACGTCAGAACTGCCTCTCTGTTGCCTTTACATTTCCTAAAGCCAAACTGGTCCTCTAACAGATTGGCAATTTTATTTCTCCTTATTCAGTGTATTTTTGTTGCACAGAAACTGTAGGGAAGTGGTTGTCAAGCTGCGTCCGCGGCAGAATGCGGCAGAAGTGAAGTATTCATGTGGCCCGCGGTTATTAACTGTATTTTACAGCAATATGTATCTAGTAACTAACACCCGAACGTCAACAAACGTCAGAAGCTTCTTAGGAGTGTACGCTTCCACACAAAAATACGTACAGTGACAGTAATATTTTTAGAAGTGCTTAACTTTAATTGACGGTGATGAATTCAACCACCAGCCAAGTAAAGTTGACCGCCAACCTCAGCGGCTGAGGTGTAAGTTATGCGGCCACTATGGAGTTAAATGATGTGAAAAGGGGAATGTTTGTTTGTCTTCCAGTGCTCACAATTAAGTTGTGTGTGTGCTTCATACCAAGAAGCTGCTAAGGTATAAATTCCAAACGTAAGTAGCATAGAATCGTGAATGCGCATTACAGCGACGGTCATCTACATATGCGGTACATATATGTAGCAAGAAATACGACAGTAGATTAAGGCTATTGTAATATAGTGCAATTAATAGAAAAAATTCATAACATTTAATAACCATCTGTGATATTTAATTTTTGAGAACATTTCTTGTGGAGAAACAGCGGTCTGTTTAAATGTACTTTAAAAATGGATTACAAAATAGTATCGACAGCAAAGCATTTACTTCGGTGGTACCAGTTTTGGTTATTGTTTGACCGTCCTCAGACCGTCATACCATGACTTAGAGGAATATTTGGAGTGGGTGTTGTAACTCCATTCACCGTATGCGGATCTGAGAATGGTCAAACACTGACCGAAACCGGTTACCACCGAAATAAATGGTTTTGCGATCGGGACTGTTTCTTAACCCATTTTTACATTTTTAATGGTCTCGCATACTTCACTTTTTTTTGAGTCATCACTCTTCTGACTAGTTTGATGCGATCCGCCACGAATTTCTCTTTTGTGCCAACCGCTTCATCTCAGAGTGGCCCTTGCAACCTACGTCCACAATTATTTGCTGGATATATTCCAATCTGTGTCTTAATAAATGTTCTATTATCCTGCCCCTTCTCCTCATCAGTGTTTTCCACATATTGTTTCCTCTCCGATTCTGCGCAGAGTCTCCTCGTTCCTTACCTTATCTGTACATGGAATTTTCAAGATTCGTCTATAGTGCCACATCTCAAATGCGTTTCTTGTGGAGAAACAGTGGTCTCTTCTGTTCCGGTATCCTACGGTCCATATTTCACTCCTATACAATCCTGCGCTCCAACCGTACATTCTCATAAATTCCATCCTCAAATTAAGGCCTCTGTTCCAGATTAGTAGATTTCTCTTGGCCAGGAATGCCTTTTTTTGCCAGTAAAGTCTGCTTTTGATGTCCTCTTTGCTCCATCCATCATTGACTATTTTGCTGCCTATGTAGTAGAATTCCTTAACTTCATCTACTTCCTGACCAGCAATACTAGTTTCTCACTGTTCTCATTTCTGCTACTTCTCATTACTTTCGTCTTTCTTCGATTTACTCACAATCCATATTCTGTACTCGATAGACTGTTCATTCCGTTCAGCAAATTACATAATCTTCTTCGCTTTCAATGAGGATTACAATGTCGTCAGCGAATCGTACCACTGATACCCTTTCTCCATGAATTTGAGCCCCACTTCTCAACCTTTTTTTTTTTTTTTTCATCATTGCTTCTTCGATTTACCGATTAAAGAGTAGGAGCGAAAGACTACATTCTTGTTTTACACCCTGTTTACTCCGAGCACTTCCTTTAGGTCGTCCAGTCTTATTGTTCGCTCTTGGCTCTTGCACATACTGTATATTACCCATGTCTCCCTACAGCTTATCCCTATTTTTCTCAAAATTTCGAACATCTTGCACCATCTTACAGTGCCGAACGCTTTTTGCAGGTCGACAAATCCTACGAATATGACTTGATTTTTTCTTCAATCTTGCTTCCATTATCAACTGCAACGTCAGAATTGCTGACTGTTGTCCAACGAGCACGTATGCCCGTAATAGCTATTACGAGACCAGTTAAGAGACTGCTATGTCTATAACACGAAGGTTACTGGGTTGGAGCAGTTTTGGCCTGAACATGACGTAGTGTAACGTATAAACTGGTTACCTAGAAATAAACCTATATAACCTATATAACGGTGATTGGTATTGTTTTTACTGAACATTGAACAGCCGTAGTCCCATACTCCACCATAAGATGGAGTTACATTCATTAAATAATGCAACAATAGGTCGTCAGGCAATTACAGTGCCGCAATTTTAGGGTCACTGAGAGTGGCAGCAATTAAAAAGAGAATAGTCGACAGGGAGTGTTTCGAATGGTGCCGACATAACGATCAATAATGGGACACCAGCGGCGAGCTTACTGGGGGACCGGAAGCGAACTTACTGCGCGATGACTATAGCTGCTTTGAAACTTCCTGGCAGATTAAAACTGTCTGCCGGACCGAGACTCGAACTAGGAACCTTTGCCTTCCGCGGGCAAGTGCTCTACCAAGTACTTGCCCGCAAAAGGCAAAGGTCCCGAGTTCGAATCTCGGTTCGGCACAGTTTTAATCTGCCAGGAGGTTTCATATCAGCGCACACTCCGCTGCAGAGTGAAAATCTCATTCTGCTATAGCTACTTTGTTTGGGCTCATAACGTGCTAATTTATGTAAGTTACCTATTAATAATTAGACTGGTACGTCTGCGGGCATACCTGACGTCTAATAATGTCGGCATTTGGCTCTTGAGCAAAAAAGTTTGACGACTACTGCGTTACAGCTTAAATGAGTGGGCGGTGCAATGACTCGTTCACATGCATTGGTCATCGCGAGAGAACCGTGCGAGGTAACGCAGTGGCTAGCACACTGGACTGGCATTCGGGAGGACGACAGTTCAAACTCGCCTCCGACCATCCAGATTCAGGTTTCGCGTGGTTTCCCTAAATCGCTCTAGGAAAATGCCGGGATGGTTCCTTTGAAAGGTCACGGCCAGTTTCCTTCCCATCCTTCGCTAATCCGAGCTTGTGCTCCGTCTCTAACTATTTCGTTGTCGTCGGGATGGTAAACATTGATCTGCTCCTCGTCCGCGACAGTACTCCCGGTTGGAGAGCCGGTCCTGCTTGCGCAGAGTCGGCGGCTGCCTGCGTGCCGGAGCTAATCGCCGCGACCCGCGGGTCAGCGCGGCCAATCAGAGCGCGGCACATCCCGCCGGAAGCAGCTCCTCTTGGCCGCGCGGCCGCCCATTAACCCGACCCCTGCCACCAGCCTTTCCCCGTGACGCCGGCGAAACAGCGGGCTGGTGACGTCAGAAGGTCTACGCGACACGCACTAGGGACGTGACTACTCTGAGCTCCTCAGCGGCAGTTTGACATTGTCCGTATCCAAAATCCTACCGAAAAGTTAAAAGGAAAAGTTTTATTTTATTTTTATACATGTAACTTTTGTGTCAGCGGTCTCGAAGATGACTTGAAGCGAATGGGCTCGATGTCCCTTCCAGTATCCAACTTTCCATATCAGAAGGTAATTGCGGCAGCTCGACTAGCTAAAACTGAATAAAAGTAATTTAACGTTGAGAACTGTGTCTGCTCTACGACCAGTCCAGTTCAGTTTGTTGCAAAATAACCACACCAAGCTGCTAGAAGGTTTTGTTTTCCAGTTCTGCGATTAGTTTACACCTAACTATCATCATCAGCCAGAAATTTTGAAATTATTTGGAGTGAATCAACATATCTATAATTCAGAAATCTAATCCATGATCGCTTATCACTGTGCGAATATGTGCCTTTTTCATGTGGTATGACATTTTCAGCTAGGCGCTTCAGTCCGGCACCATGCGGCTGCTATGGTCGCAGGTTCGAATCCTGCCTCGGGCATGGATGTGTGTGATGTCCTTGCGTTAGTTACGTTTACTTAGTTCTAAGTCTAGGGGACTGATGACCTCAGATGTTAAATCCCATAGTGCCTAGAGCCATGTGACCCATTTGACATTTTCAGTTGTGGAACTCATTTATCTACGCAGCTTGTAAGTGAGCTACTGCTTATAAACTGGACTAATACAACAAGTAGTAGCCAGCAAGTTTTATTTAGCGTAACTATGACTTTTAATGAATAAATTCATGAAGCAGTGATCAATTCTGTAACGCCATCTGACTTCGAGAATAAAAAAGAAAAGTCACAGTAGCACACATTTACAAGAAATCTCGCAACTGATAATTGAAGTGCATAATCTGTATAAATGAAAAACAAATATCGTGAAAAACTGTCGTAAGATCCCATCAAAACTGTAGAAAGTAGAAATGATCAACTTATAGCTGAACACGATCCAATGGCGTCTTGGCCCTTGATTGTAATAGCAGCACTTTAACTGCTTTAACTGGTAGTCACTAATTACTGATAACACATCTCCAAACCACATTAATAATGATTCAACTGAAAAGCCTGAATTCGTACGAACCAGTACGAAGTGCTGAAGGTATTAATATAACCTACACACATCACAAAAAGTTTTGCATCACCCCAGTTCCCAGAACTCCTGAAGATAGAGGTTGACTTTGGATATTGTTTCACAGACACAGTCCCTTTGAATACTCAGAGATCTCACTAAACCCACCCAAAGATGTAAACAACCATGCATGAGCAGTGCCTAATAGACGGAGGGGGTCCGACAGCCAATCAGTTCCAGTCATTCCACCAGGAAGGAGGTACACGGCTTGTGTTGTCTGCAGTTTAACCATGCCTAGACGGTAAATACCGCGGTTCGATCACGTCATCGTTGTTACTTTGTGCCAGGAAGGGCTCTTAACGAGGGAAGTGTCCAGGCGTCTCGGAGTGAACCAAAGTGATGTTGTTCGGGCATGGGGGAGATACAGAGAGACAGGAACTGTCGATGGCATGCCTCGCTCAGGCCGCCCAAGGGCCACTACTGAAGTGGATGACGACTACCTACGGATTACGGCTCGCAGGAATCCTGACAGCAACGCCACCATGTTGAGTAAGGCTTTTAGTGCAGCCACAGGACGTCGTGTTACGACTAAAACTGTGCGCAGTAGCTTGCATGATGCGCAACTTCACTCCGACGCCCATCTTTGTAACCACGACGCCATGCAGCTCGGTACAGATGGGCGCAACAACAAGGCCAATAAACCGCTCATGATTAGCATCACGTTCTCTTCACCGAGGAGTGTCACATATACGTTCAACCAGACAATCGTCGTGTTTGGAGGCAACCCGGTCAGACTGAACGCCTTAGACACACGGTCCAGCGAGTGCAACAAGGTGGAGGTTCCCTAATGTTTAAGGGTGGCGTTATGTGGGGCTAACGTACGCCGCTGGTGGTCATGCAAGGCGTCGTAACGGCTGCACGATACGTGAATGCCATTCTCCGACCGATGTTGAAACCATATCGGCAGCATATTGGCGAGGCATTCGTCTTCATGGACGACAATTCGCGCCCCCAACGTGCACATCTTAAGAATGACTACCTTCAGGATAACGTCATCGCTCGACTAAAGTGGCCAGCATGTTCTCCAGACACGTACCCTATCGAACATGCCTGAGATAGATTGAAAAGTTCCGTTTATGGATGACGTGATCCACCAACCACTATGAGGGATCTACGCCGAATCGCCGTTGATGAGGGACAATCTGATCTGGACTAACGGTGTCTTGATGAACTTGTGGATAGTATGCCACGACGAATACAGACATGCATCAATTCGAGAGGACGTGCTACTGGGTATTAGAGGTACTGATGTGTACAGCAATCTTGACCACTACATCTTAAGGTCTCGCTATATGGTGGTACAACAAGCAATGTGTGGTTTTCATGAACAATAAAACGGCCTGAAATGATGTTTATGTAGATATCTATTCCAATTTTCTGTACAGGTTCCGGAACTCTCGGAACCCAGGTGATGCAAAACTTTTTTTTGATGTGTGTATACACACAGTGCAGAAAAGCTGTGATAGCAACTCTGCTTTCAGGAATCAGCTACATGACTTACCTTTACATCTGAAACTTGTACGTGCAGAGAACTGGATATTCATCACTATTAATGCGGAAAAACGGTGAACAAACTGAGTTTCTTCATTATCGGCACAATTTTGTAACCATTGGACAGGCATGAGGGAATGCATGCAATAGGTGAGCACAAGATGGTGTGAGACAAGGAATGCACCATAAATTGGTCCTAAATAGTCGTTAAATGATTTAGAATTATCCACACTGCTTTCAAATCAAACAACGGTTGACACAAGCCACTTGGAATTCACATTACTCGTGAGACATGAATGGAAAGTCCAGCAATCACAAATATCGATGGTCTGTATAAACACGATTTCCACCAAAACGCAGAACAATCTAAAGGCCGTCTGAGAGCGATGAAACTGAGTGCATAATTCCTCGGATTTGAATGGCTACTACACGTTTCAGTAAGCAACTACCTTCCAACTCACGAAAAGCGTAAAGTCCCTGAAACTCTGGGATATCTGCACCTAGATGTTTATAATTAAGAACAACTTAAACAAGTGGAATCATTACGAACCGTACGATACAAATATCACATGAATGAAGTAGTTCAAAAACTTGCTTATTGGCAGTCACTAAAAATAACTGAAACAATTACACCAAATCTCCGAACTGCTGTCGCCATATCTGAACTGCCATAGCTCATCGCGTGACTTCCAAGAACGAAGTAACCTGCAAGCTTACTCCCAAGCATAGCCCACACTAACTGCAATTCCGTGGCTGGAAGGTAGGTACACTATCCAGTAGTGTCTCAGAGAGACACAATTCAAAGAGTCTACACTCCACATTGATACTGGTTACGGAAAATCTTTGCGAAATTTGCAATGACCAGATAGCACATTAAGAAAAAACACATTTTAGCTGAAACTGTCGTTTACCACCTGAATTTCAAAATCTGCGTTTGTGTATCGTAGATGTTTGAAGGTGAACGAATGTAAAGAACATAAAAGCACAGGTCACTGAAGACAATACTGTTTAATGAATCCTTATTATTAGGAAATGCACAAAGCCACAAATTTTACGAAACGTTAACCATTTGCTTGGAACAACCCACATAGCGTTTCATAATGATTCACGCGATTTCAAGATAGCATGTTTTGTACGTGAATGAAGACTGAAATTTGGCGTTTATTTTATCTCTGGCATCGAAACTAAAAGTTTACCTCTGCGCCAGTTATAAATTGCTGGTATAGGTCTCCTTGCTGCAGCTGGTTGGTAAATTGAAAACTGGTGTCATCTTGTCGAAGACAACTCGTTGAGTCCGTAGCCGATAATGATGAATGGAAAAAAATGTTGTTGACAAAAGACGTACAATAAGCGTAACTGTAGAAATATATTGTTTGCTGTTCGTTTGATAAAATTATTATTAACAGCCATAGAGTTAATGGAACAGAAGATTTTAATTAAAAGTGGAGTACTGTTAATGCAAAAGTTTTATCTATAGGATGTCCGACACGACTTCTAGTTAAAGGTTTTGGGGTATAGCTGTCCCCTAGACTAACACCGAAAGTACTATAGTAGCTGAAAAGTTTGTGGCATAAATGTTACATGGGAAAAAGGTTTCTCATTATTCGTGTAGCCAAAATAGGCTATATGCTGAATATCTGCAGAGTCGCGTCAGAGATACGAAGGTCAATTTTGCTTTTCTTTTTTTGTTTTAAATGGGATTCTTTTGTTTAGTACTTATTTTCTGATAGCGGCTATCGAGACGAATCCAATGATGTTTAACAGTAAGGTCTTTGAAGGTCAACGAAAGTCACAAAGGTGGTATGAACGTCAGTTTACAGAAGGTGTTCGAAGTGATGACTATTGGTATCAATGCAGTGCTGCAATATTCTTATCATGGATCGAATGGTATTCCTTATCACATTGGCACTTATCGAAGCACGTGCTCTGTTAAAACTCTCTCGTATATCGTGCAAATAGCAAATACTCGCTGAATACGGCGTACCCATCTAACGTGCCACTGACGTGTAGAGTCCATTCGACTGTTTCGCAATACAATAATGGGAACGGTAAGACTAGTGTCGTCGTGTCAAGCGAATGTGTATGATGTATTCCTTCGAAGAACAAGTCGATGTTTCTCATTTACGGAGAATGCCAACGAAATTCATTGAGAGCTAGAGATCCTCAATTAACTCACCGTACACTTCGTCCATTTAAATATGTATGTTATAAATTGAGAACAATAGGATATTTAACGCATCGGAAACATATGAGGCAAAGGAAAGTTACTAACGAGGAAATGGAAATTGGTACTCTTGTCACTGTGGTTCGAGCTCCTGGTATTAGTTCGCGTCAAATCTCAAATGGATCTGACATGAGCCAGACTAATGTTGTTCGTGTTCTGCATCGCCATAAATATAGTCCTTACCGTATCAGTCTCCACCAAGAATTAACTGGCACGGATTGTATGCGTCGCACTGAATTCTGCCGATCGGCTTAACTTCAGATTCAGAGGGATGACACATTTATTAATTTGATTTTATTAACTGACGAGGCTACATTCACGAACCACGGAAATGTTAATTTGCATAACTTGCATTATTAGGCAACTGAAAATCCATGTAGGCTGCGGCAAGTTGCATACCAAATACTGTGGTCGGTGAATGTATGGTGTGGGATTCTGGAGGACAGAATTATAGGCCCTATTTCATCAAATGGTTCAAATAGCTCTGAGCACTATGGCACTTAACAGCTGAGGTCATCAGTCCCTTAGAACTTAGAACTACTTAAACCTAACTAACCTAAGGACATGACACACATCCATTCCCGAGGCAGGATTCGAACCTGGGGCCGTAGTGGTCGCTCGGTTCTAGACTGTAGCGCCTAGAACCGCTCGGCCACTCCAGCTGGCCCCTATTTCATCGAAGGAAATCTTAATGGTAGGAAGTACACCACATTCCTGCAAGAAACATCAGTCTGTTGATGGAAAAATGGTTCAAATTACTTTGAGCACTATGAGACTGAGCAGCTATGGTAATCAGTCCCCTAGAACTTAGAACTACTTAAACCTAACTATCCTAAAGACATCATACAACACCCAGTCATCACTGTTATTGGAAGAAATACCTTTAGGAAGAAGAAACAGAATGTGACATCAACACGATGGGTGTCCGGCACGTTTTTCGCTGATGGCTAGAAATGAGTTGCAGAGACATTTCCCAAATCATTGGAATTGACGCGGAAGAGATGTGTCGTGGCCGGCTCTTTCGTCAGACTTGAAGCCTCTGGATTTTTTCTTGTGCTTATTCGTAAAAGACATTGTCTATAAAGACGTTCAAACTACACATGAAGATATGCGAGAAAGAACTGTCAGAGTATGTGCTTCGATAAGTGCCTATGTGATAAGGTATACCACTCAATCCATGATAAGAATATTGCAGCACTGCATTGATACCAATGTTCATCACTTCGAAATATTTCCGGAAATGGACGTTCATGCCACCTTTGTAGCCTTCGTTGACCTTTAAAGACCTTACTGTTACACATCATTGGATTGGTCTCGATAGCCGCTATCAGAAAATAAGCTGCAAACTATAACATCCCATTTAAAAAAACAAAGTTGATCCTCATATCTCTGAAGCGACTCCACCTAGCTACGAAAAACCAACGTCATATTATGGCCCCCGCTGTCCCATCCAACTTTTGTCCCGCAAACGTTTCAGCTCCTATCATACTCTCAGAGTTATTCTTGGTGGCAATAGTTACTGACTCACACTGTATATTTCTCAGTCATGTATTAAAATTTAAATTATCAGGACGTATTTTTTATATTTTGCCAACGGAATTTAGTAATGACTGACAACGTGTTTGAAATGTTGATAATGACTATTATTTGGTAGACATACAAGTGCGCCTCGTAATGCGGCAGCAACAGAGGTTAGGGGCGTGGATTCTATGGACTAGCCTAAAGGTGTATAAGGCCTGCTGAAGGCTCAGTTTGTTCAGCCTATGGGTGCTCTACTGACCTCCACATCATCTTCACTTTCCACTGCTTACGACGAAAGGGAATCAACAGAGTGGCTGAACCTCTGTTACCGAATATCAGTCTCTGTATCTCTGTATTGTGCTTCGCTGTATCGTTAACTAATGTTTAATATTGGTAATTTAACAGTGTTGAAGTTTTTTTCTGTTAATGCCATTGGTAGTTCTCTCCGATGTAGGAAGCTACGTTAAAAATCTAAGAATAAAAAGAAAAATAAGAAATTGTGTTGTGCTCAAGGCGGACCCTCTCCAAAAACAAATCTAAGTTAGCAAGTTTTTTTTGTAAATTGAGTTATTATCAATTTTATTTGCTTGTGAATAATTAAAACATTCCGTTTACCTGAAACCGCACAATATGGGGTAGCAAATTAAACTAATGATGTCACATTTCCCGACAATTAAGGACGTCAAACGTCACTAAAAAGGAAAGTGGCGGCTGCTCAGTTTGCCCCCGTCATCAAATTACAACACAAGATCCGTGACGTCACGGAAACATCACGGTTTTGTCGAATGAACTGATAAATCCCTCAGACTTAATATACATTCAGGAACCTGAAAATTCTGCACCCAGACTGAATAAAGGTACAAACGCGAAACTTGCCAACAAATACTGTGAGATCCGATATGAAAATAATCCAAGTTTGGTGCCAGTGTGCATTGACACCGACCCTGTAGTGGAGCTGCAATTGTACAGGTAGGCACTCCCATCGGGACCATCCGACCGCCGTTTCATCCTCAGCTGAGGATGCGGATAGGAGGGGCGTGTGGTTTCCTTTGCCCGGGTCCGCTACTATTTGGTCGGGTAGCTCCTCAATTGGAATTACGAGGCTGAGTGCACCCCGAAAAATGGCAACAGCGCATGGCGGCTGGATGGTCACTCATCCAAGTGCCCTCACGCTCGACAGCGCTTAACTTCGGTGATCTCACGGGAACCGGTGCACCCACTGCGGCAAGGCCGTTGCCTGCAATTCTATAGGTGACTCCATTTAAAAGGTGCATAGTAGACGAATCATACAGTGACGATCACATCCCGACTCAAGGAAGATGTTCGTTGCAGCAGAATGCCAGATGTTATGCAACATCTATGGACAGTTTGAGAGGGGTATAATCATCGGCATGAAAAACAAGGGCTGATAGACACACCCTGTTGTTCGCCAGATCGATCGTTCAGAGCGTTCCATCAGATGATGTTGGGAGCGGTGGACACTAGGTGGCACCCACATGGGACATACTGGGTCTGGAGCGACCAGAAAGATGACGAGGCGAGGGGATCGAATGATCATGCAGCAAGCGATCAGGGATCCTATAGTGACTCGCTCCACGAAACAAGCAGATGTACGGATGCCAGTTGTTCCACAAACCTTTTCCAGACACCTTGCCGATGCGAATTTGCAGCCGAGGCCACCTTGTCGTGTACCACCGTGAACAACCCGACATCGGCGACTCCGTCTACAATGGTGGCCAGCCATATCGAAGTGGATTGCCACAGTCTGGGAAAACGTGGTGTTTAGTGATGAGTCCCGATTGGTTTTGGGGACGGATGGTAAAAGCATATGGGTGTGGAGGCAGTCTCATGAACGGTACTGTTCCACCCATGCTGTCAAGCACCACACCAGACGCACAGCCTGCGTATTGGTCTGGTGGAGCTATAGGGTATGACAGCCGGTGAACTCTAAATCACCTGGAACCTTAACAGGGCAGCGTTATGTTGATGACATTCTTCAACCCCATGTGGGACATCTGCTAAATGATCTACAAGGGACACTTCTCCAGCAAGATAATGCTCGTCCGCATACAGCTCGAGTTGCTTAATACCTCTTACGTCATGTTCTGAGTATCCCATGGCCGGCCTGCTCCACGGACTTTTCTCCTATAGAGCAAGTGTGGGACCAGCTGAAACGCCTTATGCCCCTGTGTTACTCCGTACATAATTTTAGGTGTCTATTCAGGATTTGTGGGTCATTCTGCCTCAGGACAACTTCAGACTGTGTTGCGATACGTATTGCAGCAGAAGGTGGTCGAACTCGGTTTTAGGAAACAGCGGTCATGCGAGACACAGTTCGCCCTCTTTGTGCGTGATATACAACAGGCTCTAGATACCGACTCCCACGCTGATGCCATATTTCTCGACTTTCGAAAGGCGTTCGACTCAGTTCCGCACTGTCGCTTGCTACAAAAAGTGCGCCATTAGGTCTATCCGATGACATATGTGGTTTGATAGAAAGTTTTCTAACAGACACGAATCAGTAAGTCGTCCTGAACAGGGTGACTTCAACAGAAACAGGCGTAACTTCAGGTGTGCCACAGGGCAGCGTAATAGGTCCTCTGCTTTTTACGATTTACATAAACGATCTGGTTGATGGTATTGACAGCGGCCTTAGACTGTTTGCCGATGATGCTGTAGTCTACAGGAAAGTAGTATCACACGAAAGTTGTGAACAAATCAATGAGGATTTGCAGAAAATAAATGCGCGGTGTAATGACTGGCAGTTATCTTTCAATATCAGTAAGTGTAACCTACTGCGTATAACAAGGTGAAAATCTCCATTAATGTACGAGTACAAAATAGGTACCCAGTCTTTGGAAGCGGTAACGTCCGTCAAGTGTCTGGGTGTGAATATTCGAAATGATCTCAAATGGAATGATCAGATTACACTAGTAACGAGTATGGCGAACTCTAGATTGCGATTTATTGGTGGAATCCTGAAGCGATGCAGTCCTTCAACAAAGGAAATAGCTTACAATACGTTAGTTCGTTCAGTCTTGGAGTATTGTTCGTCTATGTAGGACCATTACCAGTTGGGTCTGATTCAAGGGATTGAGAAGGTCCAAAGAAGAGCGGCATGATTCGTGACTGGTGCATTTAGCCATCGCAAAAGCGTTACAAATCTCATAGAAAGTTTGAAGTGGGACACACTTGCACATAGACGGCGCGCTAAGCGAAAGTGGCTGCTCAATAAATTCCGAAATCCGATCTTCGCCGAGGATGTAGAGCATATATTAATACCACCAACTTACAAATCGCGCAATGATCACGACTCAAAGATAAGGAAAATAAGAGTTCGTACTGAGGCGTTCAGACAGTCGTTTTTCCCTCGTGCGATTCGCTAGTGGAACGGAGGGGGAAATATGACTTTGGCGCCAATTGTGCCCTCCGCCACACACCGCTCGGTGGCTAGCTGAGTATGTATGTAGATGTAGACGTAGATTGATGTTGCACTAGATCTGTCTACATGTACTCGCTGCATTCGTTTACAGGTCTTTATTTTAGGATCCAGTGAATCTGTCATCTGTTTCATTACGTCTAATAAATTTCGTTTCGATCGGTGCTCTCCTTTTGGCGCGCTAGTTTCAATGTTCCTTAATGTATGCAGAAAACAATAAACATCTCAAATTCGCAATCGAAAACAGGAAAAATATTGTGCATGCAATGAATGTAACACACACTGTCTTAAAGGTCTCCCTTTAGTGCGGTTTATCTTCATAAAGTGACGAAAAATTAGAGGTCGGCAGCTAAACGTGCTACCTTTATATCTTAGCCTGAAATTAGCTTTTGCTATTATTTAATGGCTAGTTATGGAAAGGAAAGGATTTACAGGATTTAGAGGGCTTCAGCACCATAGTTATGGTCGATAAATGGCAGCCTTCTCCAGTTTACAAACCACGAGCCACACCAGTGGACTGTATGTGATGTATCTGGGCTGAAAGTGATGATAAGAATAAAATAAAAGTATGTTTATGTATAAAATCACCCTGTTATTAAATAACATCACAATACATTAATAAATTTTAAATAATTAATTTGTGTAGAACTTAAAATGATGAACTATGTCGACACAGAATTGTACCGATACGATGTACTTGATTATATTTGAATATAATTATGCATTTTGTTGCATTTCAACAGATAAGCACCAATTTTATGTATGTCTACAATGCTTTCCTAGGTTTCCTCAGAGGAAGGACAGCAGTAATAGTTCACACGTAGCCTAGTGATGCGAACACCATATACCTTACTACAGGAGAATTAGGGTTGTTAGGTAACTGACAATTCAACAAATCGGGCGGAGGTGAATAAAGCCGATCTCGCACGGAGTCAGATTCTCTGGCGGGTTACTCGCTGGCTTGCGCGACAGCTCCTAAGCAGAGTCAATCGACCGCTAAGCAGCTTGCGTCCTTGCATTAAGTTTCCCCTGCGATTGCTCCGGTGCTATTTCTCTTACAGGGTTCTCTGAATGCTACCTGCAATGACCAAACAGGAGTCCTGTCGGCGCCTGACGACACAGCCTGGAAGGCGTTGCCTCACCGCAAGAGCGTGCCCACGCTAGGAAGGTGTAAAACGGGAACATAACCTGAAAGTGCTTTTTAGTTACCGCAGGTGCCTCCATTGTGCAACAAAGAAAGAATTAGTCCTTTAATTGATGTATGTGTAGAAGGATCGGTCTTATAGCCGAGAAAACTCCCATATGTTCTAACAAACATTTGCACTTGAAGCGGACATTTTGCCACGGTAGAACTTGCTCCAGATCTCGCAACTTAACACCGCGTAACAGCTTCGGCAAGCAAGCTAGCTGTCCCCACTCCTTGCTAGCCACCAGTCAAGCGCACGTACGGTATGTAGCTTTACCTCCACGGTCGTAGTACAGTACAGGGAAGCGTATTCATTTGTATCAACAACGTTGGAAGTAATCTGCTGTGTCAATAACTCAGCGAGCCTTCTGTCCGAGTTCTCTCGTGCGAACTTCCACGAATGGTTGTCTTGGCCTGGTAAGCTTCCGTTTTTCATGTTAGAATCACTCTTCCGGTGAATATTCCTAGAAGAGTTACTTTGCTCTTAAGCAGCTGTTCAGTGGAGCTTGATGTGGAATAGTGTGGCGAAAAAGCACTGATAAAAGAATAGCAAGTCTTGTTGTATCATGGTGCTTCTGTTATTACCTAACAAATTAAGTCCTCAAAGTGCTCTATATTGCAAATCATTCTACTGAGGTACAGTTTTAGTTGACCCATTTGGAAGGTTAACGGGGTGTTGCGCGCACCACCTAGCAAACTTGCGCGAATCTTACAACGTGTCAGGCGGATTTAACGATTGCTGTCACCACTGTTTCCTATCTGTAAATGTCCACAGCGTTGCCTTTTGGCGACATACCGTACATTACAGATTTTGTGCAATGTGGGCGCTTTGGCGACGCTTCTTTCACCGCCTATATAGCTGTCAGTCAATCATAGCAACAGCTGTCACTCTTCAAAAAAATTCAAAACCGATACAATCGAAAAACACATACAGCTTTGTGATTGTTGAGGTTTTCCAGGCGTAATGCACATTCCTTACGATTTCGGGCTTGCAGACGGATGACTTCGACATCTTGCCACGATATTTCGGCTCACAACCATTCTTCCATCTTCAGGTGAATTTTGTACTGGAGACTGCTTTTGCGCGTCGCCGACTTTATGCTAAAGAGTGGTATACGATCGTAGGTTTTCTCTTCTTAACAGCCTATTGTCGAATTTAGTGCCCTCTCTCGAATATTGCTCCATATGGAGAGCGCAAACGCCTGCGGAATGGCGATATTGCATGCACACCCTCTGTCGAAGTTTAGGTCTCCAGAGTTGACATTCAGTTGTCAAAATAATAAAATTAACTCTCGCTGGACGTGTCATTAGGCGTGAAATTTTGTCTTTCTGAAGAAATCGGAAGAATCACCGGGTCCCAAGTCTTACTAGGTTGAAAGCACCCATCACGACTGATACGGTCTTCCACCAAACGTATTTCTACAGATTCCTTGATAACTGAATCTCAGAACGATCGCGCCGTCAAGATTTACAGCGCGTTCTATAAGTTAATCTGTCACAAAAATCTTGGCCACGACGAGATTAAATTATTATGGAATTTGTGTGGAAAAAGGTTTGGTGGAAGAGCTTCATAATTTTGTAAGCGAATTTCAACAAAGATTCATTCTTAATGACGCGTCGAGCGACAGTTAGTTTTAGGATTTTGATAACTGAACTTTCACTATACATGCCAGCATTTCGTGCGTGCGGCACTGCGTCAATTTCCGTCATAGAGTTAGCGACGTGCACCAGCAGTCTCCACTGTAAAATTCACCTGAAGATGGCTGAACGGTTGTGAACCGAAATGTCGTGGCAAGATGTCGACGTCACCTGTCTGCAAGCGCGAAACCCCGTGGAATAAATAGAGCTTTGTTAGCGACATATTTCAGACGAGTATGAGGGCAGAGCACAATGTCCAGGTACAGAGACGGGCGTATCGAACGCTTTCTAAGTTGGTTCGTCGCAGCAGCGGCCGTCGCTGAGGAAGCGGAATCCCGGCGGGCAGGCGGCGTCCAGCTGCTCCCTGTAGCAGGATCCGCGGGTCTCCTGGTTGGGCACGAACCAGCAGGTGGCGGTGCGCCCGCTGGGGCCCGTCACTGAGAACTCGTACCGCTCCGAGGGCAGCTCTTCTTTGGAGTCGCAGCCCACGTACGGAAAGGACACATCGGGAGGGCTCCAGCCGGACGGGTCCTGTGGGCACAGAAAGGTTCCAGCTCTAACATCGCCCTCGATCGGTTCATAGACAGGATCTCTCAGACCTTTTGGTCCAATAGAAACAAGTGATAATGGGTCCACCGCCGATTGCACTGAGAAGACAAAAGTCAGGGGACACCGATGTCCACATACATAGATGGCGGTAGTATCACGTACGCAAGGTATAAAATGGCACTGTATTGATGAAACTGTCGTTTATACTCACGTGATTCATGTGAGGAGGTTTCCGACGTGGTTAAGGCTGCACTGCTGGAATTAACACACTTTGAACGCGGGATGGTTGTTGGAACTAGACTAAAGGGACATTCCCTTTCGGAAATCCTTAGGGAATTCAGTATTCTGAGATCTACAGTCTCAATAGTGTGCCGAGAATACCAAATTTCAGGCATTGCCTATCTCCTCGGACAACGCAGTGGCCAACTACATAACTGGCTATTAAAATTGCTACACCAATAAGAAATGCAGATGATAAACGAGGCCGGCCGCGGTGGTCTAGCGGTTCTAGGCGCTCAGTCCGGAACTGCGCGACTGCTACGGTCGCAGGTTCGAATCCTGCCTCGGGCATGGATGTATGTGATGTCCTAAGGTTAGTTAGGTTTAAGTAGTTCTAAGTTCTAGGGGACTGATGACCACAGATGTTAAGTCCCGTAGTGCTCAGAGCCATTTGAACCATTTTTAATAAACGGGTATTCATTGGACAAATATATTATACTAGAACTTACATGTGATTACATTGTCACGCATTTTGGGTACATAGATCCTGAGAAATCACTACCCAGAACAACCACCTCTGGCCGTAATAACGGCCTTGATACGCCTGGGCATTGAGTCAGACGTTTTCAATTCGTGAGTGATCTGGAGAATGTGCTGCCGAGGGCGGCAGATGCACATTTGCTGTATCCAGAAAGGCCGTACAGGACCTGCAACATGCGGTTGTGCATTATTCTTCTGAAATGTAGGGTTTCGCAGGGATCGAATTAAGAGTAGAGTGAAGGGTTGTAACACATCTGAACTGTAACGTCCACTGTTCAAAGTGCTGCTAAGGCGATCAAGAGGTTTAAAAAAAGGTTCAAATGGCTCTGAGCACTATGGGACTCAACTGCTGTAGTTATTAGTCCCCTAGAACATAGAACTACTTAAACCTAACTAACCTAAGGACATCACACACATCCATGCCCGAGGCAGGATTCGAACCTCCGACCATAGCAGTCGCACGGTTCCGGACTGCGCACCTACAACCGCGAGACCAGCGCGAACAAGAGGTGACCGAGACGTGTAACCAATGGCACCCCATACCATCACGCCGGCTGTTACGCCGGTATGGAGATGACGAATACACGTTTTTCCATTGGTGCACCAAGGTTCGTCGTTGAGTACACCATCGCAGGCACACCTGTCTGTGACGCAGCGTCAAGGGTAGCCGCAGCCATGGTCAGCACATTGTAGGTGTAGCCACCGGCGTCAGCGTTGTGTGAATGCTCTGAAAAGCTAATCATTTGCATATCACAGCATCTTCTGCCTGTCGGTTAAATTTCGCGTCTGTAGTACGCCATCTTCGTGGCGTAGCAATTTTAATGGTCAGTAGTGTAACTTCACCCTACGACCGACAGCAGCGGCATTTGCGTAGAGAGTTCAGTGCTAACAGACAAGCAACACTTAGTGAAAGAATCACAAAGGTCAATGTGGAGTGTACGACGAACGTATCTGTCAGGAAAGTGCAGCGAAATTTGACGTCAGCTGGCTGTAGCAGCAGACGACCGACAAGAGTATCTTTGCAAAGAGCACGATATCGCCTGCTGGTGACCATATCGGTTGGACCCTGGAGAACAGTGGCCTGGTCAGACGAATCCCAATTTCTGTTGGTAAGAAGGTAGGATTTGAGTCTGGTGCAGACCTCACGAATCCATTGACCCAAGTTATCACAAGGCAGTGAGTAAGCCGGTGGCGCCTCCACAATTATGTGGTCTGTGTTTACGTGGTATGGCGTGTGTCCTCTGGTCCACCTGAATCCGTCATTGACTGGAAATGGCTATGCTCGGCTACTTGCAGACCATCTGCAGCCGTTCATGGACTGTACGTTCCCAAACAAGGACGGAATTTTAATGGATGACAGTTCACCATATCACTGGGTCTCTGTTGATCCCGACTGGTTTGAGGAACATTCTGGACAGTCCGAGCAGGTGATTAGGCCACCCAGATCGCCCAGTATGAATCCATTCGAGTATTTATGGAACGAAACCGATAGGTGAGTTCATGCACAAAATCCTGCACTGAAAACACTTTCGAAATTACGGACGGCTGTAGAGGCGGCGTAGCTCAATATTTCTGGAGGGCACTTCCAACGGCTTGTTGAATCCACGCCACGTTGAGTTCCCGCACTGCCCCGGGCAAAACAGGTCCGACACGATGTTAGGATGTATCCCATGATGTGTGAAATGGTTCAAATGGCTCTGAGCACTATGAGACTTAGCTTCTGAGGTCATCAGTGCCCTAGAACTTTGAGCTACTTAAACCTAACTAACCTAAGGACATCACACACCTCCGTGCCCGAGGCAGGATTCGAACCTGCGACAGTAGCGGTCACGCAGTTCCAGACTGTAGCGCCTAAAACCGCTAGGACACTTCGACCTGCCCATGATGTGTCACCTCAGTCTATAATGAGATAGGTAACCAATGGTCCGAAATGCATATTTACTATGTTACGGACATACACAGCTCACAAAGCATAACGACAACGTAGGTCATAGTAACTGTTCAAAGTGTCGTTCGCCAGTCTCAGATCATGCATGGCAACGGTGCATGAAGTTCTGCTGCATTCTCTCGAAGATCCCTGGCGTCTGTCGTAACAGGAGGCAGGAATCGTGGGCCCAGCAAAGCAGGTCTTCACCCATTTCCATCGTCTTGACCTAACCCCAGAGGAAAAGGTCAATAGATGTGAGATCCACCGGTCGCGCTGGCTATGGGACAGGAACTCCTCTTCTACATCTGCATCTACATCCATACTCCGCAAGCCACCTGATGATGTGTGGCGGAGGGTAGTCGGTCACACGATCCAACATCATCCTCTCAAAGTCTGATGTTCGAACATGTCTCTGGCGCGACCCTTGGCCGGCTCTCTGTGACGTAAATGATCCCGTCTCTCGTAAGTTGGTATCCAGGGGAGGTAAACTTCTTCCAATTAGGATAACGCATGTTGGGAAAGCGTTCTGTATACATTCGTGTTGCTTTACGAGCATTACTCCTGCCACATCGCACATTAAATGCATGGCTGCCAACTGTCAGGACAAGTAACGTTCCATCTTAGACTACGCGCATTGTACATAGTAAAACACCTCACTATGGACATATCACAAGCTGGTCACAGGAATGTGTCCTACCGGTACCATGCGTTAGGTCGTCACGTGATACGCCGGAATGAGCTGAGTTGTATACGGTCCAAGATGCTCCTCCAGGTGGGTGTAAAATGAATGTGCGCAACGGAATATAATAAAAGCAAAATGCAGATTTGGCCCTGTCTGTCTATCCTCTGAAGCAGATCTTAGGATATCTTAATTCTATAAATTACTATCTAAACATAAATGAGTTATGAAGGCAACTACTCCTACTAAGTGATAAACGTTGTTCCTGCTTATATATTTATTGTAGATTAAAAAAAGCTGTTACATTACAAAGTTTACATTTCCTAAGTAAAATTGCTAATCATTTTCCCGACTCTGCCCCTTATTATGAGTGCGCCGTCTAATATCATTAACGCGAAATGACTGACATCATCTACGGAGGAGGAGGATATTGGTGTTCAACGTCCCGTCGACAACGAGGTCATTAGAGACGGAGCACAAGCTCTGATCAGGGAAGGAAGGCGGCCGTGCCCTTTCAAAGGAACCATCCCGGCATTTGCTTCAGCATCTACGTATCAAACACTAGAAGACACTACTTTCAAACATGATCTACGTTGGTGTGGAACCTCAGTGGAGATAAACTAACGTGATCACAGCTGTTTAGCTTTATAACCCCTAATAAGCCGAAGCAGTTAGCGAAATCACTATATGTACTGGGTCTGGTGCCTCGGCGTGCTGGTTTTCGTACACGTCTGCGTAGATGGAAGAACTCCAGCCATAAAATAAAAACTCTTTCAAACACCAGGACGGCAAAAGGCGATCCTTTGACTAGTATACTCTAATACTGTCTTCTCCTCTCTGTATTCTACAGACAAGAAACGCAAACTCCCAGCCACAAGGACGGAGTTCAGATAACGTCTCAACATAAGTAGAGGAAGTGCTCTCAATTACTGAACGTTGCGCACTCAACGACGACTTCCAAACAGGACGTGAAGTCCAGAATCGTATAGGATCGCAACAGTACTGTGCATAACGTTCTAACTACAAAATCTCCTGAGAGCAAAGACAGCAAGTACGTCTGTACCAAAAAAACCTGATATCGAGCGACCGTCACACACGGGCGCTCACAACGAAAGACGGCGTCTCTACAGTTCTGGCTTCCCAACAAGGCTCGGCTCCCCACCGTCGCAATTCCGAAAACGAATCATATTCCCGAAAGCACGGAATATTCTCCCTCTCTACAGATTCTTCCGAACGCTGACCAACCATATTTTAGTCTTTTGTCGTCCAGCGGGGAAAGTTTGCGAGAAAAAAAACCTATACTCGTACAATGGTAAGCTTCTGAATAAAAATTCTTGGAAATAACCCAGCCTCCGTGGTTTCCGAGGTGCCGCTTCTCCGTTCCTCTCACCTGCGTCCAAGAATCTCAACTTTCGGAAGTAGTATCCGGCTATCCTTCCGGCCTCTACTACAATATCGCCCAGACGTCACCCTATTGTGCTCCATAGCTCAGGTGCCCCGACGTCCGTCAAGCTACCTCCTGTGTTTAAACAGGACAAACACCTGTGCGGGCCTGCAGCCCAGAGCTTGAGTTGTGCCTGCCGTTTCATTTCCACTGGCGTTCCAACCTCTACTAGTATAGGCCATCATTCATTATGCCGTTTTTATAACAAAGACACTCCGCCACCTTTCATACAATAAGCGTTAACAATTATTTACAAGACGTACGTGACAATTCAGTCTCCTTTATATACACTCCTGCAAATGGAAAAAAGACCACATTGACACCGGTGTGTCAGACCCACCATACTTGCTCCGGACACTGCGAGAGGGCTGTACAATCAAAGATCACACGCACGGTACAGCGGACACACCAGGAACCGCGGTGTTGGCCGTCGAATGGCGCTAGCTGCGCAGCATTTGTGCACCGCCGCCGTCAGTGTCAGCCAGTTTGCCGTGGCATACGGAGCTCCATCGCAGTCTTTAACACTGGTAGCATGCCGCGACAGCGTGGACGTGAACCGTATGTGCAGTTGACGGACTTTGAGCGAGGGCGTATAGTGGGCATGCGGGAGGCCGGGTGGACGTACCGCCGAATTGCTCAACACATGGGGCGTGAGGTCTCCACAGTACATCGATGTTGTCGCCAGTGGTCGGCGGAAGGTGCACGTGCCCGTCGACCTGGGAACGTACCGCAGCGACGCACGGATGCACGCCAAGACCGTAGGATCCTACGCAGTGCCGTAGGGGACCGCACCGCCACTTCCCAGCAAATTAGGGACACTGTTGCTCCTGGGGTATCGGCGAGGACCATTCGCAACCGTCTCCATGAAGCTGGGCTACGGTCCCGCACACCGTTAGGCCGTCTTCCGCTCACGCCCCAACATCGTGCAGCCCGCCTCCAGTGGTGTAGCGACAGGCGTGAATGGAGGGACGAATGGAGACGTGTCATCTTCAGCGATGAGAGTCGCTTCTGCCTTGGTGCCAATGATGGTCGTATGCGTGTTTGGCGCCGTGCAGGTGAGCGCCACAATCAGGACTGCATACGACCGAGGCACACAGGGCCAACACCCGGCATCATGGTGTGGGGAGCGATCTCCTACACAGGCCGTACACCTCTGGTGATCGTCGAGGGGACACTGAATAGTGCACGGTACATCCAAACCGTCATCGAACCCATCGTTCTACCATTCCTAGACCGGCAAGGGAACTTGCTGTTCCAACAGGACAATGCACGTCCGCATGTATCCCGTGCCACCCAACGTGCTCTAGAAGGTGTAAGTCAACTACCCTGGCCAGCAAGATCTCCGGATCTGTCCCCCATTGAGCATGTTTGGGACTGGATGAAGCGTCGTCTCACGCGGTCTGCACGTCCAGCACGAACGCTGGTCCAACTGAGGCGCCAGGTGGAAATGGCATGGCAAGCCGTTCCACAGGACTACATCCAGCATCTCTACGATCGTCTCCATGGGAGAATAGCAGCCTGCATTGCTGCGAAAGGTGGATATACACTGTACTAGTGCCGACATTGTGCATGCTCTGTTGCCTGTGTCTGTGTGCCTGTGGTTCTGCCAGTGTGATCATGTGTTGTATCTGACCCCAGGAATGAGTCAATAAAGTTTTCCCTTCCTGGGACAATGAATTCACGGTATTGTTATTTCAATTTCCAGGAGTGTATTCACATATACGATGTACAACCTATCACATGATACATAATTGTGTTTGTAGATCACGGCAAAGTATGTGGATGAGTTCTTGTAAGGGTCGAAGTTATAGCCACGTTACAACGGTATGTGTGTGTGGTGGTGGGGTCTGTGCACTGTTTGTCACTCGCTACTGCTCCAGAGTACGGCAGACACCCGGGGATTTTGCTAGAATGCAGAATAAAGGCGTGCGCAGTTGCAATACATGCATTGGGACTGGCGGTTGTCTCTTTGAACAAATATATGAGCTGCGTTGTCAAAAATGTTCAAATACGTGCGAATTCCTAAGGGACCAAACTGCTGAGGTCATTGGTCCCTAGACTAACACACTATTTAAACTAACGCGAAGTGCAACACGGACACCCATACCCGAGCGAGGACTCGAACCTCCGGTAGGAGCGGCCTCGCAATCCGTGACATGGCGCCCCTAACTGCGAGGCCACTCCGCGCGGCAGCTGCGTGTCTTGGACTGTGTACGCTGTACATGTCCGCAACTCAGTGAATATGTAGTTTCAACAATTGTTTTCCCTATCTCACTATAATTGGCTGTGGACCCACTATCACCTGTTTCAGATTCACCCAGAAGGTTTGAGACATCCTGTATGGAGAGTGAACCTTAACCACTAAAAATGGTTCAAATGGCTCTGAGCACTATGGGACTTAACATCTGAGGTCATCAGTCCCCTAGAACGTAGAATTACTTAAACCTAACCAACCTAAGGTTCAAAAATGGCTCTGAGCACTATGGGACTTAACATCTATGGTCATCAGTCCCCTAGAACTTACAACTACTTAAACCTAACTAACCTAAGGACAACACACAACACCTAGTCATCACGAGGCAGAGAAAATCCCTGACTCCTCTGGGAATAGAGCCCGAGCGTGGGAAGCGAGAACGCTATCGCACGACCACGAGCTGCGGACTAACTAACCTAAGGACATCATACACATCCATGCCCGAGGCAGGATTCGAACCTGCGACACTAGCGGTCGCGCGGTTCCAGACTGAAGCGCCTAGAACCGCTCGGCTACCCCGGCCAACCTTGACTACTCCACATGAGTATTATTTCTACTTTTCCTTCATTGGTATACTCTGTACTCACACAAAAATTCAATTGAAGGCGTCTGACTGAACAATCTATGTGCATTTTCCTTGTATTCCCATTTGTTTACCGACAACTGCAACAAGTAGACGAGTTATGCTAGTTCGCATATTGCACTGTTTTCTGCTACTGGACAGTCAATGTCAGATTTCTGTTACATTTTTAATTACGTCGTGTTTCCTTGAATAGTACTCTGTGATACGGCGAATGGACCAAACTATGGAGAAACCAAACATACAATACATTACGGCGTAGGAAAACCGTTGGCGTTCAAAACAGCTGCCAGCAGTCTCCGATTGGATAAATACAAATCCTGTATGGTTTACAAGGGAATCTTATACTATTCGTCGTACAACATAGTGTCACGTAATGAGGGTAGAGATGAATAGCGATCACCCAGCCGGCTCTCCAAAGAATACCACAAAAGCTCAACAATATTAATTGGGGTGACCAAGGAAGACGCGATACTTCACCCCGTTGCTCACAAAACCAGTCCACGACGAAATGAACTCTATGAACAGGGTCCCGTGCGTCTTAGAACACAGTATCAAAATTTGAAAAAAAAATGTAACATGAGAAGGACCTGATCCACCAAAATCGTCACATAATCCCTGGTAATAATGTGACCTTGCAGAATACCACTGGGGAACGTGGAATACCACAATATGGCTGCCCAAATCTCCACCGAACCCCCGCCATGTCTCAGTCAGTGTGCATTGCGTGTCTGAGATGGTGTACGCCAGACGTAAACTCGGCAACAAGTTCAAAACAGTTTGAAACAAGACTCATCCGCCCAGATGAATTTCTCCCACTGCTCGGAAGACCAGACTTTATGATTTCAGCACCAGGATTTAATGTTAAAGGCATTTGAATCACTGATGAGCTGTCGTAGAATTCTAGCTGTCCCTGCAATTCCCTGATTACGGTGCTGACACTGTTTGCGAGTGCGACATTCAGTTCTGCAAAGACTTTTGCAGCTGTCGTTCTCATATTTTTCCACACAATCCTCCTCAATGACCGTCTGCCACTATCACCCAGCGGATGATGTTTTTTCGTTCCACTGCGGGGGTATAAATTTAGATACGATGCTTCTTTAAACACCAAGCCCGTCCGTTACATTGCTAATGGAAGCACGAAACAGTGGCACTACCAATTTGCCCATTTTGAAATGCTCTTAGCTCCGACATAATACAATATCTTCGTAATGAAGAAAGTTACAAGAATGGCAACTTTGCCGGTTAATGTCTCCTTGGTAGCTGCAATACATTTGCTTGCCACATGTTTTGTTTTGCTTCTGGATGAAAAGTTATATGAGGTGGTCCCGATGAATACGATACCCTAAAATATTTCTACTAAAATCTAGTCTCTCTCTCTCTCTCTCTCTCTCTCTCTCTCTCTCTCTCTCTCTCCTCCCTCTCTCTCTCTCTCTCTCTCTCTCTCTCTCTCTCTCTCTCTCTCACACACACACACACACAAAATATCTACATCTACATGTTTACTCTGCAATTCATACTTAATTGCCTGGGAGAGATTTCATCGAACCATTTTCATACTACTTCTCTACCATTCCACTCTCAAATGGCGCGTGGGAAAAAGGAACACCTAAATCTTTCCGTTCCAGTTCTGATTTTTCTTATTTTATTATTATGGTCATTTCTCCCTACGTAGGTGCGTTTCAACAAAATATTTTCGCAATCGGAAGAGTAAGATGTTGATTAAAATTTCTTAAATAGATCTCACCGCAAAGAAAACCGCCTTTGTTTCAGTGACTGCCATTACAACTCGCATGACACCCTCACCCCTATTGCGCGATAACACGAAACGAGCTGCCCTTCTTTGCACTTTTTCGATATACTCCGTCAATCCTACCTGGTAAGGATCCGATGCCCTGCAGCAATATTCCAGCAAGGGACGGACAAGTGTGATGTAGGCTGTCTCTGTAGTGGGTGTGTCGCATCTTCTAAGTGTCTTGTCAACAAAGCGCAGTCTTTGTTTCGCCTTCGCCACAATACTATCTAAGTTCCTCGTAATTGTAATTCCAAGGTATTTAGTCGAACTGAAAGCCCTTAGATTTGTGCGATTTATCGTATACCCAAAATTTATCGGATTTCTTTTAGTACACTTGTGGATGACCTTGCACTTTTCTTTGTTTAGTGTCAATTGCCACTTTTCGCACCATACAGAAATTCTCTCTAGATCATTTTGTAACTGGAGTTAATCGTCTGATTATTTTACTAGACGATTAATTACCGCGTCATCTGCAAACAATCTAAGGGGCTGCTCAGATTGTCACCTAGATCATTTATGTAAATCAGGAACAGCAGAGGGCTTACGACACTACCTTGCGGAATGCATGAAATCACTTCTGTTCTACTCGATGATTTACCATCTGTCACTACGAACTGTGACCTCTCTGAGAGGAAATAACGAATCCAGTCACACAACTGATACGATACTCCATATGCACGCAATTTGATTAATAGTCGCTTGTGAGGACCGGTATCAAAAGCCTTCTGGAAACCTAGGAATATGGAATCTATCTCAGATCCCTTGTCGACAGCACTCATCTGCGCGCTACTTAATGCGTCCAGAAACGTCGACTGCACAATATACAGATAATGGGCAAACTAAAATATGTCATCTAGTTAAAAATTAAAGATTGCCACTTTTTAATTAGAAATGACTGTAAAACTTTTACGTAGGATGTTTTATTATGTGACGTGGGCTTTTTGGTTTTAAAATTATATGACGAGAGCTGCAATGCTCAATGTTTTATGTATGTAATATAAATTCTGATGAAGACTCCCTTAGTTTAGGAGTCGAAACCATGATCAATTCGACTATAAAATCCGCTGCAACCAGTGGGCTGTCTTTACTACAAAAAAAATTGTCACGGTTGCTGCACACAGCTAGGTTTAAAATTGAAAGGCCTATGTTTAATACTAATAGACGTCTATTAGCCAGGAATGCCCTTTCTGCCAGTGCTGGTCTGCTTTTGATGTGCTCCTTGCTCCGCCCGTCAGTGATTATTTTGCAGCCTAGGTGGTAGAATTCCTTGACTTAATCTACTTCGTGATCAGTAATCCCGATGTTATTTTCTCGCTGTTCTCATTCCTGCTGCTTCTCATTACTTTCGTCTTCCTTCGATTTACTCATTCCATATTCTGAATAGAATTATTCAGCAGATCACGTAATTCTTCTTCACTTTCACTCAGGATAACAAAGTCATCAGCGAATCGTATCATTAATATCTTTTCACCTTGAATTTTAATCCCGCTCCTGAACGTTTCTTTTAGTTCCATCATTGCTTCTTCAATGCACAGGTTGAACTAGAGGGGTAAAAGACATTGCTACCCGTCTCTCTCTGTACCTTACCCTATTTATCCCAGAATCTCGAACATCTTGCACCAATTTACATTGTCGAACGCTTTTCCACAGGTCGGCAAATCCTATGAACGTGTCTTGATTTTTCTTTAGCCTTGCTCCCCTTGTTAACCGCAAGGTCAGAATTGCCTGTCTCGTGCCTTTACCTTTCCAACAGCCAAACCGATCGTCATCTAGCGCATCCTCAATTTCCTTTTCCATTCTCCTGTATATTATTCTTGTAAGCAACTTGGATGCATGAGCTGTTAAGCTGTTTGTGCGGTAATTCTCGCATTTGTCAGCTCTTGTTGTCTTCGGAATTGTGTGGATGATGCTTTTCCGAAAGTCAGATGGTATGTCGCCAGACTCATTCTACACACCAACGAGAATAGTCGTTTTGTTGTCACTTCTCCCAACGATTTTAGAAATTCTGATTGGATGTTAGCTATCCCTTCAGCCTTATTTGATCTTAAGTCCTCCACAGCTCTCTTAAATTCTGATTCTAATACTGGATCCCCTATCTCTTGGAAATCGACTCCTGTTCCGTCTATCACATTAGACAAATCTTCCCTTCTCATAGAGGCCTTCAATGTACTCTTTCCACCTATCCACTCTCTCCTCTGCATTTAACAGTGGAATTCCCGTTGCACTCTTAAGGTTGTTTTGACTTTCTTATATGCTGAGTCAGTCCTTCCGTCCATCATTTCCCTTTCGATTTCTTCACACTTTTTCCGCCGCTATTTCGTCTCAGTTTCCCTGCATTTCCTGTTTATTTCATTCCTCAGTGACTTGTATTTCTGTATTCCTGAATTCCCCTGAACATTTTTGTACTTTCCTTGCTGCGCTTAAGAAAACGCTAAATGCGGATGGATTTGAACACCTCTTACGGAATTGTGTAAAGGGTGTAGACGAGGAACAGTTCGGAGGCGATAATTGTATCAGCATGACTATGGTACCTGTTATAAAGCAACATCTGTGACTCAATAGTCAGTAGACAATAACGTTCCTGAAGTGTGCTGGCCTGCCCAGAGAGCTGACCTGAGCCCGATGGAACGCCTTTGGGATGAGTTCATTACAAACCGAAGCGTCCAATAACACGCTACGTTCTCTAGTTTCGGTTCTTGAGGTAGAACTGAAAGTGTTCCCAAAAGAGTTCAAGACGTCATAAAAGTAAGGGTGGGAACATCTAACATTAATGTCCGCTGAGATGTGTCGGGACACTTTTGATCAGACAGCATACACCTGGATGGGAAACTTAATGGTCCGTGTTGACAATAAGCAGTAGACACATGTCAGGAAAAGTGTGCTACATTCGGTCGACGACATTCGGGAAGCAGATCTTTTGGCGAAGTCCGGAGGCAGTACAATATTTCCAAAACTACAACCTTCTGCCTCTTAGTTCACAAGTGGAATCATGCCATTTTACATTCATTATCACGATGGAAATGAGTACTTCTTTATACTGAGCTGCTCCATGAAATCTTTATAATGTGGTCACCTTCGTGTCAGTTAGTTTTATTTTCTACTGATTTGTGATTCTAAAAATACTTCCCTTTGCTTAAGTACTCTACAACTGATCATGAGTGAGTGAATACGTGGGTGTCTGGAATTCCAATTTGGTGTGCAGTCATTGGCAATTTAACCAGGTTGGGTAGTATAGCACTGGGCGAAAGTTGAGAGTAGAGCCAAAGATTTTAGGTTGAAACTTTGTCACTTGGTAATGGGTCAGGCTACGGATCTCACTCCTCCCACCGCCCCCCCCCCCCCACCCTCCCGCCCCACCACCACCACTAGGTTTGATAGGCGCCATTTTCGCCACTCTGACGACACCTGCGTAAGTGAATGGTCACGATCTTCTGAGCTGGCTCGTTCAATTGTGGATACAGGTATTTCATTGCGCTAATTTGACTTGGAGGAGTTTTTAATCTATTCTGTTTAATAATGAGTTATGTTAGGTTGCAGTGTCTATGTTCTGTATCATAGTACTCTCATTTCAGTTTGTGCCTGAGACAACTTGATGGTCATCGCTTTGTTCGGACTTCAGGTATCACACTGCGTAGCCAGAGTCCGGTGCCTTAAGCACTGTGGGCTCTATGTTTTATTAAATATGTTTGCTTAGTAATCTACGTATCGTGTGGAGGATTTTGTGTGGAGTAAAACTATTTTTAATTGGTCACTCTTTGCGTTTAACATCGATTCAGTTGTCCATCAGGACTCCACGTGTTTGCGATTTCGCAGATTATGCACAACATTATTATGCACTTTTTAGTGTGAGATTCTGTGCCGAACGAACTCCTATATCCAGGAAGAAAAACTGTTCGTTATTCGTTAACGACTTTTCTGATGTTTAGTAAAATGCTTGACATTATGTGTATTTGAGATAATGGCAGGTACTGATCTCTCTATTCGCTCTCTGGTTGTCTTAGTAGTGGTAGGAGGGGGTAGAATAAATCATTGTCCGCCTTTCCATCGTAAGAATTTACATGAAAGACGTGATTTTTTTGCGACCTAGTTTGGCACTTCGGTATTTCTGATGCGAATCTGAATCCAGCCTCAGTGATCCTTGAAGCCATACCTCCCCAATGTACTTTCACATTAAGAGACTCCTATCTAATCATCATTTACTTTTACCTGCTCTTATGTGTACTGTGAATTTCGGTTAGTTAATATACTTCAGTATTGCTGACAATTCCGTATGTTTACCTAAATGAATCCTCACCGTTCCTGACGGAAGTCTCGCCCTGACTCAGTAAATAATTTGCCACTACCGTTTCCGCTATCCAATATCACACATGTACTTACTTCTGAATGGTCAATATGCAAGTTGGCCGCTGTGGCCGAGCGGTTCTAGGCGCTTCAGTCCAGAACGGCTCTGCTGCTATGGTCGCAGGTTCGAATCCTGCTTCGGGCATCAATGTGTGTGATGTTCTTAGGTTTAAGTAGTTCTAAATTTATGGGACTGATGACCACAGATGTTAAGTGCCATAGTGCTCAGACCCATTTGAACCATCAATATCAGAACACATCAAAAGACAGAAATCAGCAGAATGAGAACCCCCTTATTCAGCGACTAGGTTCAAATATATTAATAATAGAGGACGTACTAAAATAGTTGTCATACCTGTCACGAGCCCACTGTGGTCGGTAACTGACATGAACAGTGGACGCTAATATTCACAATTGCTTGTTCCGGCCTTTCAAGGGTACTTCTCAACCACGATATTATTGCACTTGGCTACTCTCGGGATCACGTGGTGACATGACAGCGAACCATTACGCCTCATACTGTCAAAGTTTTCAGATAAGTTGTGCATATACTATCAATTCCGAATACGCGATGACTCCCTGTAAGCCGACCGAAACTCTCTTACCACCAGATGCAGTAATATTGTGGTGGACTAATGCTGTTCTCACAACTAATACAAATATTGGTGCGTGCAAACAAGCCTAGCGAGGATAAGTAACTACTTATCTGGCCACAAGGACGGGTGGTTTCGCCCTGCGTTTAGCGCCGATGGCAGTAGTGGCGTTGATCGGCAGTATCGTTGGCATGGAGTCGTAATTAGCGGTTGTACGGATCGGTTGCAAGGATTTGACATTGAGATGATTCGGCTGCGGATGAAAACGAAGTTGGTTGAGCGAAATGGTTCAGGGTACAGTTAAGTTGTCGATCAGGTTGCTGAATTAAAAACAGTGGCATACAGTATGCTGTGAAATTTTATTATGATCAAGAAAGCTAGCAATAACAATGGTTATTATCAGTAGGAGACCTTGCGTAAGACAAATTCAGTTTCCCCTGCGTGACGCGGCATGTGAAGGTTGCTGTGTGTGGACGGGTTACTCCTGTAACCAAAATTGCATAACTGAAGATGGTTCTAGAGGAACCGAAGCTTGTTATCTGAATAAACATTTTTGGAATCAAGACGGATTATAAGTAATATTGTATAACCAGTGATTGCGGTATCCCATCAGACATTATGTTTTTGCAAAGATATCAAAGGCATTCTGGAAATGTAAAAATATGGAATCAATTTGACACCCCCTATGAATAGTACTCATTAATTTATGAGAATAAAGAGTCAGTTCTGTTTCATGAGAATGATATTTTCTGGTATCTTGTTAGCGGTTTGTCAATAATGATAATAATAATAATAATAATAATAATAATAATAATAATACTGGGTAGGGCCTGCAGAAGTATAGCTCATTTTATGTAGTTCTTGTTGTGTTGTGCTGTCAATTAGTTCATTTATCTGTTGCGGAGTGAATAATGGAGGAAATTCTGGTCCTCTGGAGGCACTACCTACAACTTCATGTGATGTTTAAGGACATGAATCGAATATGTCTCTGTCGTGTTGTCGTAGATGCATGGTAAAAAGTAGAAACTATGTGTGTAGTGGCTGGACTGTGTAAGGGTATTGTTGTTCATGCATGTGCTTCACAAGCTATAAACACGACATTGTGTTATGTGTTAATGCTACACTCCTGGAAATTGAAATAAGAACACCGTGAATTCATTGTCCCAGGAAAGGGAAACTTCATTGACACATTCCTGGGGTCACATACATCACATGATCACACTGACAGAACCACGGGCACACAGACACAGGCAACAGAGCATGCACAATGTCGGCACTAGTACAGTGTACATCCACCTTTCGCAGCAATGCAGGCTGCTATTCTCCCATGGAGACGATCGTAGAGATGCTGGATGTAGTCCTGTGGAACGGCTTGCCATACCATTTCCACCTGGCGCCTCAGTTGGACCAGCGTTCGTGCTGGACGTGCAGACTGCGTGAGACGACGCTTCATCCAGTCCCAAACATGCTCAATGGGAGACAGATCCGGAGATCTTGCTGGCCAGGGTAGTTGACTTACACCTTCTAGAGCACGTTGGGTGGCACGGGATACATGCGGACGTGCATTGTCCTGTTGGAACAGCAAGTTCCCTTGCCGGTATAGGAATGGTAGAACGATGGGTTCGATGACGGTTTGGATGTACCGTGCACTATTCAGTGTCCCCTCGACGATCACCAGAGGTGTAGGGCCAGTGTAGGAGATCGCTCCCCACACCATGATGCCGGGTGTTGGCCCTGTGTGCCTCGGTCGTATGCAGTCCTGATTGTGGTGCTCACCTGCACGGCGCCAAACACGCATACGACCATCATTGGCACCAAGGCAGAAGCGACTCTCATCGCTGAAGACGACACGTCTCCATTCGTCCCTCCATTCACGCCTGTCGCGACACCACTGGAGGCGGATTAGATTAGAGATTAGATTAGATTAATACTTGTTCCATAGATCATGAATACGACACTTCGTAATGATGTGGAACGTGTCAGGTTAATAAAAGATGTCTGTACAAGAAATTACATTACACAAAATATTGCATGACACTAATGATTAAGTTTTTTTTTTTTTTTTTTTTTTTTTACTTACTTTATATCTAAAAATTCAGCCAATGAGTAGAAGGAGTTGTCATCTAGAAATTCTTTTAATTTATTTTTAAATGTTAGTTGGCTATCTGTCAGGCTTTTGATGCTGTTTGGTAGGTGCCCAAAGACTTTTGTGGCAGCATAATTTACCCCTTTCTGTGCCAAAGTCAGATTTAACCCTGCATAGTGAAGATCATCCTTTCTCCTGGTGTTATAGGTATGCACACTGCTATTACTTTTGAATTGGGTTGGATTATTATCAACAAATTTCATAAGGGAATATATATACTGTGAGGTTACTGTGAGGATCCCTAGATCCTTAAATAGATGTCTGCAGGATGACCGTGGGTGGGCTCCAGCAATTATTCTGATTACACGTTTTTGTGCAATGAATACTTTTCTACTCAACGATGAATTACCCCAGAATATGATGCCATACGAAAGCAGTGAATGAAAGTAGGCATAGTAAGCTAATTTACTGAGATTCTTATCACCAAAATTTGCAATAACCCTAATAGCATACGTAGCTGAACTCAGACGTTTCAGCAGACCATCAATGTGTTGCTTCCAGTTTAACCTCTCATCAATGGACACACCTAAAAATTTTGAAAATTCTACCTTAGCTACAGACTTCTGTTCAAATTCTATATTTATTACTGGAGTTTTGCCATTTACTGTACGGAACTGTATATACTGTGTTTTATCAAAATTTAAAGAGAGTCCGTTTGCTGAGAACCACTTAATAATTTTGTGAAAAACATCATTTACAATTACATCACTTAGTTCTTGGTTTTTGGATGTTATTACTATACTTGTATCATCAGCAAAAAGAACTAACTTTGCATCTTCATCAATGTGGAATGGTAAGTCATTAATGTATATCAAGAACAGTAAAGGACCTAAGACCGAACCCTGTGGGACCCCGTGCTTGATAGCACCCCAGTTTGAGGAATCAGCTGTTTTAACATTACACGAACCACTTATTTCAACTTTCTGCATTCTTCCAGTTAAGTATGAATTAAACCATTTGTGCACTGCCCCACTCAAACCATAATGATTTAGCTTATCTAAAAGAATTCCATGATTTACACCATCAAAGGCCTTTGAGAGATCACAAAAAATACCAATGGGTGATGTCCGGTTATTCAGAGCATTTAATATTTGATCAGTGAAAGCATATATAGCATTTTCTGTTGAAAAGCCTTTCTGAAAACCAAACTGACATTTTGTTAGTACTTTATTTTTACAAATATGGGAGGCTACTCTTGAATACATTACTTTCTCAAAAATTTTTGATAGAGCTGTCAGAAGAGAGATTGGGCGGTAGTTGTTGACATCCGACATATCCCCCTTTTTATGCAATGGTTTTACAATGGCATATTTCAGTCTATCAGGGAAAACACCCTGCTCCAAAGAGCTATTACATACGTGGCTGAGAATTCTACTTATCTGTGGGGAACAAGCTTTAAGTACTTTGCTGGAAATGCCATCAATTCCGTACGAGCTTTTACTTTTCAGTGAGTTTATTATTTTACTGATTTCAGAGGGAGAGGTTGGTGGAATTACAGCTGTTTCAAACTGTGCAGGTATGGCCTCTTCTATTAATAGCCTTGCCTCTTCTAGTGAAGATCTAGATCCTATTTTCTCCACAACATTTAAAAAAATGATTATTCAAAATATTTTCAATTTCTGATTGTTTGTTAGTGCACTTGTCATTCAATTTTATTGCACTAAAGTCTTCCTGTGCTCTTGGTTGCCCTGTTTCCCTTTCAATAATATTCCAAATTGCTTTAATTTTATTATCAGAGTTACTGATCTGAGACATGATACACATGCTTCTGGACTTTTTAATAACTTTTCTTAGTACCGCACAATAGTTTTTATAATATTGAACAATTTCGGGGTCAGTACTCCATCTTGCTGTTAGATACAGTTCTCTTTTGCGGTTGCAAGATATTCTTATTCCTTTAGTTAGCCAATGTTTTTTATATGTTTTCTTGGAATTATGTTTAACTATTTTCTTGGGCTGCACGATGTTGGGGCGTGAGCGGAAGACGGCCTAACGGTGTGCGGGACCGTAGCCCAGCTTCATGGAGACGGTTGCGAATGGTCCTCGCCGATACCCCAGGAGCAACAGTGTCCCTAATTTGCTGGGAAGTGGCGGTGCGGTCCCCTACGGCACTGCGTAGGATCCTACGGTCTTGGCGTGCATCCGTGCGTCGCTGCGGTCCGGTCCCAGGTCGACGGGCACGTGCACCTTACGCCGACCACTGGCGACAACATCGATGTACTGTAGGGACCTCACGCCTCACGTGTTGAGAAATTCGGCGGTACGTCCACCCGGCCTCCCGCATGCCCACTATACACCCTCGCTCAAAGTCCGTCAACTGCACATACGGTTCACGTCCACACTGTCGCGGCATGCTACCAGTGTTAAAGACTGCGATGGAGCCCCGTATGCCACGGCTAACTGGCTGACACTGACGGCGGCGGTGCACAAATGCTGCGCAGCTAGCGCCATTCTACGGCCAACACCGCGGTTCCTGGTGTGTCCGCTGTGCCGTGCGTGTGATCATTGCTTGTACATCCCTCTCGCAGTGTCCGGAGCAAGTATGGTGGGTCTGACACACCGGTGTCAATGTGTTCTTTTTTCCATTTCCAGGAGTGTAAAATTGAAAAAAAGTAATTATTGGTAACTTACGTAATCAGTATTACAGTAATTATGTGATATTCATAACAGTAATGAAATTTTAAAAATGATCAAAATACAATCTAACCCTACTCTATTTACCCCGCAGAAAATTTAATTTTACCCCCTCAGGTGAGATTACCTCAGGCTGGGAACATCTGAAATAAAGATTGGGTGAACGGCAGAATTTCCTGTGGCCGGCCTCGGCCCATGGCACCTGGCCAGCAGCCCTGTTCTGCATCGTTTGGCCGCCTGCCGATCGGTTCGGTAGTTGGGCTCACCGAGTGGTAGAGTTAACACAACAATTCCGTAAGCCATTCAGTGTGCTGGTGCAGTGTTGTCTCCCCTCGCAGATCAAAGACACGTGACCACAACTACGGGTGTACTCACCACAAGACTGCTGACCTGACATGGCGCACCACAGTGCATGCAACGCCTCAAAAGCCGCCAGCCAACGCAACTATCAGGCACGCTATACCCGTTATTGCTTCCGAAAAGTGTGTATACAGTTGAAATGGTGGAAGAAAATGAGAAGGTTAGTACGTTCACCTCCCAGTATCACCGAAATGGCTGTTGTTGTTTATGTGTGTCATGTCCGCTGTTATGCCAGCATGGTAGCTCAGCGTGTTCGGTCAGAGAGTTATCTGCCCTCTCTAATAAAGAAACTGGTCAACGGCTCACCACTGAACTTGAACGGCTGTCATGGGACATCCGCACCGAACAAATAAAAAAAAAATAGCTGAGTGGTTACGCGTTTGCCTTCCATGCAGTGGGCCCAATTTCGATTCCTGGCCGGGTTGGAGATTTTCTCCGCTCGTGGAGTGGGTGATGTGTTATCATCATTTCATACTCGTCACCAGCACTCAAGTCGCCCCACCCAATGTGGCGTCGACTGAAATAAGAAGTGGCGTCGACTGAAATAAGAAGGATGTGCTAAACTGCCGTCTCTGCAAATCAGAGCGTATACAGACAGTGAACCATCGCTAGCAAAGTCGGCTGTACAACTGGGGCGAGTGCTAGGGAGTCTCTCTAGACTAGACCTGCCGTGTGGCGGCGCTCGGTCTGCAGTCACTGATAGTGGCGACACGCGGGTCCGACGTATACTAACGGACCGCGGCCGCCTTAAAGGCTACCACCTAGCAAGTGCGGTGTCTGGCAGTGACACCACATGTTGTATTTGAAATGAAGCCGGGATGCAGTATGGTACTTTACTACTGACAGAATTCGACTAGTATGTCTGGCCTTTCCTTGGAATAACTGCCAAAAATTTGATGCCTGATAAGGATTGTTCGGCTGAATTTGTCATTTCAGGACTTGCTAAACAAATGTACCTTCAGGTGAAAAGGTATGGCTGTAGCTGTTTGATGCACTCTCACGAACGGCTGCAGTTCCACAACCAAACTAAGGGCTACCTTCCTACATACCCAGCAACCTCGCCACAAAGTTGTTCTTGTGCCTTTCAAAAGAGTTCGCCTCGTCCTGCAGATTATGTTGACAAATCGCATGTGGCCGAGCGGTTCTAGGCGCTTCAGTCTGCAACCGCGCTGCTGCTACGGTCGCAGGGTCGCATCCTGCGTCGGACATGGATGTGTGTGATGTCCTTAGGTTAGTTAGGTTTAAGTAGTTCTAAGTTCTAGGGGACTGATGACCTCAGCTGTTAAGTCCCATAGTGCTCAGAGCCATTTGAACCATTTGAACAAATCGCATGGTGCCGCGTTTCCTAGAGCTGCTTGTCCACCTTTGTCGCTCTTATCTTCTCCTTAACAGTACCATGCACACCATTCCATTTCCATGATTCTCGGCTGAAAAGCATTCATAATAACATTTATGAACTCGCTTTCCACTTGGATGCCTCTCGGCAATTCTTCAAATGGTTGAAATGGCTCTGGGCACTATGGGACTTAACATCTAAGGTCATCAGCTCCCTAGAACTTAGAACCACTTAAACCTAACTAACCTAAGGACATCACACACATCCATGCCCAAGGCAGGATTCGAACCTGCGACCGTAGCGGTCGCGCGTTTCCAGACTGAAGCGCCTAGAACCATTCGACCATACCGGCCGGTGGTAATTCTTCAATAAAACATAATCACTACATCCAAAGCTAAAAATCACTTATTATTTCTAAAAGCACAAATTGTCTTGACACTCAAAGCACATTGAGCCGAACGAATGACCTAACCGACACCTCATCACCTCCTGGTACAGTGGACGAAAAATCAGCAAGGCAGACGAATTAGTAACAGACCGCAGTAGCATAGATAATTTCAACTTCGGCGCACTGAACCGAAAATGACGTCACTACCGATGCTAACCTACGGAACAAATCGATATGGATGATACAGTGTAGGGTTACATGTACTGGAGTGGCAGATCGGGTGTCCTCTCCATCTGATACATTAGAAATACATTAGAAACTAAATACGAGGGGACTTCAAAAAGTAAGTTACAAATTATTATGGCAGGGCATTCAGCTTTAACTGGCTGCTGCAATACACTTAAAAGTGGCACAGATGCATGATATTACTTTTCAGTATAGTCGCCAAATTTCTGTCAACAGTAGTCAGAATGATTTACCAGTCATTCTTTGAGGCCTTAGTGAAATTGTTGGCACCATTTCACTACAGCTGGACGCGACATTGCGTTTGGTCCATATATCGCGAGTATTTCACGATAAATCCGTGTGCAGTTTAGAAGTTTTACCCACAATAACCGTACTGGTACGCCTACTTCAACTTTGGAATACGTTTCAAATTCCAGTATAATTTCACTCCTTCACTGTGAAGCATGTGTTATCTGTACATCAGTAGAAGTGTCTCGGCTGGGAACCCGGAGCATGAACACATGTACTCTCTTTTGACAGTACGCCACTCTCGTTGTACGGTGGTCTTAGCTAAGGCCAGCATGTGTAACTTAGTCTAAAGCACCTACATACTTCGTTATTGGGTGCCAATTTTATTTTTATTTAAGGTGTATAAAGTTATGATTGTTCTGTCAGTTACGCTCGACTTCTTCCATGAAGTCGAGAGTAGTCTTTAGGCCTTTTTGTTTAATATATCGCTCTCAGGTTAACATGGATCAGTGAGATGAGTATCACAAGTTTTTACTTTGCGACGATTCAGTCTTACATACCGAGGACTGGGGCCGTGGCAGAAACTAATAGTTCTCAGGGTTGCATCCAGCCTGTGTCTAGGGGTGGCAAGTTTTCTGTATGAGTGATAACTATTCGACCAAGGGCAGTAGTTCGTTACTGGAGATCGGCAGCTGGTTACAGACAATGCGCGTTCCTTTCATCAGTAACTTTCTAGTTACAACCGTGAAAGCGTTATCTTGTTGAATTTGGGGCAATACAATACCCAAAACGGATCTCGACTGCCGAACTATTCGCTTGGGGCCCCTTTGTTCAATAGAATCGAGACACTGAAACACATTCGCTTTCGCGCGAACGTTTTTGAAATTACATACAAGCGCGCCATGCCTGAGTTGCACCTCAAAGACTATCTGATTCTGGACGACTGTCTGTTGGAGCAATGCGACTTGGCCAAGGAGTTGGCTGGATGTCTTAGTGGTACGCGGAACCGCTGCCAGTCAGAGCAGTGGTCGCGTGTATTTCGGTTGGGAAGCTTCATGGAGCTACACAGAATGCACTCTTGTTCCTGGCAGTGCATCGAGCGGACTTGATGTAGACACAAAATTCATGTCTTGCAGAGATAAGCGCATTCAGCAGACAACTTTCAACAGTATGGTGAAATTGCAGGAAGAGTCAAGTACTCCAGCTGCATTCACGTGGTAGAAATTCTACACGTGCTTTAATACTGTTCGGAACTGTGTTGCTTTCCGTATTGCATTTTTCATTCTAACTTTCTATGGGGAGCGTAGTGCTCTAGTTATATCTTTTAATACCATCAGACTACTTGGTGTTCAGTTCCCATTTCTAATATAACAATCCATGAATTCAAGTGTCATACAAACAGACTCAGTCACTCGAAATAATATATTAAATAAAACTTGGAAACTTATTTTGAATTTTCTTTGTGGTATGGCGGCTGGTGGGGATGTTAAATGTTTTGATCTGATACTTGTATGTGTCCATTACGAATAAATTTGTAGATGTTGCTTTTTATGAAAGATTTATTGTATATCTGATATGTTTGATGTTTTTGAATTTATTATCATGGACTTCTTTTGTTGAAAAGTTTTACTAGGTGTCCCAAATCTCTAGATGCGGACACTTAAAATTTGCCTTAGGAGAACGTGTCCGATTGACTTTATTTGCAATTAATCCAAGGATAAATGCGGCAAAAGTACACAGCGCTTGACTTCCGTGGAAGTATTACAGCACTACAAGTAAGACTACCTAATACAGTACTTCGAGACACTCGCCAGTAGAGACCTCGCCATCAGGATTTATTTCTTGCAACACATTACTTCGTAGATTTATAGGTTCTTCGGCAGCATAGGTCACAAACAACAAATATATTTGTCCTGCAGAAACTGAACTTCTTACACCTGAAGCACTCTATTAGGATATTTACAGCAGATGTACTAATTAAAATTTTGTCTGCGTTACTTCCGAGTAGCTTCCCACTATCCTTGCACTTTGGGCATTTTTGTCATCTTCGAAACTTCACCACAACAGTTAAATCGCATTATTAATGGGTGATGTTCAGTATTTGGGAGTATGCAGGGTGTCCCTTTTAGCTGGTGACATTGAAATATCTCGAAAACTACACATCGTATCAAAAAGAGGTTATACTTCAATTTGTTTGTCTGCGAGGGGGACATCAATTGGTAGCACACTGAATCCTACACTCCACCCTGTGCTTCAATAGCGGAGGTCATCTTTGAAATCTTCAATGGGAACCTCCATCTCTTACTGCAGATTATGATTCTAAAGCAAAATCTACATACGTTTTGTCTGAAGCATTTTCTTCGTTTTGCCATAGATGGCGTTTTAATCGGGGGACTAGAAATGGGTACACAAGCGTAATTTGCGACATACTGCTCAATAGCCCTTGACTATCCAATGGCACTTGGGACGCCACCTCTATGCTACGAGGATAGGACAGGCGCGCTACCGTGGCCGTCTAGCGAACTACGGCATATCATGACAGGCGGTACACTGCGGCCGGAGCTCATGTATCGTGCAGACGTAGAACAGATAGCGGCTCTAAATATTACAATAGTTGCGCACTGTTTACTGCCTGCACACGTTCGTATCATTTGGAGAACAGATGACGAATGTTGGAATCACAGGAGAAAACACTGAAATGATCATGATTTACGGAGAATGTAGGCAAAATGTGGAGGCTGCTGTCGCCTTATACGCCATTAGTTCTCCACAAAAAGCTCATTGTCGTTCGTTCTTTTGCCAAGCTGTGAAGGCCTCTATGTCTGATGGCAAATTGCAGACCGGCGAAAGGAAACGAAGAAAACGCATTACAGAAGAAACTAATGAAATACACTACAGGAAATTGAAATAAGAACACCGTGAATTCACTGTCCCAGGAAGGGGAAACTTTATTGACACATTCCTGGGGTCAGATACATCACATGATCACACTGACAGAACCACAGGCACACAGACACAGGCAACAGAGCATGCACAATGTCGGCACTAGTACAGTGTATATCCACATTTCGCAGCAATGCAGGCTGCTATTCTCCCATGGAGACGATCGTAGAGATGCTGGATGTAGTCCTGTGGAACGGCTTGCCATGCCATTTCCACCTGGCGCCTCAGTTGGACCAGCGTTCGTGCTGGACGTGCAGACCGCGTGAGACGACGCTTCATCCAGTCCCAAACATGCTCAATGGGGGACAGATCCGGAGATCTTGCTGGCCAGGGTAGTTGATTTACACCTTCTAGAGCACGTTGGGTGGCACGGGATACATGCGGACGTGCATTGTCCTGTTGGAACAGCAAGCTCCCTTGCCGGTCTAGGAATGGTAGAACGATGGGTTCGATGACGATTTGGATGTACCGTTCACTATTCAGTGTCCCCTCGACGATCACCAGAGTTGTAAGGCCAGTGTAGGAGATCGCTTCCCACACCATGATGACGGGTGTTGGCCCTGTGTGCCTCGGTCGTATGCAGTCCTGATTGTGGCGCTCAACTGCATGGCGCCATTCGTCCCTCCATTCACGCCTGTCGCGACACCACTGGAGGCGGGCTGCACGATGTTGGGGCGTGAGCGGAAGACGGCCTAACGGTGTGCGGGACCGTAGCCCAGCTTCATGGAGACGGTTGCGAATGGTCCTCGCCGATACCCCAGGAGCAACAGTGTCCCTAATTTGCTGGGAAGTGGCGGTGCGGTCCCCTAAGGCACTGCGTAGGATCCTACGGTCTTGGCGTGCATCCGTGCGTCGCTGCGGTCCGGTCCCAGGTTGACGGGCACGTGCACCTTCCGCCGACCACTGGCGACAACATCGATGTACTGTGGAGACCTCACGCCCCACGTGTTGAGCAATTCGGCGGTACGTCCACCCGGCCTCGCACATGCCCACTATACGCCCTCGCTCAAAGTCCGTCAACTGCACATACGGTTCACGTCCACGCTGTCGCGGCATGCTACCAGTGTTAAAGACTGCGATGGAGCTCCGTATGCCACGGCAAACTGGCTGACACTGACGGCGGCGGTGCACAAATGCTGCGCAGCTAGCGCCATTTAGCCGGCCGCGGTGGTCTCGCGGTTCTAGGCGCGCAGTCCGGAACCGTGCGACTGCTACGGTCGCAGGTTCGAATCCTGCCTCGGGCATGGATGTGTGTGATGTCCTTAGGTTAGTTAGGTTTAAGTAGTTCTAAGTTCTAGGGGACTGATAACCACAGCAGTTGAGTCCCATAGTGCTCAGAGCCATTTAGCGCCATTTGACGGCCAACACCGTGGTTCCTGGTGTGTCCGCTGTGCCGTGCGTGTGATCATTGCTTGTACAGCAGTCTCGCAGTGTCCGGAGCAAGTATGGTGGGTCTGACACACCGGTGTCAATGTGGTCTTTTTTCCATTTCCAGGAGTGTATCTGTACTAGCGGCAGTGCGCCGCAACCCAAGGATAAGCGCCCGGCAGTTAAACTGCAGTTCCGGTATGTCCGTAGGTAGTACTATCACAATACTGGAAGGTCATAAGTATTATCCATACCACTCGTCACTGTATCAAAAACTTCATGACGCCGATTTCCATAACCGGGTAGTACTTAGCGAACGGGTACATAAACAAACGCAAACGACCCCCCACGTTCTTTGGCGAGGTACTATTTTCCGATGAGTCTGCATTCAAAAACCATGGTAGCGTTAAACGGCAAAACATGCATTACTGAGGAGTGGACAATCGATACTGGTTACGGCAAGTTGACCATGAAGGTCCTTGGTTAACGTGCGGCGTGGCATCTACATCTACATCCATGCTCCACAAGCCACCTGACGGTGTGTGGCGGAGGGTACCTTGAGTACCTCTATCGGTTCTCCCTTCTATTCCAGTCTCGTATTGTTCGTGGAAAGAAGGATTGTCGGTATGCTTCTCTGTGGGCTCTAATCTGTCTGATTTTATCCTCATGGTCTCTTTGCTAGATATACGTACGAGGGAGCAATATACTGCTTGACTCTTCGGTGAAGGTAAGTTCTCAAAACTGTAACAAAAGGCCGTACCGAGATACTGAGCGTCTCTCCTGCAGAGTCTTCCACTGGATTTTATCTATCATTTCCGTAACGCTTTCGCGATTACTATATGATCCTGTAACGAAGCGCGCTGCTCTCCGTTGGATCTTCTCTATCTCTTCTATCAACCCTGTCTGGTACGGACCCCACACTGCTGAGTAGTATTCAAGCAGCGGGCGAACAAGCGTACTGTAACCTACTTCCTTTGTTTTCGGATTGCATTTCCTTAGGATTCTTCCAATGAATCTCAGTCCGGCATCTGCTTTACCAACGATCAATTTTATATGATCATTCCATTTTAAATCACTCCTAATGCGTACTCCCAGATAATTTATGGAATTAAGTGCTTCGTGTTGCTGACCTATTTTGTAGCTAAATGATAAGGGATCTATCTTTCTATGTATTCGCAGCACATTACACCTGTCTACATTGAGATTCAGTTGCCATCATGGGTGACGAACTCATTGATCCGTATTTTATCGACGGCACGTTGAATGCACGCAAATATTTAACGTTTTTGGCACAGAAATTGCCGGTACTACTGCGGGATGTTGACCTGGATGTTCGAGAGTGAATTTGGTTTCAGCATGACAGTTGCTCAGCTTGAAGCACGGGAGGCATTAGATTGTGTTTACAGAGACCCTACTAAAAATGTTCAGATGTTTGTGAAATCTTATGGGACTTAACTGCCAAGGTCATCGGTCCCTAAGCTTACACACTACTTAACCTAAATTATCCTAAGGACAAACACACATACCCATGTCGAAGGGAGGACTAGAACCTCCTTCGGGATTGGTCCTATTAATTGACACGGTAGGTCCAGGGATTTGTCGTCACCGGATTTTTATCTGTGGGGATATTTAAAAATAAGGTGTACCAGCATGTCTCAATAGACCATGAACATGTGGTCGACCGCATTACAAACGCCGGTACTGAAACTTCCGCAGCTATGCTTCTTCCTGTGTACAGTCATTTGAGAAGGGGACCACTAAGTGTATCAAATTTGGCGGTACTACGTTTGAATACTAACTTTAACTGGAAAAAGCAGAACAGCGTTCGCCTCGAGCCATGGCCGCGGTGGCGCGACGAGTAGTCCCCGTTCGATATGTCGGAGAAATACAACGTTACGAATGGGATTTCTATCTATGAAGTATGAACTAGTGGCCTGTCCTACTCTAGCAGCATGGAGTCCCAAGTGCCTTTGGATATTCAAAGGCCACTCAGTAGCATATCGTAAATTACGATTGCGTTGCCGTTTGTATTCCTCCGATTACAACGCCGTGTGTGGCGAAACGGAGAAAGTTCTTCAGGCAAAAGGTATGTAGATTTTATCGTAGAATCGTAATCTGCTACAAAAAACGGGGTTCCCACTGAAGATTTCAAAGTTACCCTCCGCCACCCACGCACGATATGGGGTGGCAGGTTTATTGTGGTATCGTTGGATATCTCCCTCTGAGACAAACAAATTTTGATACGATGTGTAGTTTTCGAGATATTTCAACTTTTTTAGTTGAAATGGACACCCTGCATTAAAGGGCAGAAACTATGTTCAAAATCTGATGTGAAGATACAGGTGCATTTTTTAAAAGAATGGCAGGCTTGCATCATTAACATACCGAAGTTGTAGTGTTACAAGACGATAGACCGAATTGTGGCAGGAGCAGGTTACCATCAATTTCTGAAGTGCAGTGCTGGTGAGGAAGAAGAACGAGATGGTGATTACAGAAAGCGTCATACTGTAAGTGTCATCGAGTTTAGGTGATATGATCCGAGGGTGAGGCAAATGAAAACCTTAAGTATTTTTTAAATATTATTTATTGTGCAGACGTGGTTCAAAGTTGCATCACTTTTCAACATAATCTCCACCACGCTCAGTGCAAGTCCTCCAGCGCTTACAAAGTGCATAAATTTCTTTAGAAAAAAAATTCGTTTGGTAGTCCGCGCAACCACTCATGGACCGCGTGGCGTACCTCTTCATCAGAACGGAACTTCTTTCCTCCCATTGCGTCTTTGAGTCTGGTGAGTATGGTGGGTGAGGAAGACACTCAAAAGGCAGGTCTGTGATTACTACACTGCCAGTGGGGGGGCTTGCATTGTCGTGTTGCAAAAGGTCACCTACTGACATCAATCCACGTCGTTTTGATTTGATTGCGAGCCGCAGATGATTTTTTCTGTGTATGATGAACTGGTGACAGTGGTCCCTCTAGGCATGTAATCCTCCAAAATGTCGCCATTTTCGACCCAAAAGAGTGTCAGCACAAACTTCCCAGCTGACGGTTCTGTTCGAAACTTCTTTGGTTTTGGTGATGAGGAACGGCGCCATTCCTTGTTGGCTCTCTTCGTTCCCGGTTGGTGGAAGTTAACCCAGGTTTCGTCCCCAGTAACGATTCTTGCACGAAAGCCATCACCTTCTCGTTCAAAGCGCCGAAGAAGTTCTTGACAAGCATCAACATGTCGTTCCCTCATTTCAGGAGTCAGTTGCCGTGGCACCCATCTTGCAGCCACTGTCTGAAACTGGAGCACACCATGCACAATGTGTTGTGCTGACCCATGACTAATCTGTAAACATGCTGCAATGTCATTTCTACATCTACATCTACATTTATACTCCGCAAGGCACTCAACGGTGTGTGGCGGAGGGCAGTTTACCTCCCTTTCCTGTTCCAGTCGCGTATGGTTCGCGGGAAGAACGACTGCCGGGAAGCCTCCGTGCACACTCGAATCTCTCTAATTTTACGTTCGTGATCTCCTCGGGAGGTATATGTAGGGAGAAGCAATATATTCGATACCTCATCCCGAAATGCACCCTCTCGAAACCTGGACAAGAAGCTACACTGCGATGCAGAGTGCCTCTCTTGCAGAGTCTGCCACTCGAGTTTGCAAAACATCTCCATAACGCTATAACGCTTAAAAAATAACCCAGTGACGAAACGCGCCGCTCTTCTTTGGATCTTCTCTATCTCCTCTGTCTACCCGACCCGGTACGCATCCCCCACTGATGAGCAATACTCAAGTATAGGTCGAACGAACGTTTTGTAAGCCACCTCCTTTGTTGATGGACTACATTTTCTAAAGACTCTCCCAACGAATCTCAACCTGGCACTCGCCTTACCAACAATCAATTTTATATGATCATTTCACTTCAAATCGTTCCGCACGTATACTCCCAGATATTTTACAGATGTAGCTACTACCAGTGTTTCTTCCGCTATGCTATAATCATACAATAAAGGATCCTTCTTTCTCTGTATTCGCAATACATTACATTTGTCTATGTTAAGGGTCAGTTGCCACTCCCTGCACCAAGTGCCTATCCGCGGCAGATTTTCCTGCATTTCGCTGCACTCAGTGTCACTCCGCGGTTTTCCTTTACTATGGCTTGAACTGCTGCAATGTTCTGCGGAGTCACAACTCGTTGTGCCTGACGTGGACTAGGAGCATCTTCCACTGAAGTCACACCATTTTCCAACTTCGTACTCCATTCGTGGACTTGCTCCTGTGACAAACAATCATCGCAATACTGAACCTTCATTCGTCGACGATTTTCAATAGGTTTCACACCTTCGCCACGCAAAAACCGAGTAACAGAACGTTGTTCTTCCCAGATGCAAGTCGCAAGTGGGGCGGCCATCTGTATTAGAGTTGTGGCGATTCGGTAATGAGTCGTTCATTTGAACGACTCTAAAGAATCGTAAGAATCGAATCGTGATACAGACGAATCGTCTTTCAAACGAATCGTAAGAACGATTGCGTGTTTCCGAGTCGTGACGATTACGAGTTTCAACGATCCATCGATTCTTAGTACGCTATGCTTCGAAGGAAACTTCCGAATCATGTCGAGTCGTGCCGAATGATTACGACCGCCAGATGGCAGTCAAGTGGAGGATGCGTGTGAACAAAGGAAGCTCGGAAGGAACAAACGAAATTCGTGGGCCGTAGTATTATTCGTGAAAACCAAGCTGACACATAGCCGTGGCTGACGGGAACGACCGTAAAGGCATTTCCCATTTACTATCGCTACCATCAGCCACCGCGCCGACGTCAATCTTAGTTTGCGCGAGTAATACACGAACTAGCATGTTTACTCATAAATAAACTATTTCTGGCATATCTTGTCATGACACAGTTCGATTCTAACCCCATTACCAATTTCAGACATGTCCTGCCATCTGTGAGTAAGATGTAGAACTTTTTGCAGTCCGTTAGAATCGTGCCATCGGAGACTAGAATGAATCGTGAAAGAATCGTGAACGAATCGTAGGAATCGATTCGTAATGTGAGATTGAATCGCAGGAATCGAATCGGGAAGAAGATTCGTGTTGCCCAACTCTAATCTGTATACTGATACTGCGACGGTACGTGTGCGTCTGCACTATGCTGCCACCTACAGGCCACTCTGCACGCTGTTTGTAGCACGCTTACCAACTTACAGGATAACGGCGCGAAATTTCGATTTGTTATTACAAATTTAAGGTTTTCATTTGTCTCACCCTCGTACTTAGGGACCAGCACGAATACTTTTGCCCTCTGAGCGCGTGGATTACGGGTGGGTGCGCATTCGCTAGCGGCGACTTACGTAGTCGCTGACGGTGACGTCGACGTGGCGGGCGAGTGCGTCGAGAAGGGCGTGCGTGGAGACGCCGCGCAGCCAGGCGTCCCAGTCGAGGCGGAACTGGCAGACGAGCGGCACGTCCGCGAGGCGGTGGGCGCGGAACGCGGGCTCGAAGAAGTCGGCGTCGCCCTGCTGGGGGGCCGGCTCCTCCAGGGGGCGGCACACCGCATCCGGCAGCCCCCGCAGCCCCACCACCAGCGCCCCCGTGTGCGGGGGGCGGCCGGGCGCCGGGGGCGGCGGCGGCGGCGCTGGCGGCGCCTCGCCAGAGTCCTCCTCCCTCTCACCCTCCTCCTGAGGTATTCCAGGACACTGACCTCAGTCAAAACCACTTTAAAGTACACTGCTAGTTAAAAAAACTGAAACGTGTAGATTGACAAGATTTTGAAATTATTAAGAGAACGATTTTATTTTATTTTTATATTATTTATTTGCTTATTTATTTTGCTAAGACACTGTCTAGACCGCTTAATATATCACATCTGTTGTTCCATCCCCATTACGTTATTGTGAAAATTCAAAAAACTAGTGCGGCGGTATCGTAATAACGAAAATATTGATAAAAGCCATAAAGACGATCTGTTGTGATTATTGCAGTTGTAATGGTTCTTTATTTACACGACCATTACGGCACTCCAACCCCAGTTCTCGATACCAGTAATATCGAAGTAACAGACATTTTTTGACAATATTCACATTTGGTTTTACAGAAAGAAAGATCCCTCATCATTTAGCTACAGTATAGCAGGTCAGCAATTGGAAGCAGTTAATTCCATAAATTATCTGGGAGTAGGCATTAGGAGTGATTTAAAATGGAATGATCATATAAAGTTGATCGTTGGTAAAGCAGATGCCAGACTGAGATTAATTGAAAGAATCCTAAGGAAATGCAATCCGAAAACAAAGGAAGTAGGTTACAGTACGCTTGTTCGCCCACTGCTTGAATACTGCTCAGCAGTGTGGGATCCGTACCAGATAGGGTTGATAGAAGAGAGAGAGAAGATCCAACGGAGAGCAGCGCGCTTCGTTACAGGATCATTTAGTAATCGCGAAAGCGTTATGGAGATTATGCATAAACTCCAGTGGAAGACTCTGCAGGAGAGACGCTCAGTAGCTCGGTAAGGGATTTTTATTGAAGTTTCGAGAACATACCTTCACCGAGGAGTCAAGCAGTATATTGCTCCTCCTACGTATATCTCGCGAAGAGACCATGAGGATAAAATCAGAGAGATTAGAGCTCACACGGAGGCATACCGACAATCCGTCTTTCCACGAACAATACGAGACTGGAATAGAAGGGAGAACCGATAGAGGTACTCAAGGTACCCTCCGCCATACACCGTCAGGTGGCTTGCGGAGTATGGATGTAGATGTAGATATTAATGTATAGATACTCCGATGTATCTATATATTACAGTGATATGGTTCTTGTGTGTATTCATTTCTGTGAGACTGTCATAATCTTTGACTTACTTGTAACCGTTTTGGCGCAAATGCACACAGAGCAGTCTTTTTTTCACTTTGCAGAAGTTGAGTTGTTATTTCGCTTTGTAAAAGAAAAGTCAAGTCTTGTGTGGACATTAAATATATGAAGATTCAAACAAAACTGTTTTCTTGATGATGTGACAATTAAGAAGAAGCATATGTGAATTTACAAAAAGTTTAATGAAAATGTGGATCGTGAACACCACGCCAAAAATTATTTCTACCATACCGTTCTTCTGATCTGGGATTGTTTGATCATTAAGAATTTCCTGATAAACGCATTTGTTAGGTCTTCAAATATTGCTAAAATACAGATCTGGACCTTCTAGCAGTCAAAGTGGAATCATCCTAGAATCAACAAGATGAGCCATAACAACTTCGACGAAATCTACGTGGGAATCCATTCAAGATAAGTGCCAAAATTAATGACTTTTTTACAGTGACTTCATTATTTCCATTCTGACGATACCATCCACAGTCAATAACTTTCTTGTTGCCCGATAAAGCGAACATATGCTGCGTGAGCAACATCATTAATCTGATTTCTACCCCACTTTGGAAGTGGTGGTATTGTTAGACAGTGAAATATTGTAAAATAATATAGAAAAAGAATAATGAAAATTACTACAAATACGAAAACTATGTATTTCAAGGATAATCTGTGAATAAAGATAAAAATGAATACACAGTCCTCTAACGAGGAAGAAAGAGAAAATATTAACTACTCTTCGTCTTGTTCTTGATTGTAGAAGGACGCCATTGACGATTCGTGATGAGAATGGTATGTGTTTGTTACTAATACTGTAAGAAAATGCATTCTTATGATGATAATACTAATTAATCCTATAAATATGTAAACTTGTGTTTTCCTTTCAATAGTGTAGGGAAAGGCGTCTCATAATTATTACTGAACAATTTCCAGTTTTCATATACTGAGCAGATTTTGTCTAAAGACGCCATTACGGGCGAGAAGATGATTTAAGTTTTTCATTACGCCACACGACTTAAAAATAGGAACTCACTCGCTGAGAATTATCTGCTTAAGTATTTCACTTGAAAGTGAATATTTCATTCCAGAAACAGTTTTTGTGTTAGCCTGGACCACTCAGCACGGATCAGGTCTCACACGATTCACTACATAAAAAATAATTTTAATTCAGATGTATGTAAATAGAAAACAGCTTTCAAAGAATTTTAATCAGTTCTATAACAAGATTTCAATGCGAACCTCGTAGAAAGCGCAGAGTCTCTTCTCATTAAGAGAACAATGAAGCTGGTCGGATTTTAGTGTGCGCGACATTTGGCTTAGGTACATCTCATGTCTAATACGTTAAAACAAACATGTTAGACTGCTTAAACTCGCAGTGGAAAAAGAAATTAACATTACTCGCACAACAATCACCGTAACCGTCAAGATTTTGGTGCACAGCATTTCTGCTTCGTGTTGCAGAGCAGCACTGGGCGCCTGCAAATGACGAAAGGTACGTGAAACATAATGTTCTAACAACGACAGGCCCTCAAAAGACTAAAGTGTCTGGTGCCAAGGCGCCCAGGAAAAGTAAATTTCTTTTTATTGAAAATAGCGAAGCTCCATTAACGTGGCTTTAATGGTGTTGCACTCTCTAAGAGCAACCTTCCATATCAGAGAACACCATTACGTGTTAGTAGAACAGAGTGTTCATCATTTAGAGGTGCATTTACCAGTGATACTGAGAATAAGTCATCTTAATTATTTTTTGTGCTACACGAACATTGACAATAGTACGAAGATTAGTACACTGTCCAGAAAATTTCGAGACTGGATTAATAAAAAAAGAGAGAAATGTTAAGATGGTTGTTTTAATCTGCATCTAGGCAGTAATGGAACTAAAACAGAACTAATTAAGTATGTATCTCCCACACTGAAATCCAGTTTTCCCAACTGTAATACATTCCGTACAAATAAGAATATTTCAGAGGACTAGAAATCAGAAGCAAAAGGCAAAAATGCATCATGGATGCCCAGTGTCATACCTGTATTTTACCAAGCCAACTTATTAATCACGAATAAGAGGCCCCCTTTTCAGATTATCTTATTACAAATATAATTATATTTGTTTTAAAGTACCGCTCTTATTAACTCGATAATTTGTAGACATCATTCTCATTGATAATAATAACTATGGTCATAATGCGGAAGTTGATTATTCCTGCTCCTATCCCTTAAAGAGTATGAAAGTCAAAAAGAACACGAAGATTACAGTCTTATGTCAAGTACCGTTTACGCCGAGGTACTGCAATGCTCTGTAAATAATTTTGTTGAAGATTATGCTTATGGAAATGTATATACAAGAATGTATATTTCGCATCCTTCGGTTCATTTTTAAAGACGTTTTCTCTTCATTCCCGTAATTACCCCTATCCCAAAGACTATACTTATTACAAATACTGTCTTTTTTAAAAACTATAAAACTGCGAAAGCTTCGCACTGGTCCCCTGGTCCTATTTTATTCGCAAGAAAGGAGACAGAAGAAGCTGCGGAAACAGTAGGGGCATCTGCCCGCTAAACACGGGCTATAAAATATATTGTAAGACAGTAACACAGACCTCAGCAGTAATTCTTGAAAGCATTCTGCTAGGAGAGCAAAAGGGTTTTTAGAAAAGGTGTGTGGTACACCGAGTATAAGATCGCTATTAGACATATCACTGAGAAACACAGAAAGTTCAATAGAGAGACAAATCTAGTATTCAAGGACTATTTGATGACTTTCGATAAAGTAAATAGAGAAAAGCTATCGGAGATAATGAATAAAATGAAATACCACCGCACATAATGAAGGTAGTAGAAATCATGCATCAAGGATCACACATTAGCATTGCAGTAAATGGAAAAAGACGAGGACAATTTTCAGAGTAAGATAAGAATGCAATTTGTCTCCGATTCTTTTTAATATTTGTTTTGACGACATGCTGTGACCATGGCCAAATAAATTAAGTCTTTACACCTACGACTTCAACAAAAGGAATTATTCTTTGATATTACTCTTTGCTGATGATCAAGTCGTAATTTCTGATAACAAAACCACACTTCAAAGTGCTGTTCACGTTTCATCCACAACAGCTAAGTTATATAATCTATTAGTATTTTCAAAGAAAACAAAAGTTGCAGTTTCAGTTGGCAGCACCCAATTCCCAGCAAAATACGAGGGTTGCCCAGAAAGTAATGCTCCGCATTTGTTTTTCTCAACTGGAAACAATGCTACGAATGCGAAACGTTACGTACGTATTATCTAAAGCCTCCTGAGTTAGTGCAGCAAGTTTCCGTCACTTCCGACAGATAGATTATCTCCAGGATAGTTTCAAAATGGCGTCTGTAAGTGATGAACGTTACAAGCAACGTGCCGTCAATGAATTCCTCACTGAACAAAAAGAAACTGGGGAATATTCACAAACGCTTGTGCAAACTCTATGGAGCATCTGCTGTCGGCAGAAGTACTGCTAGTCGCTGGGCAAGGAGGGTGAGGTCATCAGGTGGCGGTTCGGCGGAGCTCCACGATTTGCAGCAGTCGGGGAGACCATCCACGGCTGTCACACCTGACATGTTGCTGCGAGCTGATGTTGTCATTCGCGAGGACAGACGCATTATGACTCGATAGCTGGCGCTGTATCTGTCAGTCAGCGTAGGAAGCCGCGCGGGATTAGGAGAGCGGCCTAAGGCGCTGCAGTCATGGACTGTGCGGCTGGTACCGGCGGAGGTTCGAGTCCTCCCTTGGGCATGGGTGTGTGTGTGTGTTTGTCCTTAGGATAATTTAGGTTAAGTAGTGTGCAAGCTTACGGACTGATGACCTTAGCAGTTAAGCCCCATAAGATTTCACACACATATGAACATTTTTGAGCAAAGGAAGTGTGGATGCAATTATCCCCACTCTAGGATATTCAAAAGTATGTGCAAGATGGGTCCCACGGTGTCTGACGGTGGATCACAAATCGCACAGAAAAAGCACTTGTCTTGACTTGTTGCTACGGTCTGAAGCTGAAGTGGAGGCTTTCTTGTCCTGGATTGTGGCAGGTGATAAAACCTGGATTCACCATTTTGAGCCCGAAACAAAACGACAGTCGATGGAATGGCGCCATTCCAACTTCTAATAGAAAAAAAATAAAATCAAAGCAACCGCTCTCGCTGGTAACGTCATGATCACCGTGTCCTGAGACTGTGAAGTTGTGACTCTGATTGATATGATGCCAACAGGCGGTACCATTAATTCAGCAGCGTATGTTAACACATTAACAAACTCAAGGCTCATTTCCGGCGAATTCGGCGCCACAGCAACCCAGGAGACGTTTTGCTGCAACACTATAAAGCTCGGCTCCAGACGAGTCTGTGGACTGCTGAACACATCACAAAACAGGGTTGGACAGGGTTACCTCATCCACCCTGACCTAATCTCCTCGGACTTTCACTTGTTTGGGCCATAAAAGGATGCCATTCGTGGAAGACATTTTGAGGACGACGAGGATGTGATTCACACAGTGAAGCAATGGCTCCTTATCAGGACAAACACTGGTACCGACAGGACACGCACGCCCTTCTTTCGAGCTGGAGAAATGCCATAGGACTGAATGGAAACTACTTGGAAAAATAGGGTGTGTAGGTAAAACACCATTCTTTCGTGTGTGTAATTCTCATTATGTTCAATAAAGAATTGTTGAAGAAAAAAAAATGCGATGCAATACTTTATGGGCATCCCTCGTAGTAATAAATGATCAGAAGGCGGAAGGAGTCAACTAATTCAAGTTCTTAGCAAATACCATACAATGTGCCCAGGTTTCGTTAGGACTGCTTGTGTGAAATTCCAAATTGCAATGCCTTCTAGTGCCGAGGTGCGATGTTACAATTCTTGAAGTTCCAACTGTGTAGAAATTCAAAGTACCAGCAGTGCTGCAACAGAAACTCTTGCCGTGGTGTAAACATTCGTCCGATAATGACACTGGAGCAGTGAGACAATATCAAGTTTTTTGGGTATTCCAACGTTTTTGGACGGCAATTACTAGAATTCGAGTTGAATACTGAGAGGCACGTTCCTGGTTGCTCCTCCATGATGACACCCCAGCCCACAAGGCGAAGACTGTTAACGTGTTTTTGGCAAACAGATGGATCACAGTCCTGAATCACCCTCCATATGCGACCAATTTGGCACCAGCCCATTTCTGGTTGTTCGAAAAATCGAAATTGGCAAGTAAAGGACACCATCATCATGGAATGAAGGACATCCAAAGAAAATTGTACTGAAGTACTGTATGCAGCATCAGGAAAGGACTACAATGACTGTTTCAAAACACTTTTAAAACGATTTTAGCTGTATTTTGATTAGGCGAGACTATTTTGAATAAATACAGTGAATTTGTGAACATATTCAATGCATTATTTTTCATAGCCACAGTTATAACGGATCTGAAACACACTGTGTATTTCATTTGTGGCAGGTATGGACATGGAAAAGAAAAAAAAAGTAGAAAGGTTTACATAGATTAATGGAACGATCTGAGAACTCTCCAAACAAAACTAAGAAAGGAAACTCCAATTAAGTTATACAGAACCATCTCGGTACCAACCGTGCCATATGGAAACAGTCGTAGACTCTAACAAAAAGAAATGAACAAAGAATACAGGCAACGCAGATGCAATCCCTAATATGAGTAGCCGGCCGCGGTGGTCTCGCGGTTCTAGGCGCGCAGTCCGGAACCGTGCGACTGCTACGGTCGCAGGTTCGAATCCTGCCTCGGGCATGGATGTGTGTGATGTCCTTAGGTTAGTTAGGTTTAAGTAGTTCTAAGTTCTAGGGGACTAATGACCACAGCAGTTGAGTCCCATAGTGCTCAGAGCCATTTGAACCTAATATGAGTACCTGGGTACACACTATTCCACAGGAGAAGGATTGCTGACATCGGAGAAGAGTGGGAGTAATAAAATTAAATGAGCAGATTAACGAACATAGGGACTATGTCACAAGAATTGAAGACGAAAAAATGCCAAAATTGATGATGAACTATTACCCACTGGGCAGAAGACCGTTAGGGAGATCGAGCAAAAGGTGGGAAGAGCAATAATTTCAATCAAAAGGACGTAAAGGCAAATGCCAATACACCTACGCCTATACTTTGGAAACCACATTGATGTACATGGCATGAGGTATGTCCCATTGTACCGGTTATTATGGTTTTCGCACCATTCTGTGCACGTGGAAAGAATGGTTGTTTAAATGCCCCCGTTTGTGCTGTAATTAATCTAATCTTGTCCTCACGATTCCTACTGGAGCGATACGTAGAGGCCGGCCGAAGTGGCCGTGCGGTTCTTTGCGCTGCAGTCCGGAACCGCGAGACCGCTACGGTCGCAGGTTCGAATCCTGCCTCGGGCATGGATGTGTGTGATGTCCTTAGGTTAGTTAGGTTTAACTAGTTCTAAGTTCTAGGGGACTAATGACCCCAGAAGTTGAGTCCCATAGTGCTCAGAGCCATGTTTTTGATACGTAGAGGGTTGTAGTACATTCATAGAATCATCATTTAAATCCAGTTCTTGGAACTTTCTTAGTAGACTTCCTCAGGATACTTTCCGCCTATCTTCTAGAATCCGCCAGTTCAACTCTTCTCTCAGTCACTCTCCCGTGGCTTAAACAAACTTCTGACCATTCGTGCTGTCCTTCCCTGTATACATTCAATATCCCCTGTTTGTCCTGTTTTCGGAGATCCCATACACTCAAGTAGTATTGTCGAATGCCCCCCCCCCCCCCCCCCCACAAGCGATTTCAAGGTAATCTGCTTTTTAGTCTGCTATCTGCTTTACTCACATCTGAGACGATGTTTTCGTTCCATTTCATATCCCTATATACCTACAAAATGCTACGCCCAGATATTTGTATGATTTGTTTCCAGTTGTAACTCGATGTTATAGTCATAGTATACTACGTTTTTTCGTTTTGTGAAGTGCACAATATTACATATCTGAATAATTAATGCAAGTTGCCAATCTTTGCACCACTTCGAAATCTTGTCAAGATTAAAAGGAATATTTGTGCAACTTCTCTGACAATCAGACCTCACCCCCATTTGAATGCAACGTACAGAACCTCCACAAAATCTTATGGAACCTTCTGAAAAGTATTTCTTTAGGACGTTGTTCAACTCGCTCTCACATTGACCTGAATGGCGGTTATGTTGACACAGCGTGAACCTTCATGATAATTGCTGCCGTTTGTCGTTTTGTGGTAGGTCCGTATTAATAAAATCAAGTCTCGTTACCACTGGTGGTGGTTTCCAGAAAGCAATTGTCCTCGTTTTTAATTTTACGGACGCATCGTTGATTTTTTTCGGGACCAAGGTGTGCAGCACAAACTTTGCACACGCTTTCCCTTCTTCAAAAGATTCTGGGGAAGGTCTTGAACACCTGTATTGGGGACGTTACCTTACTGCGAATTGTAATGTAATGTTGACACATTATGGTAGCACGTCCACTATTTAACACTGCCTCCTTACAGCTGACTAGTAGAATGTTTACATGTAGTTACATGTTCACGCTGTGACAGCAGTTACTTCGCTGCAGTTGCTTATACACCAGTAACGAAATCTGCCTCGGAACTTTTTGTGTATGTTAAATCTATAACATCTTTTCGGCTACTGCCATCATAATACCTGTAATTAAGATTAAATAAACTTAAAGATCAAAAACCCTTTGTTATACACCACTGGCCATTAAAATTGCTACATCATGAAGATGACGTGCTACAGACTCGAAATTTGACCGACAGGAAGAAGATGCTGTGATATGAAAATGATTAGCTTTTAGGAGCATTCACACTAGGTTGGCGTCGGTGGCGACACCTAAAACATGCTGACACGAGGAAAGTTTCCAACCGATTTCTCATACACAAGCAGCAGTTGACCGGCGTTGCCTTGTGAAACGTTGTTGTGATGCCTCGTGTAAGGAGGAGAAATGCGTACCATCACGTTTCCGACTTCGATAAAGGTCGGATTGTAGCCCATTGCGATTGAAGTTTATCGTATCGCGACATTGCTGCTCGCGTTGGTCGAGATCGAATGACTTAGCAGAATCTGGAATCGGTGGGTTCAGGAGGGTTATATGGAAAGCTGTACTGGATCCCAACGGCCTCGTATCACTAGCAGTAGAGATGACTGACATCTTATCCGCATGGCTGTAACGGATCGTGCAGCCACGTCTCGATCCCTGAGTCAACAGATGGGGACGTTTGCAAGACAAGAACCATCTGCACGAAAAGTTCGACGACGTTTGCAGCAGCATGGACTGTCAGCTCGGAGACCATGGCTGCAGTTACCCTTGACGCTGCATTACAGACAGGTGCGCGTGCGATGGTGTACTCAACGACGAATAGCAAAACGTCACTTTTTCGGACGTATCCAGGTTCTGTTTACAGCCTGTAAGTAGGCTGTTTAGGTTTTTTTATTGGTAACGCCGCCGCCACGTAGCGCTCTGTATAAAAAAATCACTGGCTGTGCCGTGTGCAGTCTGTGGCTGGTTTGCATTGTTGTCTGCCATTGTAGTGTTGGGCATCGGCAGCTGAATGCTAACAACGCGTAGCGTTGCGCAGTTGGAGGTGAGCCGCCAGCAGTGGTGGATGTGGGGAGAGAGATGGCGGAGTTTTGAAATTTGTAAGACTGGATGTCATGAACTGATACATATATATTATGACTATTAAGATGTGTGACGCAAATTCTTGACCGGAAACTGGTGTAAATATTTCGGTAAGAAAGGTAGGTGACCGTGACGTAATGCATTTTGAGCGGCCAGGTCTGCCAGCCGCCTTGAGAAAAAGTCATTAGTGTGTGCCTTTCAGAGGCACAGGTGGAGAAAAAAGGAGGCCATTAGCCTCGCTATTGACATTCCTTTGTAGAAAGCATTGCAAATACGACACGCCCAAACTTGAAAACATATGATTACACTGTGAAGCTATTAATTTATGATATTTACTGAAATGAAATGATGAGAAACATTTTATATCTATTGTCTTTCTAGCTGAGAGATTGCTCATTTTGTTTAATATCCAGTTTCTATCTGCACATCAACATTGGTTAAAATTAAATTTAATACGTGTACGAATATAACTATTTTCTGTCTACAGACCCAGTAAAGAATAATTTTATGATGTACTTTCGTAAAAAAGGAGGAACACAAATACACATTTCCCCTCACAGGAATTGTATAATTAATTTTTTTAACGAATTTTAACTTTCTTTTTGTGATGCGTCACTCAAGTGTTAAGATGTGATATAGGTATTAAATATGGCCATCTTTACTGTAATATTTTTTCTGCTTGTGGGTTTGTCATTTTCAGGTATAAGTTATTACATTTATTGCTGCTTGCTTTGCTTACTTGCATTTTTTTGTCATTGTAGTTTGTATTAACTGTTTTGTGCTGCTGCATTGCCTCGTACCTTAGTTAAGCATCTCAGCTCAGTAGATTCAAGTTAGCTCAAGAGGGGGACGTATTATATAAGAGAATGAGTTGCGATGAATTGGAAGGAATGCATTGAGAAGCTATAAGAAAAGTATTTTGAAAGAGGATAGGAACACAAAAAGGAGGGTTTAGGGACAACAGGTTTAGGTAGGATTTTCTTGGAAATAAATGATTAGGTAAGATAATAAAAAAATGAATAATGAGGTAAGAAATATGTGAACATTTGAATACAAAAAGCATGCCTGGATAGAAATTTTTGGTGGAAACAAATGAAATAAGACGAAAGATCTACAGAATGAAGTTTTGGGTTTGACTGCAGTACCAAATGTCACACTGAAAACAAACCCTGTCCTTTCCTTTTGTGTTATCCCACTATGTGTTTGTGTACCCTTGTGTATTTGTTTTCTTCCTGTCTCTGTGTACTGTTTCATAGAATTTTTTCTCTTCTAATACTAAGCTACATTCACTATGATGAGGAATACTGTTATCCTAAAATATAATTTGCATTAATAACATGTTATTTACTTTGTAAAGATGTTTACACATTATTTATTTTGTTTTGTTCTCATGCTCATGTGTGAAGTTGATGTTTCAAAAGTTATTCTGATGTTTTATGTACGTACTTATGTCAAAATTCCTGTAAGACTGATGTATATGTTATTTCGACTCTTTTGTAAAACCTGTATTACTGAAAATGTTATCTGTACTATTATGTTCTTTAATGATATATTTTGTACGTTTGTTATTGTATTCTTATGTTATAAAATTGTAATTGACACCAGTTCATGAAATTAAGTAACTTGTAAGTTACATTTCAGTGCACACATTTCTGTTGGCCATAGTATATGGACAATATGTGAGAAGCAGGGACTGATAGTGTTTGTACATGTGTTAATAATTCAGCAAGGGACTGGTTAACAGCATTGCTGGTTCTAAGGACAATTCCAAAAACTTTGTGCGTGCACAAGTGGTGGTTGATGGACTCGCTATATTCTCCGCAAGACTCTTCAATGGTGATTGTGCACCTGCACATTCGCAACAGATGGCTGCTGGCCATCTCTACAAGGACTACAGTGGGTCTGCATCTTTGATGACCCACCTATACCGTAATCTCTACCAGGACTACAATGGGTATACTCTGTGTTGACCTACCTACCAATATTCTTCAAAACTTCGACTGACTCTGCTGTGGGTTTGCTCTGTTGTGGCCCTGTCTGCATGTCAAGAGTCAGCACTGTCTTTCCGTTGGAAGGACAACACTACTTCTTTAAGACTGCATGGAAATCCACTACTTCCGTGTGCATTTTCTTTTACTACTCAGACTTTGAGAAAAACACTGCAATTTTACTTTGATGAATGATCAGGACTGTCTTTATGGACTGTGAGAAAATTTTAGCTTTTGACCAACATTGTATCGATAAGTGTGCGCATTTCATTCTTTGTTATTGCAATTATGAAAATTTTTCAAATGTGTATTTGTAAATTTTTTTGTGGGGAGCATGGGGGCTATGTAAGTAGGCTGTTAAGGTTTTATTATTGGTAGCGCCGCCACCACGTAGCGCTCTGTATAAAAATCACTGGCTGTGCCATGTTCAGTCTGTGGCTGGTTTGCATTGTTGTCTGCCATTGTGGTGTTGGGCAGCGGCAGCTGGATGCTAACAGCGCCTAGCGTTGCGCAGTTGGAGGTGAGCCGCCAGCAGTGGTGGATGTGGGGAGAGAGATGGCGGAGTTTTGAAATTTGTAAGACTGGATGTCATGAACTGATATATATATTATGACTCTTAAGGTAAGTACATTGTTTGTTCTGTATTAAAATCTTTCATTCGCTAATCATGCGTATCAGTAGTTAGTGCCTTCCGTAGTTTGAATCTTTTATTTAGCTGGTAGTAGTGGCGCTCGCTGTATTGCAGTAGTTCGAGTAACGAAGATTTTTGTGAGGTAAGTAATTTGTGAAACGTATAGATTAATTTAGTCAGGGACATTCTCTTGTAAGGATTATTGAAAGTCAGATTGCGTTGCGCCTAAAATATTGTGTGTCAGTTTAAGCACAGTCGTGTATAATATTTCTAAGGGGATGTTTCAAGCCTTCAAGATGGTCGCATCCGTGTTTAGCGACATTGCGGTGAACGAACATTGGAAGTATGTATTCGCCATCGTCATACTGGCGTATCACTCGGCGTGATGGTATGGGGTGCCACTGGTTCAACGTCTCGGTCACCTCTTGTTCGCATTGGCGACACTTTGAACGGTGGACGTTACGTTTCAGATGCCTTACGACCCATGGCTCTAAACTTAATTGGATCCCTGCAATACCCTATACTTCAGCACTATAATGCACGACCGCATTTTGTAGGTCATGTACAGGCCTTTGTGGATACAGAAAATGTTCGACTGCTGCCCTGGCCAGCACATTCTCCAGATCTCTCACCAATTTGAAACGTCTGGTCAATGGTGGCCGAGCAACTGGCTCGTCACAATACGCCATTCACTACTCCTGATGAAATGTTGTATCTTGTTGAAGCTGCATAGGCAGCTATACCTGTACACGCCATCCAAGCTCTGTCTGACGCAATGCCCAGGCGTATCAAGGCCGTTATTACGGCGAGAAGTGGTTGTTCTGGGTACTGATTTCTCAGGATCTATGCACCCAAATTGCGTGAAAATGTAATCACATGTCACTTCTAGTATAATATATTTGTTCAATGCATCTGCATTTCTTCTTGGTGTAGCAATTTTAATGGCCATGCTTAATTTTTTTAAATTTACTCAACGATACTTGTTAAGTACTTTTAAAACAATGTTATGTGTCAGTATCAATAAAACCTATGCTAAACAAGCCAACAGCTGCCAACTTGGCTAAAATTTTTTACGGAGATATAACTTTCAGCCGACTGATGATGCTATGTGTGTATATGGGAGTGGGGCTGGGGAGAAGGAGAATGCATTGAGTCTAGTTTCTATCCTTTCATACTTAGGAAGCTACAAACTTTTTTTAAATTACAAATATTTAATGCCAAATTGTAAAATGTTTGTGCTAATCGCGTTTTTTAATATGACTTCGAATGCTTGTAATTTGAAGACTGATTGTCACTTTATTAGTATAAGCAAAAAATAAATTTAAGTCAACAACCCTCGTGCTACTACCACATGCAGGCTGGAATTTACATATTTCTGAAACTTTTTGCAGTTGATGCCCTAATAGGCATCAGACACTGACACTGAACTTGTTTTAGAAGTTCTAACTACTGTTAAATGAACTTTAGAAAAAAGTTACCTTTTTAATTTTTCACATTTTGTAGTTTGATAAAGCATAAAAAACGCGTCTCACTCTTTTTTATGCTACTTTAATCTTTGTTATGGGTCTAATAACGGTAGTGGCCGAACGACATTATAAATAAAGACATGTAATAAGCAATCTAGACAGTATTATTCACAATGAAATGATCACCGACTCACATAGCATTTTGTTCATTAATAAGCATGGTTTCCATTGGTGGTTTCAAAGGTGAATAATGTCACAGCTATCATTGAAGGTAATAAAAATAACACTGCAGTGCAATAAAGCCATAAAGTGGACAGGAAAAGGATAAAATTATTAGTGGAAAGACTGATTACTTTCTAGAGTCTTAGGAACTTAGGATATGGTGGAGCTGATGGGTCAGGTGAAGTGGAACACAAGAAAGGGTGTAATGGGATAGAAAGACACGCGATTTGATGTAGGAATAAACTTGGTGGCAATGTGCGACCCCCATCTTCCGTTGACTAGTAGTTTTGCTAGTTGGTCATGCCTATTTTGTCTTAATTGTTATATCATACCCTCGGGGTAAGCGTGGGAGTCAGTGGAAGAATACTCTGCTCTTCCAAAAGATTATAAAAAACAAGAAGATTTAATAAAAAAATTTAAAAGGACGACCTACATACAGATATTTTAATATACATTTGTGATAGGCAAAAATTGTCTGCTGTTTAAAAGCAATGAGCTACAGTACGTTAAAACATAAACTTCGCCGTACTCTACTTCAGTAGCACTTAGCGGGAGGGAATTGATTTAGGAGGAGTAATGGGGAGAGGGAATATTGGTCATTAATGCCAGAGTGCTATGGGTTGCGTGTTTCATGTGGGTTAGATTGTGGGGATACGTATGATGTGGGAGGATGGTTTGTACGAAAAGGTGAGACTCAGGATCCAGTTAGCTAAGATGCGGCAGGGCCAAGGTGGAGAGAAGGAAAGAAGGGAGGAGTAGAGACGGAGGTAGGTGAGATGTAGATGAGACCTGAACTCGGAAAAGGATAGGAGGAAGGAACATTGGGTTTAATGTCCTGTAGACATCGAGGTCATTGGAGCACCAGCTCGGATTGAGTCAATGATGGGAAAGGAAATCGGCATTTCAAAGGAATCATCCCAACATTTACCGGGAGCGATTTAGGGAAATCACGCAAAACCTAAACCTGGATGGTAGGACGCGTGTTTGAACAGTCGTCCTCTAGAATGTGAGTCCAGTGTGCTATCCACTTTGCCCCCTCGCTCGGTGGAGGGAGATAGGAAGGACCAGTTTAAATCTATAGGAGGGTTAGATGTCGGACTGGCTTTCGTTGTCAGGGAGAGGCAGTCTGTTAAAACTGCCTTGGGAGAGGACATGGGAAGTGTGTCAGTTTAGAGCGGGTGGGTGTATTGTCATAAGCTTAAGCACAACAGGATTTGCGATTAGCGGGGAAACAATGGAGTAGTACAGGATATTCCGCGGTGTTTACTGTAGGTAATAGAGCTAGTAAATGTAATGGTATCGGCAGTGCAGACACCATGAGTTAGCCAGGAAGGCCAGAAAAGTGTGTGTAAAGAACTATGGGTTCTGTTCTACTGGTACCATGGGAAACGACGAGTCAGGAGAGATCAGCCTACAATGCAAGAGGTTGCTGTCAGTGTCTCGGTGGAGCGCTAGCTCATAACTCTGACGCCGTTCGAGTGTATCTTAGGTAACCTGGTAGTGCCTCAGTGAAAGAGCAGCCGTCGGCGAGGCACACTTGTTGATGTTAGGAAAGCATTTCCGGCAGCAGGCGAGCTTACACTGTAAACAGCACGTTAAGTGTGCAGATGTCCTGCGCTAACTCAGTAACACTCGAAGTCGCCCAGTTCACCGGACGAAGATAATCTAGAGGTCATCGTCATCTGATGATACTGGCTGGAGACCCAGTACCATTAAGTAAAGTGGCAGTTTCTTGACCAGCGGCTAGCTGATGACACTGATAGGGAGGATGAAACTGCTCGGCCTCACACTGGACCAGTAGCTAGCATGGAGATCGTACCATTATTGGTGGTAGATTTAAGTCGAAGTACAAGTGCTGCTAATAACTGCGCTGCGAGTATCTGTAGTCATTTTGGCCAGCTATGATGTGACAGAAACTCACGTCCAATTACGCTTTAACAGCTCGAAACTTATGTTTTTACGTAGGAAGTGCGGCGTTGTGTGACAGCGAGTGGATATCCAGCTCACTGTTACGGCAAACTGTTGTAGTATGCCGTGCCAGCAGTATTCTAGCGACCACGACAGGAATTCGTAAACGGCTCGCCTGCACGCTTCTTGAATGGGTACGAAGTCTAGTCTGCAGCTGCTGCCACAATAAAGGAGGCGAGTGCGGGAGGGCAAGTGGAGGCGGAGGGGAAGTGTGCTGCGTTCAAGGATTTGGAGGGGCTGATAGGGTGTTCGTGGGGATATTGCGGTTACAAACAAACTATATTATAGTACAAATCATTTGATATGAGGGGAAACCACAACTGTGTTAATGCATTCCAACTAATAAAACCGCAACAGGAGCGTCAAAATAATTTACTATTCGCGACTAGTTTCATGACGTTATAGTAACGTCTTCAAATTATAAACTGTTGACACAAAGAAGATACAGAAACTGCAGTTAGAACTATCTTAAGCCAGGGTGGACCGAATTGATACGATATTGATAAGTGAGACAGGAATATAGACATTCCAATACATAACGTCCTTAAAATCTCCGTAAGGGTAAATAATAGTAGTCTTCTACCTTCCTGCACAAAACTGGCGTAGCAGAGTGTGCAACCGTCATGATAAAGTAAGCAGAGGAACAAGGGAAAGACGTAATCCTGGAAACAAACGCTATTGAATGGGAACTGGCATCATAAACGTAGAAAAGAACCCCAGCCTAAACGAGCATACCGAATACCTGTGGTATGAAAATATATAAAATTTTGTAAAGTTTTTGCAATTTAAATATACAAATGCTATCTGATACATTAAGGAGGCTGACCTCTTACCTCTGAATTTTTGCGTCTTACTTTGCTCTTAATTTTTTACATCTTTCCATAAATGACGTGTACTATTTTACACGAATTATACAGTGACTGTCTTATGCATGGTATTTTATATATTTTTGCTAGGTCTGATGCTGTTAAGACGCGCTGTCCCGGTTTTTGGTTTGTATGGAGGTTTCCTTGCCTCCCAGTACTTTTATGTGTTTCCAAACTGGTTTGGATTAGCACTTTGCCATTGCTTTTCGGGTGTTTGCGGCCTCTGGCTCGGTATATCGGTTCCTCAGGTTCCGCAAATGCTCTGGTGAGCGTTCTCTCAAAGACGGTTCAAATGGTTCAAACGGCTCTGAGCAGTATGGGAGTTAACTTCTGAGGTCATCAGTCCCCTACAACTTAGAACTACTTAAACCCAACTACCGTGAGGACATCACACACATACATGCCCGAGGCAGGATTCGATCCTGCGACCGTAGCAACAGCGCGGTTCCAGACCCAAGCACCTAGAACCGCTCGGCCACCCCGGCCGACTGTCAAAGACGGAGGCCGCTTATTCAGTGTATGTTGCACTAGTGGGCTTGTCGCTGTTCCTGAGAAGACGTTCAGACGATTGTGTTTGGGGTGGGTTTTCTGTTCCATATTAGTGATTCAACAATTTTTAGTTCCAGGGTAACGTTCTGTTATACAACGATAGTTGTATACATTATGACTAATTTTGTGCAGAAAGATAGGCGACTTCTGTTATTTACCTTTAAGAATCCGGTATATGCTCGCTTCAGACAGTTATAATTACGGCTTTCGTATCTTCTTTAGGTCAACAGCTTGCCATCTGACGATATGACAACAGTGTTATGAAAGTAGTCGTCATTAAATAAACCATGTTGACGGAGAAGTTGCTTTAGCTGATGTTCTTAATGTATTTGGGGAACATTTGGTGAGAATCTACCCTTAATAAATCCCTCGGCTCCTACCTTCCAAACTTCACAGAACCTCTCCTGCAGCCCTTACAGAACTAGCACTCCTGGAGGGAATGATATTACTGAGTGGCTTAGCCACAGCCTGGGGGATGTTTCCAGAATGAAATTTTCACTCTGCAGCGGAATTTGCGCTGATATGAAGCTTCCTGGAAGATTAAAACTGTGTGCCGGAACGAGACTCGAACTCGGGAAAGGCAAAGGTCGCGAGTTCGAGTCTCGGTCCGGCACATAGTTTTAATCTGACAGGAAGTTTCATACCAGCTCACACTCCGCTGCAGAGTGAAAATTCCATTCTGGACTAGTCTTACCGTCGGTACACAGGCGGGTGAACTAGGGTGGTATACGTACCTGGTCTCCATCACTCTCAGCTGACTCCTCGAGCAGAGGGAGCGGTCGGAAGAGCGGGAGGACGAAGTTGCAGCGGGAACGAGTTCCTCCGGCCTCCTCGACGATGACGAAGTCGAAGACGGTCTCTGAGATGTTGGTGCGCTCGACGCAGTCGAAGTCGGGCCAGTCCATGCGGTAGACGAGGCCTCCGTCCTCGCCGTCATACTTGACGGGCGACGGCAGTCCGTGTCGCAGCGACAGCTCTCGCAGCAGGCGGCCCACGGGCGTCCTCTGCAGGCGGCCGCGCGGCAGCGACACCTGCCGGGCACGCGGCCGTACAGTACCTGCCGTCGCATCTCCGTGCCGATACCTTTAGACGCGACACTTGTCAGCTGATAGCTGAACTCATATCAGTACTTTACAGCAATGACCGTATCGAATCCACATCTATATGTACATATATACTCCGCTAGCCACCAAGAGGTGTGTGGCGGAAGGCACAATTCGCGCCAAAGTCGTGTTTCCCCCCTGTCTGTTCCACTCGCGGACCGCGAGACGGAAAAATGACAATCTGAACGCCTCAGTACGAGCTCTAATTTCCTTTATCTTTGAATGGTGATCACTGCGCGATTTGAAAGTTGGTTGTAATAATATGTGCTCTACATCCTCGGCGAAGATCGGATTTCGGAATTTAGTGAGCAGCCCCTTCCGCTTAGTGCGCCGTCTATCTGCATGTGTGTCCCACTTCAAACTTTCTATGAGATCTGTAACGCCCTCGCGATGGCTAAATGTACCAGTCACGAATCTTGCCGCTCTTGTTTGGACCTTCCCAATCTCTTGAATGAGACCCAACTGGTAAGGGTCCCATACAGACGAACAATACTCTAACACTGGACGAACTAAAGTATTGTAAGCAATTTCCCTTGTTGAAGGACTGCATCGCTTCAGGATTCTACCAATAAACCGCAATCTAGAGTTCCCCTTGCCCGTTACTTCTGTAATCTGATCATTCCATTTGAGATCATTTCGAATAGTCACACCCAGATACTTTGCGGGTCGGCGAGTAAGTTACTTCACTGGTTTCAAGTTTTGATGCCGTCTTTAATCACGTGAGCCTGGCAACTAATTTGGTGGTCAGCCAAAAAGCGAAGGCCTCGTCATGCTCTCTCTCTCTCTCTCTCTCTCTCTCTCTCTCTCTCTCTCTCTGTGTGTGTGTGTGTGTGTGTGTGTGTGTGTGTGTGTGTGTGTGTGTGTGTTTTTGCTCCATTCGCAATTTTGACTGGTCCTATATTCAATGTATTATTTAAGTATGTAATGAATGAAATGGACCAATAAATAAATAAAGATGAATGAATGAAATGAATTTCCAGTCTGCACGGCCACATTCCGGTCCAGCCCACTGAAAGAAAAGTGTCGATTTCCCATTCCTTTGCGGGATCAGGATTATGACTTCAGTAAAAGTTTAAAGTTCCCATCAAGATTTAATTTAATGAAAGTTTCTCACAAACAACACTTCCTACCAGATTGTTTTTCGCCCTGACTAACATCACTCAATTGAAAGTTCGCAATAAATGTTCACAATTTAACGCTCGCCACAAAAGTGGAAGTAAATTCACCACCTGCCACGCGAAATTGAATTTCATACGGACGGCACACTAACAGCTATTTTACCGAACTCTAAATGATCCAGGACAGTGTACAGTCCTCGCGAGTTCACTATCCGTTTTCACTGCCAAATACGAACTTGTCACAGCTCGGCTCTGACGTCATCCGAGGCAGAGCGCGACCAAACGTTTAACTGGCGTGGACCTCGCTGTCTGACACCGAAGTGAACCTTCCTACTGCTTCAGGGGCTGTATTTATAAGGTGCCGCTGCGGACTGCCGAGAAAACATCCCTTATCTCTGTCTATTTGCATACGGTGGCAGTCTACAAACGACCGCTATCTCGGGCACATAATCTTTAGTAATATAGTTACTAATTACGTCAGATCTTCTTAATTTTTGTTGGTATGCAGATAAGCAGTTTGAAAGCACGTAGAAAGTTTCAGCTCGCTAGAAAGAAAACTTTGCTTAAAAGAATTTATTTAGTGGAACTAACGGTATATTGTTACCTCTGAACCATACCTTTGCTAAGACATATAAGTTGCTATTTATGTTACAAGTCTTAAACTTGGTGTAGCTCTATTAACTGATATATCGGATCATTTCGTTTAACCAAAATCCTTTATCATTAAAATTTCAAGTACTTAATCTACAACACTTAGGTACATTTTAGTTACAAAATTTGTTTTTTATTTAATTACTCAAAAACTATAAGAGGTAGATTAACGTGGACTCTCTGATATTATTTTTGGGGTGTACGGAAACATAAAACAAATTTTCAAGTTCCTAAGTCCATTATTTAGCGCCTCTGATTTTTGCGAAAAACGTGGATTCTGGCGTTAATTTTTGTTTTGCGGTTTTGGAAACCGCATCACTTTTTTATAACTTCTAACTGCATCTTCTGACCAAATTCTGGCTTCCCTAGCGTCATTATTTAGAGCCTCTGATTTTTCTCTTAAAACGGCATTTTTCCGTAAACTATTAAGTTTAGAACATCAAGACTTGGTATTTGGAACATTATTACAATAAACTATAATTTAACAAAGTTTCAAAGATAAATTTTGATTATTAATTTCATACTAAATTGTGGAGCAATACTTGTGCGCTACATGCAGACGCTTTAATGTGAGGTGGTTCTACTAGCGGTGAACTGGGGTAAGTCCCGGCGCACTCGCTAGCCTCTGTTATCTCACACATGATACAGCGCTTGGTTTGCTTGAACTTGACGGACGTTACCGCTTCCAAAGACTGGGTATTTATTTTGTACTCGTACATTAATGGGGATTTTCGCCTTGTGTTATGCACTAGGTTACACTTTCTAATATTGAAAGATAACTGCCAGTCATTACATCAAGCATTTATTTTCTGCAAATTCTCATTGATTTGTTCACGACTTTCGCGTGATACTACTTTCCTGTAGACTACTGCATCATCGGCAAACAATCTAAGGCCGCTGTCAATACCATCAACCAGATAGTTTATATAAATCGTAAAAAGCAGCGAACCTATTACGCTAGCCTGGGGCACAGCTGAAGTTACGCTTGTTTCTGTTGAAGTCACCCTGTTCAGGACGACTTACTGATTCGTGTCTGTTAGAAAAGTATCTGTCCAACCGCATATGTCATCGGATAGGCCGTAAGCGCGCGCTTTTTGGAGCAAGCGACAATGCGAAACTGAGTCGAGCGCCTTTCGAAAGTCGAGAAATATGGCATCAACCTCGTAGCCGGTGTCTAGAGCCTGTTGTATATCGTGCACAAAGAGGGCCAAGTGTGTCTCGCATGAGCGCTGTTTCCTAAAACCGTGGTGGTTTCTGCAGGTGAGCTTCTCAGAGTCTAAAAAGGTCATTATGTCTGAACATAAAATAAGTTCCATGATTCTACAACAAATCGATGTCAGTGAAATTGGCCGGTAATTATGTGCATCCGATTTTCTACCCTTTTTATAGATTGCTATGACCTGAGCCAACTTCCAGTCCCGTGGAACTTTGCGCTGTTCCAATGATCTCTGACAGATGATGGATAAGAATGGTGCTATATTTGTAGCATAGTCAACATAAAATCTCACGGGGTATCGTCTGGGCCAGATGCCTTCCTTGCGTCTAAGGATCTTAAATGTTTTACAATGGTCCTATTATGGTACTTTACAGCCAGGACCGTATCGAATGATGCTAGCAATTATTAAATTTTTATAACACTGCTGCCAATCCAAAACGCAAATTTGAAAGATAACACTTTATACAAAGATCACATGATTGAAAATACAGCATCATGTGAAGTGAGAAATATGATGAAATCAGTAGTGAGTTTTACCACTATTGCTGGCTGTAACCGCTAGTACACGCCTCGGCATTGAATACAAGAGGCGCTGGATGTGTTGTAGGGGTATAGCAGTCCATACTGCTGTCACATATTGCCAAAGTAGTCTAGTGTAGCTGCGGGTGTCGAATCCCGAACTGGTCGTTCCGCAGTGATCGACCAAACGTATTCGATAGGTGAGGGATACGGAGAACAGGGAGGCCAAGCCGACAGTGCAATCTTATGGACGATGAAGAAGTCTTGATCGCTACATGATACGTGTGGTTGCGTATTATCCTGCTGCAATGTGGGTTTCGGCAAGCTTGGAAGGTACAGGAGGAAAATAGGATCCAACACTTCGGAGATGTAACACTGGCTGGTTAGTGTACTGGCAATATGTACCGGGGAATGCGTGAATGGAGTGCAGTACCACCCCAAACCGTATGTCTGATGCAGAACCAGTATGCAGATGCATAAGGCAACAGTTCCAGAATCTCTCACGACAGTGTCTCCTGACTTCAATCCGACCATCGTGGTGATGCAGAAAGAGCTGGGATTCGTAGGTAAAAACGGTGTTGTTTCATCTCTCGCGACAGTGTCTCCTGACTTAAATCCGACCATCGTGGTGATGCAGACAGAGCTGGGATTCGTAGGTAAAAACGGTGTTCTTCCATCTCTCACGATAGTCTCTCCTGACTTCAATCCGACCATCGTGGTGATGCAGACAGAGCTGGGATTCGTAGGTAAAAACGGTGTTCTTCCATCTCTCACGACAGTCTCTCCTGACTTCAATCCGACCATCGTGGTGATGCAGACAGAGCTGGGATTCGTAGGTAAAAACGGTGTCGTTCCATTCGGTTGTCAATGTCCGTCGTTCCTCACACCGCTGTCGGCGCAAACGCTGTACCATTGACTCACTGGTAAACTCAACAATCGAAGCCTTGCGGACAGTCCACTCTGCTCCAAACGGCGTCGAACGGTACGGCACGAACATTACTTTTGCGCAATAGGCCGGATTTGTTGTGATATAGTTTTTGATGTGGCAGAGCGATCCATCATTGCCACGCGCACAAAATACTAGCCATCACGTGTAGAGGGGCACCAAGGTGGGTGCAATCGGTCCCGTCGGTCCGCCGTTCCGTCCTGCATCCAGCGATTACAGATGTGCATCGCAGTTGCTTGGTTCCGTCCGGAACGGTCACTGATTTCTCTGAAGGGTTTCTCACAATCCCTAAAGGCAACTATTCTTCTTCAGTCGAACTCCGAAACGTGCTCGGAAGACGCTCGCTGTCTGTTACGGGGCATACTGAAGCTGCTCACAAAGAGCAATAACACGAGGGAACAGCGTCAGTGCGTCCACACGACCATCTGTTCCCCGTTGCAGATGGCGCTACTTGCTCCTGTGATGCGCGCATGCGCTGAAATGCTAATCATGTGTATCTCTCGCAAACGCATGCTGCAGATTTCACCTGATTTGGATGCTTCGCTCAGGCTGTTGCATTTTGTGTGGTCAGCAGTGTATTTACCCTAAAGGTTGGCCGCATTGCTCAGTTCAAACACTTTCAACAACTGAACGGGTGAGCAGCAAGAGGTCGACAGCTAAACGATCTGTGCGTACGGGGGTGACAGGGAGAGTGAAGGAAAACATTTGCAATATTTAGTTCGCAGTTCGTTCACTTGGTGTCTCCTTGTTTTACCAATTCGACGTACTTCATTTTGTTATTGTTGTTTAAAACAATTTAGGTGCAAGAATGACGATTGACAGAAGTGAAGCTAATGGCGGCCACTGAGTGAAGTGCGTTTCTTCGGCTCGCGAGTTTTTCCGCTCATTGAAGGTGTTACAGAGAAGTGCGGCAGTCCACAACGTGTGCATCCGACTAAACAAGTGTTACTTGCCGTGGTGTATTGTTCTCCGTCAATTACCACAAGTGATAAGTGATAAGTGAGTGAAAAATGGGAAGAGCACGAGTAAGCGGCAGCAGGCGAGGCTACAGGGGCGCAGGCAGCGCGGGCGCCCGGTCTCCGGCGGCAGGTGAGGCCCCGCTTCCCGACACCGGGGAGCTCGTCCGGTCCCAGGTGAGTGCGGCGCTGCACATCAAAGACACGCTAGACGTAATCGTCCAATCCATCACGGACTCCGTGACGGCCGCGGTCATGGACAAACTGCAAGAGTCTGTCGGGCGCAACAGCACCGAAATCCAGTCTCTTAGAAAGTCCCTGGCCGCACAAGAGAAAAAAGCCGCCGACCTAGAGGCTAAACTGTCTGCTGCCACCGATGAAATTGAGCAGTATCAGCGAAGGAACAGCTTGCGCTTGTTCGGGGTACCTGAAAACGATCGCGGAAACACCGACGACCTGGCCATTAGCCTCGTGCGTGAGAAACTTGGCGTGCAGATCGACCTGGGCGATATTGACAGAAGCCACCGTGTTGGGCGCAGGATACCAGGTGCCATGGAACCCAGGCCCATTATAATTAAATTTGTGTCTTACCGGAAAAGAGCTGAAGTGTTTGCTCACAAAAGAAAACTCGCCAAGAGTGGGGTTACCCTGAGGGAAGATCTGACGCGCGAAAGACTAAAAGTTTTGAACGCTGCGATCACACAGTTTGGCCTTCAAAATGTATGGACCCAGGATGGCAGGATCGTAATCAAGACGGAAGGAGGGAGGAAAACGGTGAAAAACATGTTCGAACTGAAAGACTGAGCGAAATCTCGCGAGACACAAAGTCTCATATTGTAATCTGTATAATATAAGTTAATTTTTATTCTTTCTTTTCATTTTTTTAGCTTAAATACTGCTCCGTTATTTCTATAAGTATCATAAGTACTCTATTTAAAATCAGCCAATTGTTTCACAAAAATATTGTTTCTTTATTTGTCTATGATAAGTGCTCATGTATATTCATATTGTCAGTCAAATGGGAATTAACATTCTCCATTAACAGGAATCTCCTTACAACCGCCTTTCTATATATGTTATTTTCATCTTCGCCACTACCACTACTACTACTACTATCTTTTTCGTAACTACTACTGCCACTTTACATCTTTCTTTTCACTCCCTTCTTCGATACTTCCACCGTGTTTTTCACCTTTAGTCCACAGACGCTTGAGTCAGTCACGACCTTAGACACACCTGTACATATGTCTTGACCCGCGAAATCCAGCTTTTGTCCCTCTTCCGGCCAGCAGGTAAACGGAGCGCGCTCGGTCCTACAGACGGACCGGTTCCGGCGGCGAGCTCTTTGTGGCCCACGCGAACGCGCAGTCGCTAACGGCTCACTTCGACGAGTTCTGTGACCTGTTCTGCCAATCGCTGTTCCACATTATCCTCGTCTCTGAAACTTGGTTGAAACCAAACATTTCTTCCGACGCTATCCGAATCGCTGGTTACTCTCTCCTAAGGGCAGATCGTGAAACATGACGCGGGGGTGGTGTGGGTGCCTATGTTCGCTCTGATCTGACACCTACTGTGCTATGCACATCGGATGCAAAGGGCGAAGGAGAAGCAGAGTTCTTGTTTTTCGAAATAAATACATCAAATCAGAAACTGCTAATTGGAGTAATCTATAAACCTCCAAATGTCGGTGCCATGTCCTCCTTTCAGTCTGCCCTGTCCTCACTCGTGACACAGTATGAACACATAATCATTATGGGCGACACATACATCGACTTACAGTTAAAATCTCCCTCTGCCGAAAAACTAAGGCGACTGTTCCACTCCAATGATATGAGTTTAACACCGCTGGACCCAACTCATCACACGCCACACTGCCACACAATCATAGATATAATAGCAACAAAGCGACCAGATAAAACAATCCGCGCCAATCAGACATCCGCTTCGGGACTCTCTGCTCATGACGTGATATTCTTAAATTACTCAATGCATACTACCAAAGAAAAATCTCACCTGGTAACCTACAGAAACTTAAAAAATGTTAACCATGACGCTCTTCAAAAGGATTGCGCAGGCATCCCTTGGCATGATATAAGCAATGAACCGACTTTAGACGAAAAAAATCGGCAATTATGTCGCAAAATTATTGCACTCTATGATATGCTCCTCAACGCACTGTTAAGGTAAAGAGAGCTCCCGCTCCGTGGCTCACCACTGTATTACGCCAGTTAATGAATAAACGTGATGCTGCACATAGGGCCTTCAAGCGTAACCCAACTCCCGAGGCGTACGAAGCTTATAGGAAACTCCGAAACAGAACCAAGCAAAGTGTGAGGAATGCCAAACTCAGACATGCCCGCTCTGTCGTATGCGGCATATCAAAACCTGCTGCACTGTGGAAAAAGCTGCGCAGTTTCGGTATAGAGAAGCGAAGATCTGACGCTGATTATCAAGCGTCTGCAGAAGAATTAAACGATTTCTTCTCAACAGCTGCAAACTGCCACGCAGCGACAGATTACCAGCCCCAAGATATCAATCTCTCGAGAGACAAGTTTTTCCTAAAACATGTCACTACCGGCACAGTACACAAGGCAATTATGAGAATCTCTTCCGAGGCAGTAGGAAATGATGGATTGAGCATTGGCATGATTAAGAACGTCGTAGACACTGTTATTCCAGTTATCACAGACATCTTCAACCTGTCTCTTGTCAGTAGTACATATCCTACTGAGTGGAAGCAGTTTAATTAAGCCTATACCCAAGACTGACAACCCTAAGTCGCCAGGTGACTACAGGCCGATCAGCATACTACCTGCAATTTCTAAAGCCCTAGAGTACATCGTCCATGAACAACTGACGGATTACCTCAAAACTCATAACATCCATGACGAATATCAGTCAGGCTTTCGAAAGCACCATAGTACAGCAACCGCATTAATCAAAGTAACTGATGACATTAAACATGCTATGGACAGACGTGAAGCTACTATCCTAACACTGCTTGACTTTAGCAAGGCTTTTGACACAGTTGACTTCGATATATTACTAATTAAAATGAAACAGCTGAATTTCTCAAACAGCACAATACACTGGTTCGACAGCTACCTCAAAAACAGAAGTCAACAAGTCGTTTGTGGGTCGGAAAAGTCATCATGGAAAAGCGTGCGCTCTGGAGTTCCCCAAGGCTCCGTCCTTGGTCCACTACTCTTCTCACTGTACTTTAATGATATTTCTTCAGTGATTCACTCCTGCAACTACCATCTTTATGCCGACGACATCCATCTGTACATAAGTGCAAGCCCCAAAAACATTGCTGGCGCAGTAGCGAGTATGAACGCAGATCTTTGCTCTGTTTCTTGATGGGCACAGAACCTGGGTCTGAAACTAAACCCCAAGAAATCCCAGGTCATACTTATATCTCATCCAAAGTTAATCAGCCGGTACTTTAGCGAAACAGTCCCTAAAATACTCCTCAATGGTACCCAACTACCATACCAAAAAACAGTAAAAGACCTTGGAATAATCTTGGATGAACACCTAAACTGGGAAGAACAAACAGTCACAGCTTGCCGGAAATCGCTCTCCTCCCTACATGCAATTCAAAAATTTTGAAAAATATTTCCAACCCATGTTAAACCAAAATTAGTCCAAACACTAGTCTTGCCTAATCTTTACTACTGTGATGTAGTTCAACACGGCACAAATAGTGAAAATTCTAGATGCCTCGAGCTAGTGATGAATGCTTGCGTTCGATACGTGTGCAATATTCGGTTGTATGATCATATCAGTCCTTCATACTCCCAGCTAGGTTGGATACGCCCACATACGGCACGCGATCTCCACACGATGTGCTTACTTCATCGATTTCTTAGCCACTGGTGCCCCCAATACTTATCTTCTCACATTAAACACCTATCATCATTCCACAATCGCAACACCAGATCGGATACGTCTATCATCTTGGGTGTACCTTTACATAACACAAAATCTTTCTCCGTGTCATTCTCCATCTCAGCCATACGACTATGGAATGCGCTCCCCTGTGATCTGCGTCTTATCCAGAACTACTCAACATTCAAGAGGGAACTCAAAACTTACATATTAGGGACGGTATAGCCACCATTGTTGTGCCCCTCCCATCTCTTTCTTTCTCCTCTCCATCACAGCTTCGAATTTTACCGTTCTATTTCTCTTCCTCTAACCTATCTACCTCTTATATATCTCTTTCACCCCATTCTATCGTCTTATGTCTCTGCTCGATGAGAATAACTCACAAGCTGCAAGAACATAACGAGAAAATTCCCAACTAACAATGGGACTGACATTCAGAAAAGAAAAGTATGTTTACTTTCATATACATAGTCATTATTATTATTATTATTATTATTGATTGTTATAATTATTTTTATTGTTATAATTATCATTGTACTACTGTTATAATATCTATTTTTTTCTTTAACATCAGTACTGCATAATAGGCTATATGTCCTTAATGTTATGTAGAAACTGTAACTCGTTCAATCTGAGTATGCCTGGTTAGGTGTAAGAGAGGGCCTGAAGGCCCTAATCTTGCCAGGTAAAATAAATGCATAAATAAATAAATAAATAAATATTTTAATAAATGGGTAATAATGAAGTGAGGTTCAAGAACTATTTAAAAAACTGCAAATCTTCGAGAAATGCTTCAGACATGAAAAAACAATCAGGAAAACACTCTAACACCACAGAAAGGAAAATTTATTTATTTAACACAATAATAAGGCTGAATAACTATCTTTACAATGTTTTTTGTTGTGACATCATCGTACAACTGTACCACGATATCAGTGCAGAGTAAGACGCATCTGTCATGAAAAAGTGTAATTTATTTCACAAAACATGTTTCGGGACGACATGATTCCATTATCATGTTCTTATTATTAATATGCCATTAGGCACAGCCAAAAATGATAACTGAGCAACAAACATGCATTGTTAAACATAAACGGTATCCAGAAGCAATGATGAACATTTAGGGATCTGACAGGAACGATCAATCGAAGGAAGAAGTGAAGTAAACATTGGCTCTAAAACGCATACCTTAAGAGTTGTGAGCACTTCATCTTCGATACTGTGAAACAAATCTCTCCTACTGCAGTCTCTTTGCTTTCCATATTTTCAGAGGATTTAGTGTGGACCAACACAAGAAAAAATTTGTCTATTAAATGTGGGCTCTAAAATGTATACTTTAAGAGCTATGGGCACTTGTTCAGAGGAAGAGATGTGTTTGACAGTAGCGAAGATCTTGAAGTATGCTTTTTGGAATCCATGTTTTCCAGAATTTTTGCTTCGAATGATCGTCGTCATCATATCGCTGAATATTGACCATTCCTACCTTGTGTAAGAATCTATGGTATATTATACGTATCATGGTACAACGTTCATAATTCCCGGTGACGCTTAAATTACACGTCTGGACAACTGGTGCGCCTTAGTCAGTACTGACAGATCGTTGTATATTTGGTAGGATAAATAAATGACGACATGAATAGAAGCAGAACACAGCGCGAATGCGAAGAAAAGATTTGTTCCGCCACTTGTTTTCTTTATACTGGTACGCTTCTGAAAGCTTTCAGGTGTTTTACAGAGCTTTATCAGTTTCATTGGAGAAAACGTAATATCATCTAGCCTGTAGAGCCTGTCACTAACCAGCTTGTCAGTTCCATCAACAGTCGATTCAATACAAACATCGTTCTTTTCTGCTTATTTTTACATGTCACTCGTTTTCTCCTCCACAACAATTGGGGATGTTTCGTGGACAATTCGCTTTCTCTAATTTTTTGTAGGTAGTAAGAAATAATGTTTACCATGCATTGTTGATACTGCACCAGAATTTCCGGAGCTATGTTTATACTTGCATTACACTGTACTCCAACCTTCAGTCCCACATTCCAGCTTTTGGGAGTGCCAACGGTGATACACCACCATACAATTTCCTACCGATATTAGGTGATATTGTTGAAATTATTCTAAGATTTTCAGAGCTATGCCTGTTTTTATGTGTCACCCTCTTATCATATTCGTTTCCTTACCAAGATTCCTAAGAGTACTAGAGGTATCTGACACACGTAATTTTTTTTCCATACAGTGAGTAGTTTGCATTTCAACATGGCTTGGAATTGCTCCAGTTACGTTTTACAAATTCTTAGAAATAAAAGTGAAACCCACGGATTATGGCCACCATTGCTGGAAACTATCCATGTGTAGAAAGAATGTCCTTCTTTTTGACAGATATGGATATATCTTACATTTAGCTTCTCCCATCGTTACATGCAAATGTGGACAAGTCGAAAGTTAAGGTAGCACGGCACTAGGTAAAGCTGTGGTCTGTGTATGAATCTGCCATTATAACAGCACTGTCCTTCCAGTGTAGCCTTAGCTCTGGACATTAACCGGCCGCTCTCCTGGCCCTTGGAATACAGCTGAGCACTGGCGCCGATTATGTAACTATCTCGGCTACCTGGGGCAGAGCGAGACGACACACACGTCGTGTGGATGTACGACCACGGTATACAAGTGCAGCGGCTTTAAGTGTAAATTGAGAGTTTAATGTGGTTTCGACAATACAAACTCGAGTGATTTTACAAAAGCTTATTCTGCCAAGATCTGGTTAATAGAAAGTGCTACTAGATTTCTCCTCACGCGATACCGTCAGGCCAACAACAGCACACACTCTGAATCATTTTCGTAATGTGTTCAGAAAAAAATGTAAATTCAAGCGCGTCGGGACTGAAAGACAATACGACATCGTTTATCACAAACGCACCCTCCAGTAATGATGAATGGCAGCATGCTCTGAATGTAGAAAAATGTAAATTCATGGTGCTGAAATGGAAGTACAATACCGTGAAGTTCCAATACAGTATTAGTGGTGCGCTGCTTGATACAGTCACGTCAATTAATTATCTAGGGGTAACGTTGGAAAGCAATGTGAAATGGAAGGAGCACGTAAGGTCCATGGTAGAGGAGACGAACGGTCGACTTCGGTTTTATTGAAAAAAATGTTGCAAAGTGTAGTTTATTACGGAAGAGACTGTGTACAGAAAAGTAGTGCTACCCATTCTCGAGTATTCGTCGAGTGTTTGCTATCACCACCAGGTCGGATTAAACGAAGATATCGAAGCAATTCAGAACGGAACTCCTAGATTTGTTGCCGGTAGATTCGATCAGTACGTGAATATTACTGAGATGCTTTGTGAACCCCAATGGGAATCCCTGGAGCGCAGACGAGATTCTTTCCGAGGAACACTATTGAGAGAAAGTAGAGAACGGGCATTTGCGGCTGAATACAGAACTATTGTACTGCCGCCGATGTACAGTTCGTGTAAATATCATGAGGGTAAGAAAAATTAGAGTTTGTCTGGAGGCCTATTTGCAGTCGTTCTTCTATCACTTCAAATGCAAGTTGAACAGGAAAAGGAACGACTAGGAGTGGTAATATATATATATATATATATATATATATATATATATATATATATATATATATATATATATATAATTATCAGGACAATGTGACGGATCTGTCTTAAAGAACTTATCAGTTCAAAACTTGTAAAAAACGTTATTAAGAAGGAACTGTTCGAAACAATTTTAAATTTTTCGTCCTGTGGTTTCGCCTCAAGAGTCAATGTATTGACCATATTAATTTCTTATCCATTAGTCAAATTAGGATGCTAAGAATGCAGACGCAACATACACTCAAGCTCCAAAGAAACTGGTATAGGCATGCATATTCAAATACAGAGATATGTAAGCAGGCAGAATACGGCGTAGCGGTCGGTAACGCCTATATAAGACAACAAGTGTCTGGTACAGTTGTTAGACCGGTTACTGCTGCCACAGTGGCAGGTTATCAAGATTTAAGTGAGTTTGAACGCGGTATTATAATCGGCGCATGAGCGATGGGACACAACATCTCCGAGGTAGCGATGAAGTGGCGATTTTCCCGTACGACCATTTCACGAGTGTGCCGTAAATATCAGGAATCCGGTAAAACATCAAATCTTCAACATCGTTGCGGCCGGAAAGAGATCCTGCGATCAACGACGACTGAAGAGAATCGTTAAACGTGACAGAAGTGCAACCCTTCCGCAAATTGCTACGGATTTCAATGCTGGGTTCTCAGCAAGTGTCATCGTGCGAACCATTCAATGAAACAACATCGATATGGACTTTCGGAGCCGTAGGTCTACTCGTGTACCCTTGATGACTGCACGACACAAAGCTTTAAGCCTCGCCTGGGCCCGGCGACACCGACAGCGGACTGTTGATGATTTAAACATGTTGTCTGGTCGGACGAGTCTCCTTTCAAATTGCATCGAGTGGATGGACGTGTGCGGGTATGGAGACAACCTCATGAATCCATGGACCCTGCATGTTAGCAGGGGACTGTTCATATCCTGCCTGGTCACCTTCATCCATTCATGTCCATTGTGCATTTTCAAGAGGCAATTTCAGGAGGACAATTCGGCACCCCGCACGTCCAGAATTTTTGCTGAGTGGCTGCAGGAACACTCTTCCGAGTTTAAACACTTCCACTGGGCACCAAGCTCCCCAGACATGAACATCATTGAGCGTATCTGGGACGCCTTGCAACGTGATGTTCAGAAGAGATCTCACCCCTTCGTACTATTATGGATGTATGGACAGCCCTGCAGGATTCATGGTGTCGGTTCCCTCCAGCACTACTTCAGACATTAGTCGAGTCCATGCCACGATGTGTTGCGGCACTTCTGCTTGCTGGCAGGTGTACCAGTTTCTTTGGCTCTTCAGTGTATGCAGGACACAGGTACCAGTTGCTGATTGATTTTATGCACAGACTTTGGCTATCGTTTCATCTGCTGGTTCATGAAAAAATGTTTATCTTATTCATTGTCATGATATTTCAATTATTAACGAATGCTAGTGAAAAATATTGTCATGTTTTCGAACAAGTTATACTTCTTTTTCCCTTATAAATTTCACACAAGGCTTTCTGTTTTGGTATGAACTTCCCCACTACTGCAATTTCTCCATAATAATGTTCCGCACAACAGAGTTAAGTTACACATCCGCAAATTATTAAATGCTTTAACGTGTGTTTGACAGGTTGAAGTTTTCTTCCAGTTATTTCACTGGAGAAATACAAAAGTAAATAAATTTCCTCCCTTGTTCGGATTGAAGTCGAGGACTGCCCTTGTTACGAATGCTACCTTCCCTCTAAAGTGAAAGCTCAGTGGGGTGGTCCGGATTAGATTGTAAGAGGGAACAATTCGGTTCACTCTCCCCCGTTTTTACCTGTCTAGCTGTCACTGATCCATCACGTTACCCAAGTGATGTGATCTGTAACATGAAAACGCGTTCGGTTAACGAGAATAAGGTAAACAAACAGCCTATATTGGGTGCTGAATGAATGTTACTCGTAGAAGAATTATTTTGCGAAGTTGATGTCGTACTTCCGGATTTAACGATTTTGAAGACTCAGGGACGCCTCTTCCTTTTTTCCTGATGAACCCAAATGTCACTCAGCTAATTTTTACTCGGAGTGGAGAGTAGCCCAAGAAAAGTTATTAAAAAAATGAAAGAAGTGGCACCGTAATGTACATGTACACTGTGGTAGAAAGTATCTGGGAACCGCTGTGCTACGCGGCGTTCACCACTAGATGTCACGAGTGGTGGACTCGCCAGTATACTTGCAAAAGGATGATGATGATGATGATTGCTTTGTAGGACGCTCAATCGTAAAAGGAGGCGAGGCGCATTGTTTTGCCAATAAAGGAGCGGTAACAGGAGAATGGGTCGATAGGAGAACTGAGTGACTTCCAACGTGGAGTAGTCACTGAATGTCACCTGAGTAACACATCTATCAGGAACATTTCAGCTATTGTAAAGCTACTCAAGTCGATTGTTGGTGATGGAAGTGTGAAGTGGCAACGTGAAGGAACAACCACAGCCAAAGCTAGATCATGCAGACCTCTTGGAAATAGGCAGGGACCATAATGCGTTATGAAGGGTGGTTGGAAAAAAAATCACATGAAATCCGCAGAAGTAATCACTCGTGACTCCCAAAGTGTTACCATCAGTGCAACTAGCCCAGTAACTGTGCGAAAGGAGTTTAAAAAATCGGTTATAATGGACGAGCCGCTCCTTGAAAGCCATACTTTAGTGTAGTCAGTGCTAAGTGATAGTGTCGGTGGTGTAAAGAGCAAAGCCAGTGGACAGTACGTGACTAAACAATTGCGATTTTTAGTGATGTATCACGCTGTATCATGTGACAGGGTTTGGGGTTGGTGAATGATTGGAGTCTGTTGCCTGCCATTATGAGTAGTGCCAAGAGTGAAGCACGGAGGAGGTGGTGTTACGGCATGGCTGTATTTTTCGTCGTTAAGTTGTGATAAAATTATCAAACTTAAGAACATTGTAAATGCGGGAGGATAGGAACGCATTTCATAGCTCTGTGTACTGTGTACAGTGTAGGAACGATTCGGAGACGATGATTGTTTGCACCACCCTGACACTGCAATCTGTCATGGGGCAGCCTCTCTAAGGCAATGGTTTGTGGACAACAACATTGGCCGGCCGATGTGGCCGAGCGGTTCTAGGCACTTCAGTCTGGAACCGCACGACCGCCAAGGTCGCAGGTTCGAATCCTGCCTCGGGCATGGATGTGTGTGGTTTAAGTAGTTCTGAGTTCTAGGGGACTGATGACCTCAGATGTTAAGTCCCATAGTGCTCAGAGCCTTTTGAACCATCTGAACAACAACACTCCTAAGACAGACTGACCTGCCTAGATAAATAAATAAATAAAAAATCACTCCCTTCTTTGGATCTGGCTCCTGAGGAAGAATGGGCAGCCATTTATCCGTAGACATGTATACGTTTGTAGTGTCCCCTGCAGAGTCAAGCCGTCATAATGTGGAGTCTGGTCATTCCCCTCTTTAATAATCAGTAATAGATGTCCGAGAGCTTGTGATCAGCTAGCGTAGTTCAAGGACTACACATAGAAAAATTAAAACGTTACCGACTGGGTGCCCTGTATTCGAATCTCACGCGACACAACTTTTTGTATGGAAGGAGGTCTGAGAGCCAAGATGGAAATAAAACATAAAATAGCAATCAGTACCGTTGTAAGGTGCCAGGACATGGGCACTTACACATTAGCTAACCAACATTAGTATTAATAATAAAGGGACTGGCAAGGACATCAGATCATGACTCTATTGAATTATGATACGTATGAGGCACTCTCGAGCATTACTCCCTGCATATCTGCAGGATTGAGTCAGTAACTTAAACCGTTGGTGAAAACCATCGGAAGTTGAGAATTGTGAAATGTAAAGTCTGCACCTGGCCGTAGCTCGCCGGGCCGCCGTGGGCGGCAGGTAGCGGTCACCGGAAACGCGGGACAATACGGCGCTTTTAGCGATAGCCCGGCATCCGGACCCACCTGTGCTGGGCAACACGTGGGGAAGACGGGAATTTCGTTTGCCTACGGGAATCATGAGCTACTCGATCATTGGCTAGATCTCAGAAATGCCGTCGGAGGGATTTCGGCGATGAGAGAGCGTTGGACATTGGCCGAAACTGAGTATTCGTCCGCCGCGTTTTCGTACGCTTGTGAGACTGGAGAACTGTGGGAGAGGACTTCGCTTTCAGCCATCGAGCGGTACGGACTTGGAGACGGAGTCTTGGCCATCGTCTTCGAAGGGAGATATACGGTCTGTATCGCGGCGTTACACCAACGCGTGTTCCGTGCAGAGTTCTGCGGTTAGAGCTCTTTGTGTGCTCAGAAGCGAGATTTTCACCAACGCCTAACCACTTCCAACAACTTACCCAATATTCTCGATCTAGAAGTTATCCTTGCGAGGTGCCGACTATTTATCAACGCAGCTGCCGGTAATAGGGGCGCGTAATTGCAAATGTGCCATTCCAGGAGTGTGTAGATGGACAAAGAGATTCACATTTTTTTTTGTAAATTTTGTCAGTTGTGGGGAATATCAAATTAAAATGCCAATATTACGATCGAATTATCGACTTCATTGTAGCTAGCATTTACCCCGTCCCGGTAAGCTTCACATGTACTCTAGTCACTGCACAGCTTGCTCAGACGGGGAGGAAAGTAAGTTTGCAGTCTTCTATGTCAGCGACGGACAGATAAGCTTAGACCCTACCTTGCAGTACTCCTCATGGACGCTGGGCAGCCTTACTCGGACCTCTGCGGGCCCGCTCCACGGCGACGTCCAGAAGGCGTCCTCGCCGCCGCACAGTATGGGTGGCAACCCGTGGAACAGAAACTTGCGGTCGTAGCGGCCGCCGTCGGCGAAGCTTCGCCACACCCAGGCGGCGGCCGGCTGCGCGGTGACGACCGCCGCGGCCACGGCGAGCAGCGTGCGGACTGCCAGTGCCATATCGCTCCACTGCCGATCGCTCACCGTCCGAGTGGCGAGTGGACGCCCGCTTATGTACTCCGGCCGGAGTGTCGGAGCCGTCGTAATTGGGAGCGGCGTGTCGCCGTAGGTGGGCGACGGCGCGGGCAACGAGGTGCCGCCCACGGCCACGCCGCGGCCCGCGGGTCGCGACCCCTGGAGGTCAGCGCGGCGGCGCTAACTGCCGCTTCCGGCGGCGCCACGGCGCAGCGTAGCCCAGCGCGAGCCAGCGTGACGCGGCAGCACCGGACGCAGCTTCCCGGTTCACCGGGTCACCGCTGCTCGGCGCTCTACTGCATACCTGCATACAAGGCGGCAGCCGAAGCACAGTGGCGGACGTCTGATTTTGGGCTAGGTGGTACTGCCTGTGGATCGCTGCCTATGTAGGGGCATTTTTCTACACTTATTCTTTATTTATTTCACACGACTCGTTCCACAGGACCAAATTAAGAAGCAAATGGCTCTCAGCTCTACGGAACGTAACTTCTGAGGTCACCAGTGGCCTAGAACTTAGAACTAATTAAACCTAACTAACCTAAGGACATCACACACATCCATGCCCGGGGCAGGATTCCAACCTGCGACCGTAGCGGTCGCACAGCTCCAGACTGTAGCGCATAGAACAGCTCGGCCACCACAGCCGGCTAAGAAGCAAATCTCCAGTCTCAAGGAGCGCATCAGTAAATGAAATTAAAATGTAGACCAAGCCATTGCAGACGACAACCTGACAATATACACTGAGATGACAAAAGTCGTGGGATACCGATGAGCAGATATACCGATGCAGGTAGTATCGCGTACACAAGGTACACTACTGCCCATTAAAACTGCTTCTCCACGAAGATGACGTGCTACAGACGCGAAATTTAACAGACAGGAAGAAGATGCTATGATACGCAAATGATTAGCTTTTCCGACACAAGGCTGGCGCCGGTGGCGACACCTACAACGTGCTGACATGAGGAAAGTTTAGAACCGATTTCTCATAAACAAACAGCAGTTGACCGGCGTTGCTTGGTGAAACGTTGTTGCGATGCCTCGTGTAAGGAGGAGAAATGCGTACCATCACGTTTCCGACTTTGATAAAGGTCGGATTGTAGCCTACCGCAATTGCAGTTTATCGTATCGCGCCATTGGTGCTCGCGTTGGTCGGATCCAATTACTGTTAGCAAAATATGGAATCAGTGGGTTCATGAGGGTAATACGGTACGCCATGCTGGATCCCAACGGTCTCGTATCACTAGCAGTGGAGATGACAGGAATCTTATCCACATGGCTGTAAAGACACGTGCAGCCACGTCTCGATCCCTGACTAACATATGGGGACGTTTGCAAGACAACAACCATCTGCACGAACAGTTCGACGACGTTTGAAGCAGCATGGACTATCAGGTCGGAGACGATGACTACGGTTACCCTAGACTGGAGCACCTGCGATGGTGTACTCAACGACGAAACCTGGGTGCAAGAATGGCAAAACGTCATTTTTTTCGGGTGAATCTAGATTCTGTTTACAGCATCATGATGGTCGAATCCGTGTTTGGCGACATCGCGGTGAACGCACATTGGAAGGCTGTACTCGTCATCGCCATACTGGCATATCAGCCAGCGTGATGGTGTGGGTTGCCATTGCTTACACGTCTCGGTCACGTCTTGTTCGCTTTGACAGCACTTTGAACAGTGGACGTTACATTTCAGGTGTGTTACGACCTGAGGCTCTATCCTTCATTCTATCCCTGCGAAACCCTCCATTTCAGCACTATAATGCACGACCGCATGTTGCAGGTCCTGTACGGGACTTTCTGGATACAGCAAATGTTCGATAGCTGCCCTGGCCAGCACATTCTCCAGATCTCTCACCAACTGAAAACGTCTGGTCAATGGTGGCCGAGTAACTGACCCGTCCGAACTGTGGTATCGTGTTGAAGCTGCATGGGCAGCTCTAATTGTATACGCCATCCAAGTTCTGTTTGACTCAATGCACAGGCGTATCGATGCCGATATTACAGCCAGAGGTGGTTGTTCTGGGTACTGATTTCTCAGGATCTATGCAACCAAATTGTGTGAAAATGTAATCACATGTTAGTTCTAGTATAATATATTTGTCCAATGAATACCTGTTTGTCATCTGCATTTCTTCTTGGTGTAGAAATTTTAATGGCCAGTAGTGTATAAAGGGCAGTGCATTGGTGGAGCTGTCATTGGAACTCAGGTGATTTATGTTTCCGACGTGATTACGTCCGCACGACGGGAATTAACAGACTTTGAACGCGAAATGATAGCTGGACCAAGACACTACGGAAATTCCATATTCGAAATAGTTAGGGAATTCAGTATTCTGAGATCACGTGCCGAGAATACCATATTTCACGCATTGTCACTCACCACGGACAACGCAGTAGCCGACGGCCTTCACTTAACGACTGAGAGCAGCGGCGTTTATGTAGAGTCGTCATTGCCAACAGGAATGCAACACTCCCACAAATAACTACAAACAATGAACGTCTCCGTGAGGGTACTGGTGTGAAATTTGGCTTTAATATATCATGGCAGCAGATGACCCAAGCGAATGCCTTTGCTAATAAGATGACATCGCCTGAAGCTCCTCTCCTGCGTTGTTGACAATGTCATTTTGACCCTAGACGACTGGAAGACGATGGAGTAGTCAGATGAATGGTAAGAACTGATGTAGGGTTGGACAGTTGCGCAGAAACCACGAAACCATGGATCCGATTTGTCAACAACGCACTGTACAAGTTGGTGATGGCTCCATATCGTTGTGGGCTGTGCTTACACGGAATGGGCAGGGTCTTGTGGTCCAATTGCATCGATCGTTGACCAAAGTCGTTATGTTCGGATACTTGGACAATATTTGTAGCCATTCATGGACTCTATGTTCCCAAACATTAATTTCATGTAAATGGGCCACAATTTTTCGCGACTGGTTCGAGGAACATTCTGGACAATTACAGCGAATGGTTTGATCTCCCAGATCGCCCGACATGAATATCATCGACACTCGATACGTAATCGAAAGGGATGTTAGTTCACAACATCCTGCACCGTCAACACTTTCGCAATTACGGCAGAATAACTCTGTTTCTGCACGCAATTCCAACGAATTGCTGAGTCCATACTACGTCGACCAGCTGTCCTTCGCCGGGCAAAAAGACGTCCGACACGATAGTAGAAGGTATCTCATGACTTTTGTCACCTCATCGTGTATAACCAGACCTAAAAACATAACACAGGAATTACCTTAATTCCTTTCCAGGAACTACCCGACAAATAGGAGTGATTCATGAGGTACTGCCGCGTGTGATTAGCCGAGCGGTCTGAGGCGCTGCTGTCATGGACTGTGCGGCTGGTCCTGGCGGAGGTTCGACTCCTCCCTCGGGCATGGGTGTGTGTGTTTGTCCTTAGGATAATTTAGGTTAAGTAGTGTGTAGGCTTAGGGACTAATGACCTTAGCAGTTAACTCTCATAAGGTTTCACACACATTTGAACATTTTGAACGTGAGGTACTTTTTCAGTTTAGACTTGAATGTGCTGCTAAGATAGTTTTATTCTTGTGATAGCTTCATGCAAATAGATGCAGCAGAGTACAGAACGCCATTCTGCACATGGGTGAAGGAGGTGAGATACAAATACTGATTGGATTTCTGCCTAGTATTAACTGAGTGAAAGCTGCAAGTGGATGGGAATAAGGACATATTGTTAACCACAAAAGACATGAAAATAAACATTTAGAGTCCAGTGTCAGAATTCCCCGGCCCCTGAAGTGAGGTCAACAAGAGGTTTGCGAACTTACATCACATGTTGCTCGAACTGCCCATTCCTGAGCCGAAAACACCCTTTGTGAATGGGAAGAGTTATCCCAGCATATAATGCCGAATGTCAAAAGCGGATGAAAATAAACGCAGTGGATTAACTTTCTTGTTGGACCTTTACTTACTGTAGGTAATCTTCTAATGGTATACAGGGTGAGTCACCTAATATTACCACTGGACGTATTTCGTAAACCACATCAAATACTGACGAATCGATTCCACAGACCGAACGTGAGGAGAGGGGCTAGTGTAATTGGTTCATACAAACCATAAAAAAAATGCACGGAAGTATGTTTTTTAACACAAACATACGTTTTTTTAAATGGAACCACGTTAGTTTCGTTAGCACATCTGAACATATAAACAAATCCGTTATCAGTTTCGTTTGTTGCATTGTAAAATGTTAATTGCATCCGGAGATATTGTAACTTAAAGTTAACGCTTGAGTACCACTAATCCGCTGTTCGATCGTGTGTATCGGAGAGCACAGAATTACGTAGGGATCCAAAGGGAACGGTGATGGACCTTAGGTACAGAAGACACTGGAACAGCACATTACGTCTACATGCTAACACGTTTTTATTGATCTTTTTCACTGACGCACATGTACATTACCATGAGTGGTGAGGTACACGTACACACGTGGTTTCCGTTTTCAATTACGGAGTGGAATGGAGTGTGTCCCGACATGTCAGGCCAATAGATGTTTAATGTGGTGACCATCATTTGCTGCACACAATTGCATTCTCTGGCGTAATGAATGTCGTACAGGCCGCAGTACGTCTGGTGTAATGTCGCCGCAGGCTGCCACAATACGTTGTTTCATATCCTCTGGGATTGTAGGCACATCACGGTACACATTCTCCTTTAACGCACCCCACAGAAAGAAGTCCAGAGGTGTAAGATCAGGAGACCTGGCTGGACAATTTATGCGTCCTCCACGTCCTATGAAACGCCGTCGGAGGTTTCAAGCGTCAACTTAAGGTTACAATATCTCCGGATGTAATTAACATTTTACAATGCAACAAACGGCACTGATTACGTATTTGTTTATATGTTCAGATGTGCTAACAAAACTAACGTGGTTCTATTTTTTTTAAAAAAACGTAGGTTTATGTTAAAAAACATACTTCCGTGCATTTTTGTATGGTTTGTATTAAACAATTACACTAGCCCCTCTCCTCACGTTCGGTCTGTGGAATCGATTCGTCAGTATTTGATGTGGTTTACGAAATATATCCAGCGGTAACGTTAGGTGACTCACCCTCTATATATATATATATATATATATATATATATATATATATATATATATATATATATATATATATATATATATATAACATCCTGAGAATAGGCTTTCCATGACAGATTACTATTTATCAGAACACGTAGAAATCTGTTCACCATCACTTATCATATGCCCATTCTGTTTAATTAAAATGTCCGTTTTAGTTGAATTGGTTGTCAAAACCTGTAAAAACTGAGTATTAGTGTGACTTAGCATTAATTTATTTTCTGCAGTCCACGACTTAGCATAAATTTATTTTCTGCAGGCCCTGAACGTATGTCTTGAACCGCATTATTTGATACAGTGCCTATGTTGTACCTAACATTCTGTACTACCTAGCTACTGTCGAACCCCTTGTCACATTAAATCGAACATAATTTATGTATATAAGAAATGGTATTGGTCCGAGCTCTGACCACTGATCGCCTCCCCCCTTCCTTAACCGTACCCCGAATAGACGTCACACCTTTTCCTGTCTGCTCTTATAGCTGAAGAGGAACCAATTTGTTTATTTATTTATTTACACGTCAACTTCCGTAGGATCAAATTAAGGAGCAAATCTTCAAGGTCATCGAACGTGTTAGTACACTGAATTATAACATAAAAGTAATAACAGATGAAAATAAAATTTTTATGAACCCGAAAAATTTCAATCCATAAGCTTAAGTAAACGCAATCAACAGTACAACAAGAATCAGCTTAATTTTCCGAGGAGCTCCTCGACAGAAGGAGTAACTCATGAAGAAACTCTTCAGTTTCGATTTGAAAGCACCTGGGTTACTGCTAAGAGTTTTGAATTCGAGTGGTAGCTTATTGAAAATGGATACAGCACTACATGGCACACTTTTCTGCACAATAGTTAAGGAAGTTCGAATCAAATGCAGGTTTGATTTCTGCCGAGTATTAACTGTGTGAAGGCTGCTTGTTCTTGGGAATCAGCTAATATTGTTAACAAGAAATGGTAGTAAGAGTTACATATATTGAGAGGCCAATGTCAAAATACCCAGACTCGTGAAGAGGGGTCGACAAGAGGTTAGTGAACTTGGACCACTTATTGCCCGAACCGCCCGTTTCTGAGTCAAAAATATCATTTTAGAATAGGAAGAGGTATCCCAAAATATATTACCATACGACATAAGCGAATGAAACTAAGCTAAGTAGACTAATTTTCCTGTCAAACAATCACTCACTTCAGATACCGTTCAAATAGCAAAACTGGCAGCATTAAGTCTTTGAACAAGAGCCTGAATGTGGGCTTTCCACGATAGTTTACTATCTATTTGAACACCTAGAAATTTTAACTGTTCAGTTTCACCAATAATATGCCCATTCTGTGACATTAAAACGCCAGGATTCGTTGAACTGTATGTTAGAAACTGTAAAAACTGAGACTTACTTTTATTTAGCAGTAGTTAATTTTCTACAAACCATGACCTTGGGTCATGAATTGAAACCGAGCTAGTGTGGCACACAACATCCTTTTCTACCAAGGTAGTGTCATCAGCAAACAAACATTTTAGACATACCTGTAATACCATAGGGCATATCATTGATATAAATAAGGAACAGGAGTGGCCCCAACACTGATCCCTGGGGCATCCCCCACTTGATGTGCCCCACTCAGGCGCTACATCACAGCCATTCTCAACATTGTGAATAATGATTTTCTGCTGTCTGTTGCTAAAATAAGAGGTGAACCAATTGTGAGCTACTCCCTGTATTCCTTAATGGTCCAATTTAAGGAGCAATATTTTGTGATCAACAAAATCAAACGCCTTAGTTAAATCAAAAAATATGCCTAGCGTTCGAAACCTTCTATTTAGCCCATCCAGTACCTCGCAGAGAAAAGAGAATATAGCATTTTCAGTTGTTAAACGACTTCTAAAGCCGAACTGTACATTAGATAGCAAATCGTGTGCTATAAAAAGATCAGTTGTCCTTACCTACACAGCCTTTTTAATAAATTTAGCAAACACTGATGGCATAGAAATATTCGAAAATTCTCTACATTGTCCCTTTCTCCATTTTTATAAAGCGGCTTTACAACTGAATACTTTAATCGTTCAGGAAACAGACCATTCCTAAAGGAAAAATTACAATTATGGCTAAATACAGGACTAACATGGGCAGCAGAGTACTTTAATATTGTGCTAGGCACTGCATCATAACACTGAGAGTCCTTAGTCTTCGGTGATTTGATTATTGACTCAATCCCCCGTTGTCTGTATCACGGAGGAGTACTTCAGACATCAATCTCGGAAAATCATTTTCCAAGAGAGTTATATAATTCCCTGTAGAAATGAAATTTTTATTTAATTCGCCAGCAACGCTCAGAAAATGGTTGTTAAGTACTGTACATATATCTGATTTACCAGTAACAGAAATATTTTTACTGCGAACTGACTTTATGTAGTCGAACTTGTGCTGCTGACGAGACACTTCCTTCACAACTGACCATATGGTTTTAATTTTATCCTGTGAATTAGCTATTCTACTTGCTTACCACAAACTCCATGCCTTGCTAATAACGTTTTTAAGGACCTTACAATACTGTTTGTAATGGGCTACTGTAGTTTGCTTGTGACTAATTCTACCAATTTCATATAATTCCCGCTTTATTGTACATGATATCCCAATATTCAGCAGCAGAGGCTGGCTTCTACTGCTAGTACGCCGTTTAGCACGTTCTGATGAAAAGCAACTTTCAAAGAGCATGAGAAATGTGTTAAGGAAAGCATTATATTTATCATCTATGTTAACTGCACTATAAACATCCTGCCACTCTTGTTCCTTGACAAGGTTTAAAAACCTTTCTATTGCTGTTGGATTAATTTTGCTACATAGTTTGTAATTATATTTGACATTTGTTTGAATACAAAAGACTTTTAGCGTTAAAATTCGTGCATCTTGGACTGAAAGGTCGTTAATCCCTTTACTAACAGAATGTCCATCTAATAATGAAGAACGAATAAAAATATTTTCTATGGCTGTGCTGCTATTGCCCTGCACATTATTTGGAAAAAAACACCCTGTGCATCAGATCGTATGAGTTTAGGAGACCTACCAAATACTTTTCCTTGCACCATCATACACTAAATTTATATTGAAGTCATCACATATAACTAATTTCTGTTACTTTCTACAAAGTGAATCAAGAAATCTCTCTTGCTTGAGCAGAAATGATCTTAAGTCAGAGTTAGGGGACCTATAAACAACAACAATTAGAAGTTTAGTTTCACTAAATTCAACTATCTCTGCACAACATTCAAATATCTGTTCAGTGCAGTGCTGTGATGTGTCTATGAACTTAAATGGAATAGCGTTTTTACATACATAGCCACTCCCCCACTTGGCAAGTAGCTCCTTGAAAAACAGCCAGCTAATGTGTATCCTGGTAAAGGAATCCTCTGAATTGTCAATTTATTTAAGTGGTGCTCTAACATACCAATAACTTCAGAGTCAACATCTATAAGCAGTTCACTAACTTTATCTGTAATATCTGTAATAACTCTTATATTTTGATGAAATATGCTAATTCCTTTTTTACATGGAAACGTGACGTCCTATGAAGGTGACCCCGTAGTTAGAGGGACTTCCTTTAAGCAGGTCTACATATCAGTTGACTTCAATCTAAAAAAGGTGCAGCTCTAAAACCAACTACTACAGGAATTTTTCGATGAGTGATCCCACAACCACTCACTACACTGTCACCTATAAGCTTTGGCAGCCTCCCCTTCCCACACCTATTGAGGTGCAGGCCATGCCTAAGGAAACCCGATCTACCGATAGACCCAACTGGCACCACTGAAATGTGTCCCATGCCCTCTACCATCAGCTCCCCCCCAGCCCCATGTTATCGCTCCTAACAGCCGCATTAAGATGAGGCCGATCATGATATTGAACCAGTTGCGCGAAATGCACATTAGTGCCACCAGTTTAAGAAGCTATCTTTACCAGCTCACCACCTACATCATATTTCCCGTCCCTATCAAGACTATTCTCAGCTCCTCCCACTATCACTACCTGATCCTCGTTCGTAAAGTTCCTACAAAACTCCACTATACTGTCAGTCACCTGAGCCTACCACGTAACAGGCTTCATAATGCTGGTGACCAATTGTGATCTACGTCTCTTATTCCACAATGGTACACCTTCTGCAGTAATATTCTGTGATACACACAATCAAACACCAAAATTAAATCAAAGAAATTGTCTAGTTTTCACAGCTTTTCGTTTAACCTGTCCAGTGCCTTATTGGTAAAGGAGAATACAACGTTTTCGGTTGTTAAGCCTTTTCTGAAACCAAGCTGCTGTACGTTTGACAGCAAATTATGTCAACTGAAATGATCGTTTATCATTATACAGGGTGTTACAAAAAGATACGGCCAAACTTTCAGGAAACATTCCTCTCACACAAATAAAGAAAAGATGTTATGTGGATATGTGTCCGGAAACGCTTAATTTCCATGTTAGAGTTCATTTTAGTTTCGTCAGTATGTACCGCGCTTCCTCGATTCGCTGCCAATTGGGCCAATTGAAGGAAGGTAATGTTGACTTCGGTGCTTGTGTTGACATGCAACTCATTGCTCTACAGTAGCAGCACCAAGCACATCAGTACGTAGCATCAACAGGTTACTGTTCATCACGAACGTGGTTTTGCAGTCAGTGCAATGTTTACAAATGCGGAGTTGGCAGATGACCATTAGATGTATGGATTACCACGGGGCAATAGCCGTGGCGCGGTACGTTTGTATCGAGACAGATTTCCAGAAAGAAGGTGTCCCGACAGGAAGACGTTCGAATCAATTGATCGGCGTCTTAGGGCGCACGGAACATTCCAGCCTATGACTCGCGACTGGGGAAAACATAGAACGTCGAGGACACCTGCAATGGACGAAGCAATTCTTCGTGCAGTAGACGATAACCCTAATGTCAGCGTCAGAGAAGTTGCTGCTGTACAAGGTAACGTTGACCACGTCACTGTATGGAGAGTGCTACGGGGGAACCAGTTGTTTCCGTACCATGTGCAGCGTGTGCAGACACTATCAGCAGCTGATTGGCCTCCACGGGTACACTTCTGTGAATGGTTCATCCAAAAATGTGTCAACCCTAATTTCAGTGCAAATGTTCTATTTACGGATGAGGATTCATTCCAACGTGATCAAATTGAAAATTTTCACAATCAACATGTGTGGGCTGACGAGAATCCGCACGCAATTGTGCAATCACGTCATCAACAAAGATTTTCTGTGACGTTTGGGCAGGCATTGTTGGTGATGTCTTGATTGGGCCCCATGTTCTGTCTACATTAAACGTTTTTTCCTTTCGTATAACAATGAGCACTTCAGTCATTCAAGAAACTGATGGGAATATTACAGATGTGGCTAAGTACTGGGCTAACATATGCAGCAAAGTGCTTTAGTACCCCGAAAGATATCCCATCATATGACGACTAGCTTACTGGGACAGAGTAAAACCAGGTTCTTCAAAAAATGGATCTCACCTGTATCGCACAACTTCAAACACTTGATTACATTGCAAATGAGTTCGTGTGTTAAATTTTTGACAGTAATTCAAGACGCAAAACCCTAATCATGTTGGTTTTACTAGTTTCTGATTATGCACTCACAGACTAATGAGAAGTTCAAAATAAAAGTTGTGTCGGACAGTTATATAATAATTTAGTACGTGTGTTCGAAGGTATATGTGGATATTGTCGGCGAAATGGGTAGCAAATGGAGTTCTTAGTAAAGAAATAATAATTTAAAACGTAATGCTTGATGCTGAAGAATTATCGCATGAACAGTGAACCTTTGTGGAGTCCTAAACCAGAAAAAAATATAAAACGTTTGAAATTGGTATACGTGGACAATGTCTGCAAGATATCTTGTGAATAAAGTTAGTAGTTAAGAAGTAAGAAATCAAAATTTCTCGCCTGATCCTGAAGTGTTACTACATGAATACCGACAAAGTGGTTAGTGGCAATATGTACATCTTTTCTAACTTTAATGTTTGACATTCTATTTTAAACCTGGCAGCACCTTAAATTTTTATGTTCGGTCAGTAATCATACGAAATACTGAAAATCAAAGTCATGTTGACCCTGGAATCTATTAGAAATATACTTTTCAGCTGGGATCAGGTGACAGGTTTAGCCGTTTATTAATATACACTGCGCAACACAATTGAAGGTTCGCATTCTCGATACCCCGTAACTGCTTGCCTTTGCGACGCATCATGGTGGTGAAGTTAGGCATAAAGCATGCAAGATGTGTCAAGTGGGTTGCCTAGCCCTCAGGGGCTAGGGCAGCTGTAAGGAACGAGGGTCGTTCAATACGTAACGACCCATATTTTTTTCTCAGAACATATTTATTGTTATGAGCCGAAATTTGGTGACAATAGACATCAACTTGTCTTGTACATGTCTTAATTTTCTACGTAGTTTCCATCACGTTCTATGGTCGTTCGCCAACGTTGTGGAAGAGCATGTATTCCCTACTGGTAAACGCTCTTGTCCTGTAGGCGTAGCCATATTTTCCCGATGATTGACACTCTCGTCACGATCCGTGACAGAAAGGCCTCTCCGTCGGCGTCAATATCATCCCACTATTCACATGAAATGACCTTTCTTTGAATCTTGTGTTCCGTTGTGAGCATTCGTGGAACCCATCATGAGCACCTCTTTGAATATCTGAGAGTCTCGATCATTGCAGACGCACTTCCAGTGCTGACCGACAAAAACATCTGAGGTCATCAGTCCCCTGGACTTAGAACTACTTAAACCTAATTAACCTAAGGACATCACACACATCCATGCCCGAGGCAGGATTCGAACCTGCAACCGTAGCAGCAGCGCGGTTCCGGACCGAAGCGTCTAGAACAGCTCGACCACAGCGGCCGACGCTGACCGAGAAATGTAGATCCAGTTGTCGAGTTGTGATGCGCCTGTCGGCACGAATAATGGCATCCTCACGATTTAGCATGTGGGAAGTGCTGGCTGCGACTGGACGTCCCGAGCAAGGCTGATCATGGAGCTCTGTTTCTGCATTTCATGTGGCTGTAACATTTTTTAACCAACGCCCAACTGTATTCCTATCAACTGCAACATCGCCATACACTGCACACGAACGTTTATGGATGTTCACAACGGTTTCTTTTTCTGCACACAAGAATTAAATAACAGCACGCTGCTTGTAACGTGTGTCGTATTACAACCCATTTTGACGCTTTACTACGGCTGTGCCATCTGCCAGAACGGTTTGAAACTGCACCGGCGCACGGAACGAACATCAGATGTGAGGCACCAACAAGGACGTTAATGTATGTATGTTAATGGCATTTTTTAAAAAGTGTGGTCATTACTTATTGAACGACCCTCGTGCATTTCTAACTTGCTGAACAAAGGTACGTCGGAGGAGACAAGGATGCTACCGAAATGAGATATCTTAGAGGGACCTATTTTTGCTCTTCAAATTGTCTTCTCTTATTTTTGCTCTTCAAATTGTGCTTTTCTGTGTTATCGTGTGAAATATTGTGACAATAATGGCGTGTGAAAAACGTAATACTAGGCTACAAAGTAAACTGAGAAATGACAGTGAAGACGAACGCAGTGTGTTAGCGCCACCATGTAATGAATTCACTAATGTTCAAAGTAGTAATTTGGTAATAGTGCATAGGGAAATGGAGCGGGCTGCAAATAATGGTGTAGGCAGTTGGAGGTGAGCCGCCAGCAGTGGTGGATGTGGGGAGAGAGATGGCGGAGTTTTGTAATTTGTAAGAATTGATGTCATGAACTGATTTATATATTATGACTATTAAGGTAAATAAATTGTTTGTTCTCTATTAAAATCTTTCATTTGCTAACTATACCTATCAGTAGTTAGTGCCTTCCGTAGTTTGAATCTTTTATTTAGCTGGCAGTAGTGGCACTCGCTGTATTGCAGTAGTTCGAGTAACGAAGATTTTTGCGAGGTAAGTGATTTGTGAAACATATAGGTCAATGTTAGTGAGGTCCATTCTCTTGTAGGGATTACTGAAAGTCAGATTGCGTTGCGCTAAAAAAATATTGTGTGTCAGTTTAAGCACAGTCGTGTATAAATTGTTCTAAGGGGACGTTTCACACGGCTTACTACTTTGAACATTAGTTAATTCATTACATGGTGGCCCTAGCACACTGCTTTCGTCTTCACTGTCATTTCTCAGTTTACTTTGGAGCCTAGTATTACGTTTTTCACACGCCAATATAGTCACAATATTTCACACGACAACACAGAAAAGCACAGTTTGAAGAGCAAAGTAAGAAAACACATTAACATATCACTGATAATAATAACTAGTTAATTGCAAGCGCAGCTGCGAAATACTTGGTGCAAATTTACATGCGTGCCACACCTGTTTTACTGTACAACAATGAAAGACTGTAACTACAAAGGAGATTCTCTCTACAATTACGAGCTAGCAATAAACAAAATCTACACTAATTACACAAACTACAAGAAAAAATCAGAAGATTCCAGTGAGGTATCCTCGGCTAAGGGTCGCCATATGAAACGTCCCCTTAGAAAAATTATACAAGACTGTGCTTAAACTGAAACACAATATTTTTGACGCAACGCAATCTGGCTTCCAAAAATCCCTACGAAAGATTGGCCCTGACTAACATTAACCTATACGTTTCACAAGTCACTTACCTCACCAAAAATCTTCGTTACTCGAACTACTGCAATACAGCGAGCGTCACTACTGCCAGTTAAATAAAAGATTCAAACTACTGAAGGCACTAACTACTGATAAGCAGAGTCAGCAAATGAAAGATTTTAATGGAGAACAAACAATGTATTTACCTTAATAGTCATAATATATATATATCAGTTCATGACACCCAGTCTTACAAATTTCAAAACTCCGCCATCTCTCTCCCCACGTTCACCACTGCTGGCGGCTCACCTGCAACTGCGCAACGTTACGCGCTGTTCACATCCTACAGCCGCTGCCCAACACTACAATGGTGAGTATTACAACAATGCCAACCAGCCACAGACTGCACACGGCACAGCCAGTAATTTTCATACAGAGCGCTACGTGGCGGTGGCATTAGCAATAAAAAAACCCTAACAACCTACTTACACCCTTTGCTACTTAGGGTGACGTTCAAATTTTGGCGAGTAGCTATCAATGGTACCTAGTCGTTCCAATCTGTAAGCAAGAGAAATAACGGCTGTTTCGCTGAACTTCACAGGGGAACGCTCATGTTCGATGGGGATACAAGCCACAATGTCTTTAGAGAAGGGCTAAAACGACCGAGGGTATCACCAGTGTCAAAGATCGTCAAGAACATCTTCGTGTTGCTGCTAGCACTGCGGATTGTCGTTTTCTATTGTGAAATGTTCAGGAATCGACGCCTGAGAAAAGGGCTGGTTTCACTGACATCCTTTATGCCACTTCTTGAGGCCTTTCGTTGTCACTTCTGAGTGTCGATGTATCTAAAATGTCTTACCCTTTCCCCCTAAGAAAATTGCCTGATTTCAATGCTGGGAATCGAGGTACTGACCTCCTCCAATGAGACGTGAAAAGAAGGGATGAAATTTGTGTAGGTAGGGCTTGGACGAACCTTCATAGTGTGTTTCCCGCGGTGGTGTTGGGACGGAAGTGACATATTAATCCAGCTTACACCTCACACTTCCGAGCTGTGGTATGTGTCGACACCTTGCTGTCTGAAACGTGGCCGAGCCTCAGGGTGACGTCGCAGTGCGCGACGCTTTTGCTCCGTTACAGGGGAAGGCTTTAAGCAAATTTCAGACAAATTTCAAAACAATGCGTTGCGATGGGAAGCAATTATGGCGTTTCGAAAATGTGATCCTTTAATTCTGTTGCGATGATGGATACTTGAATGTCTTAATAATTGCTGCACGCTCCAGGAAAAAATACGAGTGTAACTTCTGCTGCCACTCAGTTGTCATAAAAGCTTCCTGGTGTAGAATGATGTCATGTTGAAAAAACATAAAACTCTCGTCGAAATTCCGGCCATAATTCCATTGGCATTCCTCTGGGTCTGTGAGTTCCATTTGCGGGGGCTGGAATTTAAATAGGGCAACTATTTATACACAATCGGTACAAAAGAGTTACATGTCTGCACCTGTTACTGTCCCTCAAAGTAGTCACCAGCGTTGTGTAGAACCCGTTGCCAGCCATGTGTAAGGCGTAGCCTGTTCTGTTGATGGTGCCACTGGAGCGGTCTACTGCCTGTCGAATTTCTGGAACGTTTCTGAAGCGAATGCCACGAAGTGGTTGCTCCATCTTCGGAATCAAATCAAAGTTAGGGGACTATGGTGGATGGTTCAGTACTTCCCAGTCCCATCGACCGAACAGAGCAGCCACAACTTGCGCTGTATGCACTAGCGCATTGTAGTGGAAAATTATGGGTGGACTGTGCTGAAAATATCACCGCTTCTTTCGCAAAGCTGGTCGGAGGTCAAGCTTCAAAACGAACAATAATACTATGGATTGGTGGTCTGCCGTGGAGGAACTTAATGTGTTAGAATCACGGTAATTTACACCATACTGGGGCTCTGACGCACTTTCGACTTTCGCGGTGACCCATAATGACGCTGCAAATTGGACTGGCGTTTTAGTTTTGGCTCGTACGATGTGGCCCATGTCTCATACAGTGTTACGATACGGCGTAAGAAATCCCCTCCTTTGCGCTCATGGCACTCCAAGTGTTGTCTGAACAGCATCGTAACGCATCTATTTCTGCATTTCCGTCAAGTCATGCAGAACCCATCGTGATGCAATTTTTCTCATGCCCAGGCGTTCCTTCAGGATGCGAAGCACAGTCGCATGCGCTAATCCCGTTTTGTGGGTGAGCTCACGAATCGTATGGCGTCGATCACAACAGCATGCAATTCCTCTTCTGACAGAGACTCTAAGACGACCAGACAAACGCATGTCTGCCATAGTTTCCCGACTTCCGTCGAAGGCTTTTACCCAACGTGCCACTGTTCTGTACGGCAATGCCGATTCCCCGCACGCATATTGAAGTCCTTGATGACACTGTCGTGCTGTACGACCTCTGGCACATTCAATCTTGATCCAACGTCGTAGTTCCTGTTTCGAAAACATAGTGACACCGTTACGTTAGACCGCTAGCTCACAAGTGACTGTTTTTCCTTCGATTGTGAGCACGCCGGTGACGTGGGACGGGCGAGTCCATTTGCTTGGATGTAAGGTAGGTATGTCAACAACCTGTGCTATCAGCGACAATAGTAGATTCTATTGCATAGTGTCTCCACAGCAGTGTTGCCACTATTTAAGTTCCAACCTACGTATATTTCTTCAAGATCCATCTACCAGTCACAATTCAGATTTGAACAGCACACCTAACGGGCAGTGGCTGGACAGTAGAAAGGTTGTAGCAAGAACACAATATTCATCGAACTTGCGTAATTGGCAAACAGCCAAAGATGGTAAAGTGCAGTGTAGAGGAGTCATTGGCTATAACGGGTGATTAAAAAGTTTCTGTTGAGGGCCACGCTAACCCCTTGTCTACGTATCGGTGCTTATATACCCGCGTCGGAGTTGCATATACTCTGCAGCAACGCCCTCAAACGTAAACTTTTTGGCTGCCGCCTTTAACAAAAACGTATAATAATACGAAAGTACGAGTGTACTATTGTTGTAGGCTTGCACCATAAGCAGCCAGTCCAGAGGGTCCAACAGGCTGCTCTATCAACTTACGACCCGAGAGTTACCAGCGAGAAGCTCCAGCTGCGTGACTGAAGTATCACATATCGAAAGGACTAATCTACAACACATCAGTTGATGACTACAATCATGTCTGATGTTAAGTGGGGAAAAAGAAGATCTCTTCTCGTTACATCACAGGAAAACACTCTAATAAAGTTTCCAGTCTCCTTCCACCATAGGACAAATCGTATCAACAGTTTTTTTTCTTTTCTTTTTTAAATCATGACCTCTTATGCCCAGTAAAGGTGGCATTAAGAAGTATAAGAAGAATAAGTGGTACACCACTCGACTGAAGACAATGCCACTGTAGCTGCGGTCGAAAATATGTGACAGTTACTTTTCAAACATTACGCGGCTTTTAACTTCCAAAGAGTCTGCTAGGTTTCTTAACATGGCTTACCTGGTAGAGGTAATTAAAAGGTATGCTGTCTCATATACGATATTTAGACTTACGAATCAAATCATGATTTAACTGCAAAGAATTTGTAGAAAATCACCTAGAACGTGAGCATTTACTTCTTTGGCCAACGAATTTTAATGGGCAAACCAAAAGTAAACTGTATTTATGTGAACCAGAGTAATCGTAGCAAGTATCTCACCAAGTCTGAAAAATGTGTAAAGCAGTGTCGCTTATAACCACATGCAGGGCTGTGGGCATGTGGGCGCAGTCTCGTGTCATAGCGCACAATTACGTCACATAATCACAACTTACAGACCGGCTGCGTTAGCACCAACATCTGCCTTTTCGGCTGAGAGACCGTGCAGAAAATATGGAACACATTAATCCCAATAACTGATCCTAGTTTTGATACCGACGGCAGTAATCAATCGATAAAGATTGAAATAACTGCTGACAGCAAGTAGTAAATTTCGTATCGAATGATCATATGCTATCTAGTTAGGACAGTGATTGGCAAGGAAAAACTAATGTAAACCCGTATAGATAACTTTTAAAAACAACCAAATCTCAGTAGCATACGTAATATTAATGGCCCAAAAACTATGGAACACAGTGTTCCAACATGTAAGAAAATCGAACAAGCTAAGATCTATACAAGTAGCAAATGTTCACTGACAGGAAATGTGACGAAATTAACTGTTCTTCCACTCGGCTGAATTAACATCATACAGATTATGTACCTTGTTTTAAAACGTACTCTTGCCACAAAGATGGGATCTTCACATGTGACACGCGCATCCAAATCACGAAACCTTCAGTACTGTTTCGATGCTAATTAAGAAAGTAATTATCCACGAACAATACGCTCACTTTGGATGATTAGCAGAAACGCATTGCAAATGCGCTCTTCTCGAACATGGCAAAAATACATCTGACTATTATACGGCATACAGCGAACAGGAATTCCATGTCATGACGCCAAGCAAAGTCATGGTCCAAGCACTCCAGAACATAAAGTGCTTATCAAACTCGCCACTTAATATTCTCAGTGAGGCCGGGATCTGACCTGATTGGTCGCCTCAGCAGGAACTGGAAAGGCACTTTCTGAACATTTTACAGACTAATGCGAAGATAACTAAGTTATTCCGCAAGTGATATCTGCACTGCTGTGCAAACCTTAAGGGTGAAAGAAACTTTTGCGTGATGTATTAGTGCCAAGTAACGTAGCTCGATAAAACTTGGACCATGCATAGAAAGAACAACTATGATGATCCCGTGGATATTATAAAAGGAGGAAAGTAGTCCTTAATAGGCTGTGTGAACAGTGCTTCCGGCAATGCACACTGTGCAACGTGCTTCTATGTTGGCTACAATATTGGTGAGGAGGTCTTGTGTGTAGAATGTTCCAGTCCTCCAGCGACGCGGTTGGGAATTGCTGGATGGTTATTGGTGCATGTGGAAACGTGCTCCAACCTCTCGTTATATATCGTCCAGGTAATGTACAGGGTGATTATAATCAAAGTTGAACTTTGAAAATGCTGTACAAATAACACCACTGGTCAGAATGACAAGTTGCAACGGAATAATATCGGAGAATGGAGAAAACGTACGGTAGGAGAGAAAAAATAGGGTGAAAAATCTATAAATATATGACGCTGTACGTGTCAGAATACGTAAATGAAAACGCCTGTCAGCGACCTTCGTCATGACTGTCTCAAATGCAGGATCACTCTCTGCTTGTAAAGCTATATTACAATGATGAATGTGCACACGTCGCTCTGCAAAAGTTCCGGACACTGAAGGGTTTGAAAACAGGCCTTGGGTCTGGAGAAAATGATTCGGAAATTCGAAAAGACGGGTTCTTTTGGTGTGCAACGTGGTAGTGGGAGGAAACGAATTGACTCGACCTCAGTGGCAGCAGTGGTCACAGCAATGAAGGAGGAGACGAGTGGTGGTGTGCAAACGTGTAGTGCACGGAGAATGGCCCGAACATTGGACATACCCGTCAGCACGGTGCGTAAGATAATACGAAACATCCTTCTCTGCTATCCAATCAAAATTATCCATGTGCACGAGTTGCTTCCTTTTGATCTCCCAGCAAGATATATCTTTCCTTTAGAATTTCTTGCTCGTATAGAAGTGGACGATGATTGGCCGTGGAATATTTTGTGGACAGACGAAGCTCACTTCCGTCTGACAGGATATGTCAATAAACAGAATTGTCGAATATAGGCAAAAGAAAATCAACCAGTACCAATTCATCCTGAAACGGTCACTGTGAGGTGCGGCTTTACGGCATCCTTTATGAAAGGGGCCACATTTTTTCGAAGAGACAGGTGTTTCCGGTCCTGTTATCTGTACGTCGCTGGTAAGCGCTCTGAATGTCTTTTGCGCAAATACGTCATTTCAGCTCTCCAACAGCGTGGATGTGTGGATGGTATCATTTTTATGCAAGATGCCACACCTCCGCACATTGAAAATCCAGTTAAGCAGCTGCTGAAGCGCCATTTCGGAGCCGGCCCGTGTGGCCGAGCGGTTCTAGGCGCTACGCACTGGAACCGCGCGACCGACACTGTCGCAGGTTCGAATCCTCTCTCGGGCATGGATGTGTGTGATGTCCTTAGGTTAGTTAGGTTTAAGTAGTTCTAAGTTCTAGGGGACTGATGACCTCAGACGTTAAGTCCCATAGTGATCAGAGCCATTTTTGAGCCATTTCGGAAATGCTAGAATTATCAGCCGCCATTCTCCTCCTGCCTGGATGTCCCGATCACCTGATCTTAATCCGTTTGACTTCTGGCGGTGGGGCTATCTGAAAGATGTTTTGTTCAGTGTTCCGATTGAAAACATAGCTGCATTGAAGGCACGCATTGAGCAACACATTCTGAACACGACCCTTGAAACACTTCGATCAGTTGTAGGACATGCTGTTTCTCGATTTCAACTCGTTGCAGGAAATGGTGGACAGCATATTGGACATGTTTTGCACCAGTCACACGGAAATTAATAACCCGTTTTGATTTTCATTAATGCTTTTTACACGGTTTTTGGCCTCAGGACAATTAAAAACCGATGTGACTGATGCTTTTAATGCGATTTTGGCCTGAGGACAATTAGATACGGTTTTTCCCAACCGATGTGAAATGACCTTGCAGTGGTGGATGGGCTAACGTAACTAACAGTATCACACCTGTACACCGATGCACACTGAGTAGCACAGTGTGTTTAACGTCAAACGTACATCTTAGACATTGTTGTATTATTCGTTTGTCATATTTAGTCAACCACTATTAAATTATGAGGCTTACAGCGAAATCTATTGCTACATTTTGCAACTATTTGTTTTTCTTCTGCCATACGTTTTCCCCCCTTCTACTATAATATTTCGTTGCAAGTTGACGTCATTCTGACGAATGGTGTTATTTCTACAGCGGTTTGAAAGTTTAACTTTTAATTGTAATTACACTGTATTGCGAGAAGGCACGACGTTTCATGGACGTACTGACCTCCACATCTTATGACTCGGCACACTTCGGGATCAACGTTATTGTGACACTGAGCTCCTTCCACATACACTCTTTTCTCGAGTGCATTCGGTGCTTACTTAATTTTTATGGATAACAATGCGAGATCGGATGCAGTTAGTGGTGCACAGCCAACATGAGTTTATAAAACATCGTTCTTGTGAAACACAAGTAGCTCTTTATTCACATGAAGTGTTGAGTGCTATTGCAAAGGGATTTCACATCGATTCCGTATTTCTGGATTTGCAGAAGGCTTTTGACACTGTACCACGCAAACGGTCCGTAGTGAAATTGCGTGCTTATGGAATATCGTCCCAGTTATGTGACTGGATATGTGATTTCCTGTCAGAGAGGTCACAGTTCGTAGAAATTGACGGAAAGTCATCGAGTAAAACAGAAGTGATTTCTGGCGTTCCCCAAGGTAGTGTTTTAGGCCCTTTGCTGTTCCTTATCTATATAAACGATTTGGGAGACAATCTGAGCAGCCGTCTTCGGTTGTTTGCAGATGACGCTGTCGTTTGTCGACTAATAAAGTCATCAGAAGATCAATACAAACTGAAAAACGTTTATAAAAGATATCTGAATGGTGAGAAAAGTAGCAGTTGACACTAAATAACAAAAAGTGTGAGGTCATCGACATGAGTGCTAAAAGGAACTCGTTAAACTTCGGTTACACGATAAATCAGTCGAATCTAAAAGCCGTAAATTCAACTAAATACCTGGGTATAACAGTTACGAACAATATAAGTTTGAAGGAACACAAGCCGGCTGCGGTGGCCGTGCGGTTCTAGCGCTGCAGTCCGGAACCGCGGGGCTGCTACGGTCGCAGGTTCGAATCCTGCCTCGGGCATGGGTGTTTCTGATGTCCTTAGGTTAGTTAGGTTTAAGTAGTTCTACGTTCTAGGGGACTTATGACCTAAGATGTTGAGTCCCATAGTGCTCAGAGCCATTTGAACCATTGTTTTGAAGGAACACACAGAAAATGTTGTGGGGAAGGCTAACCAAAGACTGCGTTTCATTGGCAGGACACATAGAACATGTAAGAGACCTACTAAGGAGACTGCCTACAGTACGCTTGTCCGTCCTCTTTTAGAATACTGCTGCGCGATGTGGGATCCTTACCAGATAGGACTGACGGAGTACATCGAAAAAGTTCAAAGAAAGGCAGCACGTTTAGTATTATGGCGAAATATGGGAGAGAGTGTCACAGAAATGATAAACGATTTGGGCTGGAAATCGTTAAAAGAAAAGGCGTTTTTCGTTGCGACGGAATCTTCTCACTAAATTCCAATCACCAACTTTCTCCTCCGAATGCGAAAATATTTTGTTGACACCGACATACATAGGGAGTAACGATCACTACGATAAAATAAGGGAAATCAGAGCTCGTACGGAAAGATACAGATGTTCATTACTTCCGCGTGCTATACGAGATTGGAATAATAGAGAATTGTGACGGTGTTTCGATGAAGCCTCCGCCAGGCACTTAAATGTGATTTGCGGAGTATCCGTGTAGATGTAGATGTGTAGATGCTTTTGGAACGAAAGGCTATTCGGCGAATGGAGTGCCCTGCCCGTTCCTCCGTCGTAAATCCTATCGAGTTCGTGTTAGATACTTTTGGGTGACGTATTGCAGCCCGTCCATATGAAACAACGACCATCCAGCAGCTGTGAATTGCACTGCTGCAGGACTGGAATGCCCTGCCTCGAGGATTCCTTACCAACCTTGTGGCCAGCAGAGGAGCTCGTAGCAAAGCATGCATGTTCACTCGTACTGTTCACACACAAAAATAAGGTTCAAATGCTTCTGAGCACTATGCGACTTAACTTCGGAGGTTAACAGTCGCCTTGAACATAGAACTAATTAAACCCAACTAACCTAAGGACATCACACACATCCATGCCCGAGGCAGGATTCGAACCGGCGACCGTAGCGCCCAGACTGTAGCGCCTAGAACCGCTCGGCCACTCCGGCCGGCCTGTTCACACACCCTAATGAGAACCACGTCCCGCCCTTTGCAATATCCAGGGCACCATCATTAACAGCGGTGACTTCATTGTAATTACTGTCTTCGAATAACAGTGTCCGTCTCGCTGCGTGTTTGTTTGAGGTATCTTCCGCACTATATTGTAACAGTTGTTTCTGTGTAAGCTGAAAGTTGTATCGAACCATGTTTTGTGATAGTGACACATCATGCGGAAGTTACTTTCGTTCTTCACTTTTGCACACTAGTGTGTTTTGAACAACTGGTGAACGAATTCCAGCTCACCAAAGCAAAATAAACTGAAGATTACTTTCTTGCAAATTTAGCAAACTTTGCAAACGATGCAATAATTTATATGAAAACGACTGACGATTTTATCTATCAACTTTTAGAATCCAAAAGCACGCTTTTGGAATTAGATTTGGAAAGTCTTTGGACCTTGGCTTTAAATGACAATCGGAATCTGATTTAATAGTAATGAGGTTTACTTTGTTTCTCATCCTGCTGAGAGAAAACTATCAAAGCAGCCATAACAACTTCAATGTTCTTCGTAACAACGAAATCAAAACTAATTTTTGCAGCACAAGATGTGGTTATTTTCATGTCACAGCCGCGCTCAAGGCCAAATCTAAGAATTAGGAATTTTGGTAAGTTATTTGTGAAGACTGTCATCTAGAAGAAACATCTGAAATCGAAGAATTATAGGGGACAGTTTTTTCCTCTTCATCGTATTCGAGTGAAAGAGTGTAATGCACAAATAGCTTTTCAGTGACATACTCAGAGAAATTCCACACAGTATAATTGTTTCAATTGCAGTGAAGCGAAAAGTTTTGAAAACCCAAGCTATGCAGGGAAAATGACAAAACTGGAAGTAGGAAACGAAGTATCTGTACGATGAATTAGAAAAAAATAGTAGTCTCATAGGGGACAACAACACGGTACATTGTGGTTCAAATGGTTCTAAGCACTATGGGACTTAACATATATGGTCTTCAGTTCCCTAGACTTAGAACTACTTAAAACTAAGTAACGTAAGGACATCACACACATTCATGCCCGAGGCTGGATTCGAACCTGCGACCGTAGCAGCAGCGCGGTGCCAGGCTGAAGCACCTAGAACCGAAAGGCCCCAATGGCCGGCGGTACGTAGTAGTTTGCGACGAACTGACCATGGTGCATTTCCGAATACCCTTCTTACCTAACACTGTCCTGTGGGAGATACTGTAAATGTTACTGCTAGCATTACAGTTGGAAAGATAGTTTCTTTCTGATTCACAGGTGTCGTTTATTCTGACTGCAAGTCAACTATGGAAGGCGCTCCAAAGCTTCTAATAAACAGTTTAAAAAAGTCTTTAGAGCACTTACCTGCGAAAGCCGAAAGGGTCAGGTACGAGTTCCGGGCCGTCAAACGGTTTTAATCAGCGAATATCGTTTACCAGTGACGTAAGCTACTACCACATTTGGAACTGATACGTCACAAACTAATGACTGTGGCAGAAATTGAATTTGTATTACAGGAGTAGCCTGAGGACGCGGAAACCAAAGGTACCATAAGAAATTTGTTGACAGTGCAGATTAATGCGATATTGCAGTGTATTGTTAAGAAGAACGATGCACTTTTCGTTCGGACATGCATTCTGACATGCATGCATGTTCGAAGGAACATTCCATCGTTCTTCTTAACAACACAGGCACTGCACTATCGTTTTAAGCGCCTATACCAGACAGTGACTTCAACTAAAATCTCCTCCCCTATACGGAAATTAGGTAATGTATGTACAAGTACAGGTTATGACACGGGAACGGCGACGTGTGGAAGTTTGGACCTGGCCGTGAGTCTTGCGCGGGTAGCCAAAGCAGTTAAGATGGCGGCACGCGTAGAGCGGGAAATCCGGGTTCGAGTTACGATCCGGCACAAATTTTATCGTTTTCATTCCCTAAAAGTCCAGTACAATCTCTTTATCGAAACTGCCCAGACAGTAGCGTTTCCCTGCACGTCATAGAATAACTAGGTTGTCATAAGACGGAACAGAATTCCTGAAAGTGGAGGCAGCTCTGTCTGCCTCTGTAGCTGAGTGATATGAGGCAGCAGAGGGGTAATACTTTTCAGTGTCCACATAAACATAAGCGTGGCTGCATAGTCTCAAAAAGATAAAGAAAATGTTGCCACTAGACTTCTACCTTCGACGCTAAAGTAATCTACTATGTTATTACGGCTCATTACGGTTCACAACAATAGATATCTATAACCATTCGTTGACCGCAAACATTTTCACTAAGGCATAGGAAAAGACACATTTCAAACTATTAATCAAGAAAAAGACACTGCAACAGCATCCTCTGATTACAGTTACGTCTGTAATATTTCTGTACTTTTCAAGTACACCAGAAGCTTACCAACCACGAAACTAATAACAGCCCATACGACGAATACCAATCAGACTTCCGCAATAATCGCAGTACAACCTCTATTTTAAAAGTAGTAACACACGTATACAGGGTGTTACAAAAACGTACGGCCAAACTTTCAGGAAACATTCCTCACACACAAAGAAAGAAAGTATGTTATGTGCACATGTGTCCGGAAAAGCTTACTTTCCATGTTATAGCTCATTTTATTACTTCTCTTCAAATCACTTAAACATGGAATGGAAACACACAGCAACACAACGTACCAGTGTGATTTCAAACACTTTTTTACAGAACATGTTCAAAATGTCCTCCGTTAGCGAGGATACATGCATCCAACCTCCGTCGCATGCAATCCCTGATGCGCTGATGCAGCCCTGGAGAATGGCGTATTGTATCACAGCCGTCCACAATACGAGTACGAAGAGTCTCTACATTTGGTACCGGAGTGGCGTAGACAAGAGCTTTCAAATGCCCCCATAAATGAACGTCAAGAGGGTTGAGGTCAGGAAAGCGTGGACGCCATGGAATTGGTCCGCCTCTATCAATCCACCGGTCACCGAATCTGTTGTTGTGAAGCGTACGAACACTTCGACTGAAATGTGCAGGAGCTCCATCGTGCATGAACCACATGTTGTGTCGTACTTTTAAAGGCACATGTTCTAGCAGCACAGTAGAGTATCCCGTATGAAATCATGATAACGTGCTCCATTGAGCTAGGTGGAAGAACATGGGTCCAATCAACACATCACCAACAATGCCTGCCCAAACGTTCACAGAAAATCTGTATTGATGACGTGATTGCACAATTGCGGATTCTAGTCAGCTCACACATGTTGATTGTGAAATATACAATTTGATCACGTTGGAATGAAGCCACATCCGTAAATAGACATTTGCACTGAAATGAGGATTGACACATTGTTGGATGAACCATTCGCAGAAGTGTACCCGTGGAGGCCAATCAGCTGTTGATAGTTCCTGCACACGCTGTACGTGGTACGGAAACAACTGGTTCTCCCGTAGCACTCTCCATACAGTGACGTGGTCAGCGTTACCTTGTACAGCAGCAACTTCTCTGACGCTGACATTAGGGTTCTCGTCAACTGCACGAAGAATTGCCTCGTCCATTGCAGCTGTCCTCGTCGTTCTATGTTTTCCCCAGTCGCGAGTCATAGGCTGGAATGTTCCGTGCTCCCTAAGACGCCGATCAATTAATTCGATCGTCTTCCTGTCGGGACACCTTCGTTCTGGAAATGTGTCTCGATACAAACGTACCGCGCCACGGCTATTGCCCCGTGGTAATCCATTCATCAAATGGGCATCTGCCAACTCCGCATTTGTAAACATTGCACTGACTGCAAAACCATGTTCGTGATGAACACTAACCTGTTGATGCTACGTACTGATTTGCTTGATGCTAGTACTGTAGAGCAATGAGTTGCATGTCAACACAAGCACCGAAGTCAACATTACCTTCCTTCAATTGGGCCAAAGGCGGTGAATCGAGGAAGTACAGTACATACTGACGAAATTAAAATGAGCTCCAACATGTAAATTAAGCTGTTCCGGACACATGTCCGCATAACGTCTTTTCTTTATTTGTGTGTGAGGAATGTTTCCTGAAAGTTTGGCCGTACCTTTTTGTTACACCCTGTATAATAATAATATAGTAGTAACACACGTATATAATATTAATATAATAATTCCAATCCCAAAGAAAGCATGTGTTGGCAGATGTGAAAATTAACGAACTATCAGTTTAATAAGTCACAGCTGCAAAATACTAACGCGAATTCCTTACAGACGAATGGAAAAACTGGTAGAAGCCGACCTAGGGGAAGATCAGTTTGGAATCCATAGTAATGTTGGAACACGTGAGGCAATGCTGACCCTACTTTAGAAAAAGATTAAGGAAAGACAAACCTACGTTTCTAACATTTGTAGACTTAGAGAAACCTTTTGATAATGTTGACTGGAATACTCTCTTTCAAATTCTAGAGGCTTCAAGGAATCACCTGTTTAGCATTAGAGTGCAACGTGGAAGGTAAAAATCGTAGCGGAAGACCAAGTGATGAATACACTAAGCAGATTCAGAAGGATGTAGGTTGCAGTAAGTACAGGGAGATAAACAAATTTGCACAGGATAGAGTATCACGGAGACCTGCATCAAACCAGTTTCAGGACTGAAGACCACAACAACAACAACACACGTATGAGCCTAAATTACTCTCCAAGTGCTGTTCAATTTTTTCGCTCTTCCCTGCTGGCTCGGCACATCAATTATTTCTCATTAATTCTCTCCCACTGTGAATACCAATGTTAGCTGATGACTTCCAGTTATAACAAAGTGTAAAATTAATTAAACAAAAGACAAGTCTCCATGAAGTCGTTGGTGACATGTGTGCATTAAATCTCAATCCATACAAATCCAAGGGCCCCTCTCGGTCATTCTAGAGTCATTACAGCGAAAGTTTGGGGATCAATACCATTTTTATTATAAATGCAAACACTAATTTTTACCTCGACAAAAAGGAAGCATGAAAATTAAATTGTCTAAGCACACAGCCAAAAATTTGTAACATGCCAACATCAACATCTCTCCATGTCCTGCAACGATATAAAACGCTCTTTCCATTTTACCTGAAAAATAAAAATACACTAAAGCTTGTACTTCCAGTGATGTTATCCTACACGTTTTCTCTCAGCTCACACGCCTTAGGGTGGTAAGGAAAGCCTTACCACACAATAGATGACTTTCGACTTTTTGATCATATTTCACTGACTTAGGCATTGCTATCCTGGTATGCAAGGGCAGAGATTTCCACACATTCTGTCTCCTCTGCCGGCTTATCAACATATGCAGTAAGTTTCATCGACTGTTTATCCAGTGAGTGACAAGCGGTTGATGAGCGTGTTTCGGAGCTAGAAGATAGTTTTTGTGATAAAGACGTAGGAAAGATAGTTAATAACTTTAAAAAAGTTGAGAATACGAATGTACAGAGCTAATAGTAAATACGCACAAAATAAGACTTCTGTCCCCTTCTTCCTGCCTAAATTAACCTATCTTATATCTCTCTGACGTACAACAACCATAGGATACGTTTATTATTTCAATATTCCCGGTGTCCTTGGCGCAATATGTCTTTCAGGTACTTCGACAGGTTACAGAATTCAGTATCTATTATTTGACGTTTATCTGACCCTACCATATACACTTAAAGCCAACGTTCTTTCGGAAATAGTTATGTGTTGACTTTTCTCATATTGGAATCGCTTTTCTTGTACTATTTCAAGACTGTTTTAGATCATATTACGTGTTATTTGGTCACCCAACAATAAATTTTCTAGAATGACTTTTTCAATAAATCTTTCATCTTAATTTTTACACGAAAGCAGTCCTTTACTAACATATCAATGATTTGCAGAGAGACAAATATGGTGAAGAGTCACTGACAAATCATACATAGTAGCAGGGACTTTTAAGACAAATAATACATATAATCCATAGGGAGGATAACGAAAGAAACCGTTATAGCGTTTTAGATAGTGTTACATGTTTAAAAGAGTTCAAGATTAAAAAAAAATATAAATAGATGAAAAATGTGGTCTATTCCAATATCGGTGTAATTTCTCTTAAAGATGTTCCATAAAAATGCAATATTTTTCATGGCAAGATGAACAACACATTATTCACAATTCGAAGTCTACTTCAATGTTTGTCCAATATGTAGCAATGTTAAATTCGACGAATGTGATACTGAAAATCCTTTAGTATGTCACAAGAGTTTTACAGTATGCTATACACAGAAATAATTAATTCATTAATTTAGCGCTGAGCATGAGACTACAAATCTTTTAACATGTAATATGTTACCGAAATTTGTTAAGTCATTTGTAATTTCAAGTTTTGATGGCTTGTGGTGTTTGTTATACCTTGCTTCAGGATGTTACAAAATGATTTAACGTTTTTGTCCTGTTCCAGTCTTTCTTTCGTTGTGTAACAATACCAATAGTCTAGCATTTTCGGATTCTGTTATACCAAGCACCAAGGAACAAGCCTAGAACATATACAGGGCTGTGAATGATGATGTTAACTGGCATTTGTTGATGTGAGTTGTATAGTTGCATAGTTGAGTAATTGAAGTAGAAGAACGAGAAGAACAAAAACAATAAGCAGTACGTATTTTTTTGTGAAACAGAAAGTCGAAATTTAAGAATTGGTCAACTGTCATCTACTCGATATTCTGTAAAGTACTTCAACAGACTATGGCAATTGTGTTCTTCTTTGTTGCTTTAAGTAAAAACCCAGAAACACATGATTTGCCATGAAAAAGCTTTGCTCATCAGTAAGTAAATCTCCATTTATTTGAGGTCGCCACGAAGAGAAACAATACAGAGATATGAAAGATGCTTAGTGTATTTCGGCTTGATACGTTTAGACAAGTAACGTAATTTTAGGTTTAATAATGTTTATATTTATGATCTCTGCAATACGTTAACTATAAAAGAAATAATACTATTTATTATTGCCTTTTCAAGAGTGCATAAAAATATTGTTTAGTTGAAATTTGAAATATCTAAAGAGTTTTTCTTGTGTAGTAAGGAATATTAGATCAGTAAAATGGTAATTCATATCTGTGTTAGAATGAAAGTTACAATGACCATTTATTTCCCGAAAAATAAGAATACATTTTATAGTAGTAAACATGTAACAACAAGCAACAGAGAAGAGAACAGACTCAAAAGAAAAATCTTTATTAGTAAGTTGGCTACACTCAAAGCATGTAAATGAATACGAGAGTAAACGATTTACAATTTTCAGGGTGTTATTTAGCGAGTGAAATCTATTGTTGAAATCCATCGTTCAAAGTTTAAATGATCATTCCTTAATCGAATCGAATTAAATGCAACAGTAGAAATTTTGTGTCAGTGGTCTGTCTGTTAAAAGTTTGCAGTTTTTTCAGTCAACATGACTGGCTCTCGGAATCACTGTCAAATACAACTTCATCACTAAACTTTCTTGTTGAGGCTCAAGAGTGTGGGCTGCAGACGGTGAGGCATTTGAAAATGTGAACGTTTGTTACATAAGGACACGTTCTTGCATTGAGACTAGCTCTGAAGCACAGCATCCTTGAAATATATCTTATTATTACATCACTCAAAAAAAGAAGGTCGTTTCTAATTAACATGAAGAAATGGGGATTTGTAATATGACATTAAAGAATTACAGAAGTAGAAAACTAAATTAAAACACAGCGTCTAAATTAGTATAATCAGCTTTCATTGTATTACAAGGTATCTACAGCAAATCTCATTTACCAGCGAAACTTGCAGTTGGTCAGTTGCTAACATTAGAAGTTGTAACAATGACTACTTGCAAATACGTATAAAAACCATTGTTATCCTATTGGTAAGGCTTGATTTTACTGTAATACATTAATAATGCATAAACTGTGGCTTTGAGGTTTGTAGAAGTATTACTTTAGGTAACCGGCGGAAGGAACTATAAGGGCTTTCAGAAACTGCCTGAATGAGACATAAATGTCTCTCATTTTATTAATTTGCTGCTTAACTGGCTTTCAGTTTTCACTGACTTCTTTGAAACACAAATACGCTTCACGACTTACGACCAACCTCCATGTTTGTATATAAAAGTAACCTTAATATCTTTCCCATGAGTAGTGTAACAAATTTAGTTCTCAGAAATCCAAAGAAAATGATGCTCTATGACAATATTTAATAAGAATTTGCTGGTATTTTAGCAATGAGAACAACATCATAAGAAACTTAACATTTACTTTCTTCGTTTTGGATTTCCATCACACTGTATCAAGAAAAATTTTGACAAATAAAGATTTAGTTCTTATTTATTACATTTGTAATAATGTTAAGGGCTAATAACATTCCATAGTAGTTAATATTAGACAGAGAATGGGCTGACAAAGTTTATAAATGCAATTAAGTTCACGAAACAGCACTAACAGCAAAGCATCACACTTATTCTCACAGCGCGGTTACCAAACAAAAGGAGATAAATGAAATTTATTGAAACATAAATTACGTAGATTCCGTGAAGTATTTCCTATTCAACCCAAACACCTCCGTAGATATCCTTGACTCAGAGAATTCCACAGCCGCATAGCTGTACCACCCGCTCGGGCCTGGAATGGATCCTCCTGTAACATTCAAGAGAAGCAGTGAGCTTAAATTCATAGAATAAAATGTTTTTAGAACGTTGCACAAGAGCAGAAGGAGCCAAATAATGGGACACAATTCTGTCTGAAACCACAACCGGGAAAGCGAGTTAATCACGCTCGTCCACGATCATCTCCGCCAACTAATCTTAAAGTAGTTTCGGAAGTTACAGGAGATATCGTCAAAGATATGAATTATTGAATTTTTAATACTTGAGTACGTGCTTGGGAATTTTACATGATTAAACTACTAATATCCTGCTTATAGCGTCGGAAGAAATTTAGTGCAGTAAATAATAAGGTACTTGGAGAACAATAGATTATTAACAAAATATTAAACGTGGGCTCTGCATTAATACGACCCTTTTTAAAAGTGCTGAAGAAAAGAATGTTGGAACAAAAGCACTACCTTCCCAGTATGACCTGCCGCTGACAATTTCACAACAAAAGGGAAGTAAAGATAATAGTAGTAATTCATTCCAGACCAATTTGACCTGGTTACCAAAAAAACACATAACAAAACCACAGGAACTCTAGGTACAGACTTATCAGTAATCGATAACACGGTCACATTCAATGAGATATCAACAATATTATATTTTTGTAAAGTGATTGACTACTCAGACCTTATTTAATTCGGCTCCTTAGGCCACCGTCAAATGACAATTGCTATTGTCATTCGACTATGGCGCAAAAAGACGAAAATTGATGTAATTGTGATGCTCCGTCGAGCACTGACTCAGAATTCATGTAATTTTAGGACATATAACTGGAACATTGAACTGGAAAACCAAAAGTTTCTAGCAGCGGAGAATTAAAGCACCTGAGACGCACGGATATACGAGCGAACTACAGATTATGTCACAAAAAGACAACGAAATAAACAAGCACTTTGACTCTCACATTAGTTTCATAGAAATATAACTAATTACAAGCTACCTAGAAGGTTTATGGTAAGTAAAAAAAGTTCCACTTGATTAGATACAAAATACCTGATTTGAATAGATTGCATTACTTTGCGGCAGACAACATCTCAAACCTATGTCACTGTCATGAAAATGGTGACATATATGTTGATTTTCTCAATAACAGCAGTGTAGTGTGAAAAAAATGATGATTTGATTTCAGTATTCCCATGGAACATAAGCGCCCTAATAAGCAGTTTTATTTGTAATGATGTCTCAGTACAACACTGGATGACAAAGACTGCCTTGTGGTAACTGAGAAGGCCATAATCCAGTATAATGAAGCTGGGAAATACCAACTCCCTTTCCCTTCCACATGCAATTAAATGCTATGTAGATTCATTCATTACGTTTGCTGTAGTTCCAGAAAATGCCTTATTTTTTATTATTATAATGGTTCAAATGCCTCTGGGCACTATGGGACTTAACGTCTGAGATCATCAGTCCCCTATAACTTAGAACTACTTAAACCTAACTAACCTAAGGACAGCACACACATCCATGCCCGAGGCAGGATTCGAACCTACGACCGTAGCGGTCACCTGGCTCCAGACTGAAGCGCCTAGAACCGTTCGGCCACAGCGGCCGGCTGTACATTATATACGTGATAATGAGTGGGTCCCGCTGAACAAGCTTTGTATTTTAAGGCTTTCCTGAGATAATACTATTGTGCACAACAGGAGTATGATAAATAATTGTTAATCAGACACAACACTGAGACAGTACTCACTCTCAACCTGTATGGGTAACCATTATCTCCTGTGGAGACTGAACAGCACTAATACACAAGAATAGTTTCCTCTTTATTATTCTCGGTCATAATGGCTATGTTTGTGAACCGTGACTGTGTGGTATAATTATTTATTTGTAATTCCTGCTACCAGTCACTGTGACTGGTAGCAGAAATTAGAAAGAAATTATAGTTTCCTGTGTTGCACTTTGATGATCATAAATCATTTTAGAGAAAACGATGTAACCCAGATCTCCTATGGAAGTGCTTTCTCGACTGCAGGATTCGGACCATTAATGCGTCTTTCGGCTAAGTAATGCAGACCACAATGGTTAAATCACAATTTAGTGAACGTGATGCACTCTTGACAGGTGGAACATTGCTTGAGAAGAGATCTAGTACTTTATCCATTAAACTTTAGCCAAGGCCAAATATTTTTGAAATGCAATGTGAGGAATAAACAAGGGCTCCATAAAATACATCAAGTAAATATAATCATCTAAACAACCACGAGAAACTGGGAAGGGAGAACACAGAGCCCAGAAATTTAAAAAAGTTATCTTCCATTCGAAGAAAGACCTCGTTCATCGAGGGTGTATTTTAAAACTGTATTATTAAGGACTAGTTTATAGCGTATCTCATTTTCATGCGTATCACCCTCATCAAATAAAAATTGCGTGCTATGAATTATTGATTTTATTTTACAGCTATTTCCATAAAAAATGTATTTTAGGATGTACAAGACTCATTTTCTCAAAGATATCACCTGATAAAAGATATTATTACTCACCCTGAAGACATACCGGATATCAATGTAACTTCGCACACACACACACGCCATTGGCGATTATGTATATCGTTAGCGTTGCAATTCTCTGTGCCAGGTAGGAAAGCCACCACAGGGCATTAGTCTTGTTCCTGTTTAGTGCCTTTACGAGATCTGTGATTTATATAAGGCCGGCCGGTGTGGCCGTGCGGTTCTAGGCGCTTCAGTCTGGAACCACGTGACCGCTACGGTCGCAGGTTCGAATCCTGCCTCGGGCATGGATGTGTGTGACGTCCTTAGATCGGTTAGGTTTAAGTAGTTCTAAGTTCTAGGGGACTGATTACCACAGATGTTAAGTCACATAGTGCTCAGAGCCATTTGAACCATTTATATAAGGGGTGAGAACAGCATCAGATGTTGAGATACAACTGTGTAGCACACTCATATGAGACAGCTTTATCAGCATCTAACAGAGTTTGAAACGAGGCTCATTGTGGATCTCCATTCGGCTAACTGGTCGAGTTGTCCAGTATCCAGTTTTTCGAGGTCTCGGTTGCGACAGTGGCCCGATGTTGGAATGCATGGTAACCTGAGGGTAGACAAGTTCCTCGTCTTTTTCTGGTCGGCCAACCCTACTCACAACAAAGGAAGGATCGCTGTATTGTGCACCAAGCACATCACAACGGTGCACAGCTGCGTCTGACATCCTAGAACTATTAAAGGACTCCATGCAGCATTCTGTGTCATCGTGCACTATTGCTCAGAGACTACCAGCAGCCGTAGTAGGGAATTACTGTACCTTGCGGAGCTGCAGTTGATACCACTGCACAAACGGCTGCCTATGGAGAGGTGCCGTGACGCGGAAGCATGTGGCGACTTGGGGGGAGGTCCCTTTCTCCCAGTGTTTTGGAGAGAAACAGCAATGTTATTCCTTGCATCATGTTGTTGGAAACACCGAGTATGACTTCAGGTCATGGCTGGTAGTGATTGAGAGAATTATGAGGCCATAAAAGCAAGTCACACCATCTTCATGTGTTACCTCTCGTGCGATACTATCGTGGTGCCATTTTTCAAGAGAACAATTCTCGCCCATTCATGGCACGTGTCTCTATGAACTCTGCGAGAAATGTTCAAGCACTCCCATGGCCAGCAACATCCTCTGACGTGTCTTCGATGGGACACGTGTCTGACGATATCGGAAGGAAAATTCCGTCCCAGAAAGAAAGATTGGCTTTGACATCCCGTCGACATCGAGGTCATTAGAGAAGACAAGAGAGTCGAAGCGTTTGAAATGTGACATTACAGAATGACGCTGAAAATTAATCAGACTAGTAGGTTAAGAAATGAAAAGGTCCCCCGCTGAGTCGGCAAGGAAATGTATAGATGAAAACGAGAAGAAGCACATACGTTAAGACCTCACATAAGGATTTCCACGGTAAAAGAGGGAGACGCATATGATAAAAACTGCAAGGTTTGGAGCATTGTGTATGTTACTCTGAGGGGAATAGTTTGACACTGGAGAGGAAATCGTGGTCGACCGCTTGAAATCAGTCCGAGGTCTGACAAAAAATTAAAATATTTTACTATGTGGAATATGATAAAATGCTTTAAGTTGCAGTATATTCATACTGATCATTCACGCAACATACATTATCGATATCTAAATACACAATGCATATCGGGAAACCTACTCACCTCTCCATCGATTCAATCAAATATGTCTATGCATGGATCAGCGATAACCATGGGTATCTTGACATATCAGTTTTCCAGGCAACTGAAATCACGTAACACATATGAAACACAAACTGGTAATGGAGACTATCAACTGAAAGCTACAAGTGGTTAGTTTGTGTTTCGTATGTGTTGTCAAAAATTTTTTGCATAATTTTGCGTGATGTAAGGTACTGACAACGTTGTCTCACAGGATACTGGTGGTTATCAACGTATGGACTAATTTTATTAAGTCACTATAGATGTAAATCAAAATGAGCAAAGCGCTATCTGAGGAAGTCGTTAATCTTTTACATAATGCATTTCTGCGGCGTGTCTCTGACATGTCGCCGTTAACGACGTTGGAAGTTGTAGATTTTGAGGCTCAACTGTTGCTACGGCAGACAGTTCTTCAGCAGCAATAGGAGAAGATCGGATTGCACCGGACAGCGGATTGTAGCGGACAAGAGTTGTTACTGGATCGTAGCGCCAGCAACAGCACCTACCGCGCCACTGCGGTGTGAACTTTGGTGCAACAACAACAATCATCCATGTTTTAATCAGAACAGTAGTGCGTTAGGAGTGGAAAGAAGTTATTTGATTCTAGTGAGTTTCTCGGACGAACTTTGCTTACAGCCTAAGTAATGATAATATGAATGTTAGACTACCATCGGGTTGTATCAGACAAAGCAGTTTCGGATTATACTGGACGAAAGAGCCCAGAAACTTAAATTTTTCTGTTTCTTTTTCTTCAGCAGAGAAAAATGGAAAGGTCAGGACATAAATGACTTGAAACTATCATGAAGGAAGCAGAAGAATAAGCCAGATTCCTTGAAATGATTATCGGAGAGGCTGTGTGAGAAATATTCATTCCAAGAAGTATATTAGGTAACAGATTTAAAGCTGCGCGGGAAAAGGAAGCAGAGATCACGAAACACGTTGGAAGAAATAAAACATTTTCCCCCAGAACAATCAGTGATGAACAGCAAACAGCATAGCACAATTATGTAATAAATTTTAAATAGACATCTTTTGACTTTGAATAAAGATGAGTTGTTACGTCTAATGTAGAGAGGATCAGGAAACAATGAAACCATTCAAATAGAAAACTTTGACTTAGTAAAAATACATGAAGATTAAAGACTGACGGCAGCTGAATCCACGAGTCTGCAGCCAGCAGTGTGTTTCAGTGAGGAACAAACTGGCAGATTATTTCACAGACTAAATGAACTGACGGACAAGCACAAACTTCTTTGAAACGAAAATGATTTTTTTAGACACCAAAATTCCATGTCCGATACAACCCTGCAAAAAGTTACAAGGACTAAAATACAAAGGGTGGAAAATAATAAAACAAACAAACGTATTTTAAAGACATTGTGTCTCGTAATTCTATTCAGTGATAGACAAGGTCAAGTTTATAGTCATATCAGGCATAATTACAACTTTTTAGTAAACTAAATTGATCTTTCTAGCCATTACAGTTTCATAGTCGGTACAACCGTACAAAAATATAAGCCGCCAAGACTTAAAGGGAGGGAAAAATAAAAACATCAGCGGCTGTTGAACCCTAAAAGATTCGTAAAAATGTTAGTATGCGACGTTATAAAGTACTCTCTAATCCTCAGAAATATTCTCCAATACTCTTAAATCCACTGATTTGTTCAACATCAACCTAACTTGCAGTAAAGTACTCTGCAAAACTCTACTTCATAGAATACTGAGAATATTCCAAAAAATTCGTGAACCTTAAAAAATGTTTAGAGGCTTCCACAACATTCTAAAATCTAGTACATTTGAGAATAATTTAGAATACTCGAAACATACGTTAACATTCAAAAATGTTCATAAAAGCTCGATAGTATAGATAAACTTCGAACTTTTTCCCTTAAAATGTACAGCAATGCGAAATAGTCGGACTATGTCCCAGTGGCCACCAAGATGTGATAGCGATCGCTTCAGACACTCAGAGAGCCAGAAACACAACAGCAGCCACAGAACAACCACTATAGCATACAACAAGGTAACCACGACCAATACCTGACACAGAAACAAAAAAATTGCGTTGTTTTCACTATATCTCACACTTATTTAACTTATTCTTTCACAATACTTGCTATTCGACAACGTTTGTCATCTCGTTATTTGGTGAGAAGAAATAAATTCCTATACACAGAGCAAGTTAGATATAAATGACCCTACGAAAAGCATGATTGTTTCAAATTAATACCACAATATCTTAATGTTCGAAGTTGTGACTTATTTATGGTGATAATAATTGCTAATCTTACTCGAAATTGCTGTTTTTTGTTTTGAAGTGGCAGTTCGGGAGATATGAGCGGGAAATTCGCAATAAATACTGTTTTTTTCTTTATCTTTCCCTAATATTACTTTTTGTTGAACTATATTGTTTGATAACTGTTCACGACAATTTATCGTCAGCTACTTCATATTTTACTGCTAAAACGGCGCTTTGAAATAACCGACTTGAATAACTTTGACAATGTTCGCAGAAACTTTATCTATTAATTCCTATGGGCTGTTGACAGTCTTACACAAATCATTTGTAAGTTAAATTTGATCAGTTAAACAGCCAACTGGGTGAGTGCCTTTACTAATTTGTAAGAGTTTTACGACAAAATGTTTCTCATTTTTATCATTGGAAAGCTGAAGTCTCGTATTTGTTCTTAATTGTACTTTCCTCATTCGAGATCAAAGAAATTAATTCTTCAAGCATGCATTGATTTGACCTGCTGGAGTTGACCTTAAAATAATTGAAAGAGCTTGTGAAAAATTTCCAAAATATGTAAGTAATGCACCACACTTTAATTCCGGATTACTTGTGAGATCTAGAGCATTTTTGCAGTTTCTGGAAGACACTATAACATTTTGGAACATTCTCCAACATTCTAGAACATTCAGAATGTTTACGAGGAACATTCTGACCAGTCTCGACCACTGCGCCTCTTCAAGCTGCTTTACCGTCTTCAAAGAAGAACTCTATTGGTACGATCCCCCTCTTCTCACACGTATGTCTTCGAATTTTACCACTGCAATTCCAAACCAAACTCTCTTCATGGATGGGGGATGGAGGGCTAGCATATCATATAACAACCACGGGACTGCGAAATTTGTTTACGAAGTTTCGGTGGGACTCACAGACATGCCACACCTACTTTTACCTACATAAATAAAAGTGCAAGTGTTCTTTAAATGAAAAGCGTCAGTCTCTGAAAGTCCTCCCCCGATTGCTTTTAAATTCTGACGCAACGTTGAGTTTAAATAATGGGACGTTTTTATGTACCTTTTGGAGAGCCACTTATAATATGTAGATATATATGTAGTAATTAAAGGAAAATTTGTGTAAAAATAGAAATGTTCGTTTGTCCAAAGTCTTAAATCACCGAAAGTTCTTCACCGACTACTTCGAAATTTTGACACAACATTGCATTCGCATACAAGCGTGTTTATAAGTACGTAATATATAAAAGAGAAACGTTATCAGAAAATATCAGGAAACGTTGTCGCCTGATTTACATCAAATTTTTCACAATACTCTAATGAACATTTCAACAGACACAGGCCACGTATTTTTAATATATACTGTAATTTTTGACACATATGGGCTACATATTTTTAATATGTATGATGTTGTTGTGGTCATCAGTCCTGAGAATGGTTTGATGCAGCTCTCCATGCTACTCTATCCTGGGCAAGGTTCTTCAGCTCCCAGTACCTACTGCAACCTACATCCTTCTGAATCTGCTTAGTGTATTCATCTCTTGGCCTCCCTCTACGATTTTTACCCTCCACTCTGCCCTCCAACACTAAATTGGTGATCCCTTGATGCCTCAGAACATGTCCTACCAACCGATCTGGTCAAGTTGTGCCACAAACTTCTCTTCTCCCCAATCCTATTCAATACCTCCTCATTAGTTATGTGATCTACCCATCTAATCTTCAGCATTCTTCTGCAGCACCACATTTCGAAAGTTTCTATTCTCTTCTTGTCCAAACTATTTATCGTCCAAGTTTCACTTCCATACATGTCTACACTCCATACAAATACTTTCAGAAAAGACTTCCTGACACTTAAATCTACACTCGATGTTAACAAATTTCTCTTCTTCAGAAACGCTTTCCTTGCCATAGTCAGTCTACATTTTATATCCTCTGCACTTCGACCATCATCAGTTATTTTGCTCCCCAAATAGCAAAACTCCTTTACTACTTATGTGTATCATTTCCTAATCTAATTCCCTCAGTGTCACCCGACTTAATTCGACTACATTCCATTATCCTCGTTTTGCTTTTGTTGATGTTCATCTTATATACTCGTCTCAATACACTGTCCATTCCATTCAACTGCTCTTCCAAGTCCTTTGCTGTCTCTGACAGAAATATAATGTCATCGGCGAACCTCAAAGTTTTTATTTCTTCTCCATGGATTTTAATACCTACTCCGAATTTTTCTTTTGTTTCCTTCACTGCTTGCTCAACATACAGATTGAATAACATCGGGGAGAGGCTACAACCCTTTCTTACTCCCTTCCCAACCACTGCTTCCCTTTCATGTCCCTAGACTCTTATAACTGCCATCTGGTTTCTGTACAAATTGTAAATAGTCTTTCGCTCCCTGTATTTTACCCCTGTCAGCTTTAGAATTTGAAAGAGAGTGTTCCAGTCAACATTGTCAAAAGCTTTCTCTAAGTCTACAAATGCTAGAAACGTAGGTTTGCCTTTCCTTAATCTTTCTTCTAATATAAGTCGTAAGGTCAGTATTGCCTCACGTGTTCCAGTATTTCTACGAAATCCAAACTGGTCTTCCCCGAGGTCGGCTTCTACTAGTTTTTCCAATCGTCTGTAAATAATTCGTGTTAGTATTTTGCAGCTGTGGTTTATTAAACTGATAGTTCGGTAATTTTCACATCTGTCAACACCTGCTTTCTTTGGGATTGGAATTATTATATTCTTCTTGAAGTCTAAGGGTATTTCGACTGTCTTGTACATCTTGCTCACCAGATGGTAGAGTTTTGTCAGGACTGGCTCTCCCAAGGCCGTCAGTAGTTCCAATGGAATATTGTCTACTTGGGGGCCTTGTTTCGGCTCAGGTCTTTCAGTGCTCTGTCAAACTCTTCACGCAGAGTCGTATCTCCCATTTCATCTTCATCTACATCCTCTTTCATTTCCATAATATTGTCCTCAAGTACATCGCCCTTGTATAGACCCTCTATATACTCCTTCCACCTTTCTGCCTTCCCTTCTTTGCTTAGAACTGGGTTTCCATCTGAGCTCTTGATGTTCATACAAGTGGTTCTCTTATCTCCAAAGGTCTCTTTAATTTTCCTGTAGGCAGTATCTATCTTATCCCTAGTGAGAAAAGCCTCTATACCGTTACATTTGTCCTCTAGCCATCCCTGTTTAGCTATTTTGCACTTCCTGTCGATCTCATTTTTGAGACGTTTGTATTCCTTTTTGCCTCCTTCATTTACTGCATTTTTATATTTTCTCCTTTCATCAATTAAATTCAATATTTCTTCTGTCACCCAAGGATTTCTACTAGCCTTCGTCTTTTTACCTACTTGATTCTCTGCTGCCTTCACTACTTCATCTCTCAAAGCTACCCATTCTTCTTCTACTGTATTTCTTCCCCTCATTCCTGTAAATTGTTCCCTTATGCCCTCCCTGAATATCTGTACAACCCCTGGTTCTTTCAGTTTATCCAGGTCCCATCTCCTTAAATTCCCACCTTTTAGCAGTTTCTTCAGTTTTAATCTACAGGTCATAACCAATAGATTGTGGTCAGAGTCCACATCTGCCCCTGAAAATGTCTTACAATTTAAAACCTGGTTCCAAAATCTCTGTCTTACAATTTAAGTGTCAGGAAATCATTTCTGAAAATATTTGTTTGGAGTGTAGCCATGTATGGAAGTGAAACATGGACGATAACTAGTTTGGACAAGAAGAGAATAGAAGCTTTCGAAATGTGGTGCTACAGAAGAATACTGAAGATAAGGTGGATAGATCACGTAACTAATGAGGAGGTATTGAATAGGATTGGGGAGAAGAGAAGTTTGTGGCACAACTTGACTAGAAGAAGGGATCGGTTGGTAGGACATGTTTTGAGGGATCAAGGGATCACAAATTTAGCATTGGAGGGCAGTGTGGAGGGTAAAAATCGTAGAGGGAGATCGAGAGATGAGTACACTAAGCAGATTCAGAAGGATGTAGGTTGTAGTAGGTACTGGGAGATGAAGCAGCTTGCACAGGATAGAGTAGCATGGAGAGCTGCATCAAACCAGTCTCAGGACTGAAGACAACAACAACAACAACCTTTTAGTATCTCCAAGGTTCTTCCATGTATACAACCTTCTTTCATGATTCTTAAACCAAGTGTTAGCTATGATTAAGTTGTGCTCTGTGCAAAATTCTACCAGGCGGCTTCCTCTTTCATTTCTTAGCCCCAGTCCATATCCACCTACTACGTTTCCTTCTCTCTCTTTTCCTACACTCGAATTCCAGTCACCCATGACTTTTAAAATTTTATCTCCCTTCACTATCTGAATAATTTCTTTTATTTCATCATACATTTCTTCAATTTCTTCGTCTTCTGCAGAGCTAGTTGGCATATGAACTTGTACTACTGTAGTAGGTGTGGGCTTCGTATCTATCTTGGCCACAATAATGCGTTCACTATGTTGTTTGTAGTAGCTTACCCGCATTCCTATTTTCCTATTCATTATAAAACCTACTCCTGCATTATCCCTATATGATTTTGTGTTTATAACCCTTTATTCACCTGATCAGAAGTCTTGTTCTTCCTGCCACCGAACTTCACTAATTCCCACTATATCTAACTTTAACCTATACGTTTCTCTTTTTAAATTTTCTAACCTACCTGCCCGATTAAGGGATCTGACATTCCACGCTCCGATCCGTAGAATGCCAGTTTTTTTTCCTCCTGATAACGACATCCTCTTGAGCAATCCCCGCCCGGAGATCCGAATGGGGGACTATTTTACCTCCGGAATATTTTACCCAAGAGGACGCCATCATCATTTAATCATACAGTAAAGCTGCATGCCCTCGGGAAAATTTACGGCCGTACTTTCCCCTTGCTTTCAGCCGTTTGCAGTACCAGCACAGCAAGGCTGTTTTGGTTATTGTTACAAGGCCAGATCAGTCAATCATCCAGACTGTTGCCCCTGCAACTACTGAAAAGGCTTCTGCCTCTCTTCAGGAACCACACGTTTGTCTGGCCTCTTAACAGATACCCCTCCGTTGTGGTTGCACCTACGGTACGGCTATCTGTATCGCTGAGGCACGCAAGCCTCCCCACCAACGGCAAGGTCCATGGTTCATGTGGAGGGGGGGGGGATATGTATAATATATAAACACAAATACAATAGTACACAGAAGTGATACATTTATGGCTTATCGGTATATGATTAGAATACTCCTAGAAAATCTGAATTTGCACTATTAATAAACAACGCTCAATGTCAGAGACAAGGGAAAAGACGAAATGGACAGAGGGGCTGGAGGAAAAAGACAGAGAAAGCGGAAAAGAGGAGATGGTCAGGGAGAGGGGGCAGGAGAAGACAGAGAGAGGGAAGAAAAAAATTTTCAAATGTGTGTGAATTCCTAAGGGCCCAAACAGTTGAGGCCATCGGTCCCCAGACTTAGACACTACTTAAACTAACTTATGCTAAGACCAAAACACACCCATGCCCGAGAGAGGACTGGAAGCTCCGGCGGGAGGGGCCACACAATCCGTTACATGACGCCTCAAACCGTGCGGCCACTCAGCGCTTCGAGAGTGGAGAAGAAAAGATCGACATACAAAGGAAACGGGTGAGGGGTGGAAAAAAAGAGTGCAGGAGGAGACAGCGAGGAGGTAGAAGAAGATGAACGATAACGGGGTTAGGAAGTGATGGGCAGGGAGAGGGGAAGGAATAGAAAATGGGAAAAGAAGGGGGGGGGAGGAGGAAGAAATCCAGAGAGACAAATGTAGAAGATTAGGATGTATATCCGGTACTCGTACAGATTAGAAACGCGTGCTCTCTCTTTTCTTTCTTTTCTGTTCAGACTGAGCGACAAAAAACAGGTATATATATATATATATATATATATATATATATATATATATATATATATATATATATTGTAGGAATAACGTATATTAGTATCGTTTAGTGTGAAGATTATTCCAATAAAACATACTTTACATTGAGATTTTCACTCTGCAGCGGAGTGTGCGCTGATACGAAAGTTCCTGGCAGGGTAAAACTATGGGTCGGACCAAGACTCGAACTCGGGACCTTTACCTTTCGAGGGAAAGTGCTCTACCAACTGAGCTACCCAAGGACGACTCACGGCCTGTCCTCACAGCTTTACTTCTGCCCGTACCTCGTCTCCTACCTTCCAAACTTTACAGAAGCTCTCCTGCGAACCTTGCAGAACTAGCACTTCTTTAAAGAAAGGATATTTCGGAGACATGGCTTAGCCACAGACTGGGGTATCTTTCCAGGCAGCGGAGTATGCGCTGATATGAAACTTCCTGGCAGATTAAAACTGTGTTGCGGACAGAGACTCGAAATTGGGAGCTTTGCCTTTCACGGGCAAGTGCTCTACCAACTGAGCTACCGAAGCAGGGCTCACGCCCTGTCCTCACAGCTGTACTGTCTCCTACCTTCCGAACTTTACAAAAACTTTCCTGCTAACCTTGCAGAACTAGCACTTCTGAAGGGAAGGATACTGCGGAGACGTGGCTCATCCACAGCCTGAGAGATGTTTCCAGAATGAGATTTACATTCCGCAGCGGAGTGTGCACTGTTGTGATACTTCCTGGCAGATTAAAACTGTGTGTCGGACCGAGACTCAAACTCGGAACCTTTGCCTTTCGCGGGTAAGTGCTCTACTATCTGAGCTACCCAAGCACGACTCACGCCCCGTCCTCACAGCTTTACTTCTGTCCGTACCTCGTCTCCTACCTTCCAAACTTTACAGAAGCTCTCCTGCGAACCTTGCAGAACTAGCACTTCTGAAAGAAAGGTTGTTGAGGAGACATGGCTTAGCCACAGACTGAGGTATGTTTCCAGGCAGCGGAGTGTGCGCTGATATGAAACTTTCTGGCAGATTAAAACTGTGTACCGGACCGAGACTCGAACTTGGGACCTTTGCCTTTCGCGGACAGGTACTCTACCAACTGAGCTACCCAAGGACGACTGAGGCCTCGTCCTCACAACATTACTTCTGCCAGTACCTCGTCTCCTACCTTCCAGACTTTACAGAAGCTCTCCTGCGGGCCTTGCAGAACTAGCACTTCTGAAAGAAAGGATATTGGGGAGACATGGCTTAGCCACAGCCTGTGGGGGACGTTTCCTGGCTGCGGAGTGTGCGCTGATATGAAACTTCCTGTAGATTAAAACTGAGAGCCGCACTGAGACACGAACTTGGGACCTTTAGCCTTAGGAGGCAAGTGCTCTACCAACTGAGGTACCCAAGCACGAGTCAGGCCCCGTCCTCACAGCTTTAGATCTGCCACCACCTCGTCTCCTACCTTCCAAACCTCCAGGGAACCTTTCAGAAGTGCTACTTCTGGATATGAGTAGCATAGGAGTAGGAAGATACTGACCTTATGCGAGGAAAGTGCACTTGTAGAGGACTCCCGAGGGAGACTGCGCCCGGAAGTGCGGGCTGCCGGACACGGCCACTCCGCTGGGTTCGCCCTCGCCGGCGCCGTCGCCTTCGGCGCCGCCGCCCTCGGTGCAGTTGTAGCGCGGGAACTTTGTGGCTCCCCGCGGCACGTAGCGCTCGGTCAGCGAGCGGTGCAGCCGCTCCTGGGACGCCAGCTCCTCAGCCATGGGCACCGCCGTGTAGGGCGCGAACGCGCACCGGAACGGCTCTCCGGCGATGCCGGGCAGCGTGAAGGCGTAGGCGCCGCGCAGCTCCAGCTCGCCGTCCATGGTGCACAGCACGGTGGGGAAGCCGCGGAACCACAGCAGCGCCGTCTCGCCCGCCGGGTTGCCGTAGCAGCGCAGCGTGTCCTGCTGGTGCGGTCGCAGCGCCAGGAAGTCGAAGAAGCCGGCCGGCATCTGCGAGTCGAGCGTGCACGCCGCCGAGTTGAGGTCGCGCTTCGGCTGGTAGTTGCCGAAGTGGCCGTCGTCGTCGCTCCAGCCGAACACCTTGTCCAGCTTGATCTCGTTGACGCGCACCAGGCGCGACGTGTCCGCCTCGTCGGCCAGGAAGTTGCAGTACATGATGAAGCCGACCCTGGCGAGCGCGTAGAAGTCGGCCGGGTGGCTGAGGCGCTCGCTGCTGTCCTTGGTCATCTCGCAGAGCAGCGGCGGCAGGTCGCCTCCCGGGAAAAGCAGAAGGCTGTTGTCGGTCATGTTCCTGCGCAGGTTGGCCACCTCCTCGTCGGTGGGCCGGTCTTCCTTCCTGCCGCGAGCCGACGACGCCCCCAGCATCAGCAGCAGCAGCAGCAACCACTGCTCCGCCGCCTGCGCAGCACGCTTCCTTCCCAGCATCGCGCTCTCCCCAGTAGCACGTGTTCCCTCTGACCGGCCAGTCGCGGCTCTGGCACAACGTCCTGCTACGCGGGGCTAGGCGGTCGCGGCAGCGAGGTCAGGTCCTTAAAACCCCCGCCGCTCAGCCATTACCCAATTGACGTCGTTCGGTCTCCGTGTCGCCAATTGGCACAACTCAATTGCACTAACGGATCTGTCCTATGACGTCTAGACAGGCGGACGTCCATGTGCCCACAATCACGACTGTTGAGCAGTGGGGTGGTCGGAGCTAGGAAACTTCTCGAAATCGAGAACTTTTTACGTTGCAGCGCGTCAGCAATCGAGAATAATTTAATCATCATAAAGAATCAGCCTCGATTGCAAATTGAAACTGGATGCTGACCCAGGTTTCGGCACCGATAACAACTATCAGTTTAATAAGTCACGACTGCAAGATAAAGGGAATTCTTTACTAGTAGAAGCCGACCTTGGGGAAGATCAGTTTGCATTCCGTAGAAATATTGGAACACGTGAGGCGCAACGTGACTAGAAGAAGGGATCGGTTGGTATGACATGTTCCGAGACATAGATGGATCACCAATTTAGTATTTGAGGGCAGCGTGGAGGGTAAAAATCGTAGAGGGAGACCAAGAGATAAATACACTAAACAGATTCAGATGCATGTAGGTTGCAGTAGGTACTGGGAGATGAAGAAGCTTGGACAGGATAGAGCAGTATGGAGAGCTGCATCAAACCAGTCTCAGGACTGAAGACCACAACAACAACAACATGGAAAAAGACGATTTCTCAATGTGCGCATGCGCATTCCTTTCCGACATTCTCACAGCCTAGCTGCCGGCGCCACCTCAGTTTACCTGAGAGCCCGCGGCCCACCGAACATTGGCTGGGGTGAGGAAGCACGCTTCTGACGTTTGAGCTAAGTACAGCTATTGACATGGTACACGCGTACCGTTTATTTTACATTTTATGCCAGTCTTTTGCCATTTTGGGCGTTCTGTATTAATGTTGGACCATGCCTTTTTAGGCGGTTTGTAGTTTTAGTGTGTTCCGAAGAAGACGTGGTTATTCGCGCCGAAACCTAGGTCAACATCCGGTTTCAATTTCCAAAAAAGTGGCTCAAATGGCTCTGAGCAATATGGGACTCAACTTCTGAGGTCATCAGTCCCCTAGAACGTAGAACTACTTAAACCTAACTAACCTAAGGACATCACATACACTCATTCCCGAGGCAAGATTCGAACCTGCGGCCGTAGCGGTAGCGCGGCTCCAGACTGTAGCGCCTAGAATCGCTCGGCCACCCCGGCCGGCTTCACTTATTTATAATCATTACTTCTCGAAAATGAAAAGTAAGCTTTCTCAAATCGGTCAGAGTGTAACAGCAATCGAATTTAGCAACTATCGGTTTACAGTGATACAGGATTCGACACAATCACTGTAATTTCTATCGAAATGACTGGTTTCGACCAGCATCAAGCACGCTGAGATTAATAAACACACGCTATGGTTCCATCTCACCGCCTATAGCAACCATGTTCATAATTTATTAAAATAGTTTCGGCCATAGTCACGTAATCTTTTTTGAACGTAAGTTACGCCATTTGATTGTATGCATCGTGCACTCCACTGTAGAATCATGATTTCGGCCTTCGGCTTTTTCGAGTACTACAATGTTGGGCATGATCAGACTTCTATAAACGAAGTCATCGTCGAAACAGATTATGGTTGGTTATACACTTCTGGCGTCACAATACAAAACCGAGAACATATGTCTAGCACACACTGAATAACTGTGCTATAAAATGGCCAACAAAAACAGTCGTTACATGTGCACGCACCATTATGTAGCACAGTTATTCAGTGCGCGTGACATATGTTTGTTTTATTTCTACCAGACACTTTGTGAATATGTGCTCGTTTCTATGCAGTGACACCAGCAGTTTATAACCAACTATAATATTTCGAAATTTTCTTCATGGCTGGAGCAGCAACATGGCTGGAGCAGGAACCGTAGGATGAAATCTTGTGGTATTCATAAACAGTTAATCAGTTGCAAAGTGCAAAACTATGCTAATGGTGTTTAAATATACCTCCCATTTTGCAACTTATTGGCTGTTTATTTATTCTGAAAGAAGCTGAAAATTTTAATATATTTCGATTACTTCGTTTATGGAAGTCTGATAATGCCCAACGTTATGGTACTTGAATGTCGCGGTTGGGATTGAACAACAGTAAGTATTTTATAATCTGAGGATGGCCTATGCCGGTCATTTCGTTTGAAATTTTGTGAGTGTGTCGGACAATAAACTATTTTCAAAACAATCATTCACTTTAGTCCCCATCTCGAATAAATGTAGCTCTTTCGAGGATATAGGATTTTGTCTATCTTGAATAAAATGTAACTCCTTCCACGATATAGGATTTTTAACGTGTTAGTGATCTGTACATGTGTGTAATGAGAAAAGGACTGGACAGGTGGGGTCAGCCGCGACCTATTCGAAGAAACCATCCCGTCATTTCTATGAAGTGATCTAGGAAAGCAACGGAAGACCCACAGGGGCTGAACAAAACAGTGGAAACACGGCGAGAAATGCATCCCTGAGCACAAATGCAGGTGCTAGCGAAGCCTGCAGGCTACGCTGTTGTAACTGATCACCAACACCACCTGCACAGTGTTCTCCATACGGTGCAGGTAGTCAGAAAAGTGTTCGATGTGTAATATGTCGGAGGTAAGTGCCTTCGAACGTGAGAAAGTTGTTCAAGCTCGCATGGCACGTGCTTCCGTAACCAAAGGATTCGTAATGTTTGGTGTTTCAAGAGGAATAGTATCTAAGATTTATGTAGCATACAGCTAAATCGCAGAAACATCATCGGCTAAGTCACGCCGCGCGGGATTAGCCGAGAGATCTAAAGGCGCTGCAGTCATGGAATGTGCGGCTGGTCCTGGCAGAAGTTCGAGTCCTCCCTCGGGCATGGGTGTGTGTGGTTGTCCTTAGGATAATTTAGGTTAAGTAGTGTGTAAACTCAGTGAGTTATGACCTTAGCAGTTAAGTCCCATAAGATTTCACACACATTTGAACATTTTTTGGCTAAGTCACAACGCTGACGGATGTGTGTGTCGAGTGGTGGTGACAGACGGACTGTGAGACTGTGACAGGAAGTAAGAGTACGACAGCTGAAGAAGTCACTTCGGGAACTGAAGGTCACAGTCGCGAACCCCGTCAGGACCCAAAAAACACGAAGAAAGCTTCTTAAACAGGGAATTACCGGGCAAGGTGGAATTCCATAACCACTCACTAGTGGCGAAGTGCCCTTAACAGAAGTCCATAATACCGAAGCCATGACTATGGAGAAATGGAAGAAAGTCACTTTGTTGTATCACTCTTGTTTCACTCTGCTTCAAACTTCTGGCCGACTTCACGCCAGACGACTGAAGCATGGCATGGGTTCGGTGATGATTTGGACACACATATCCAAGGGGCCTACGGTTACATTAAAAGGACGCATTGCTGCCAATGATTGTGACTATCCTCACTGATCAGATCCATTTCATGGTAGAATATTTGTTCCCCAGTGTTGGTGATGTGTCCCAAATCGACAGAGTGTCATAGCTCCCATCGTCCAGGACTGCTTTAGTGCGCAGGAGGGCGAATTCTCCCCTCTCTTTTTTTGTCACCTCTGTCCTCCTAATAGCATTGCGCCTTTGAGGTCTGCTTTCGAGAGAAGGGTGGGTGATCGCTATTCACCTCCACCATCGTTACCTCAAAGTTCCACTATTTTGAAGGAAGAATTTCATAAGACTCCCTTGAAAACCGTGTAAAGCCAGTTTTTATCCGTTCCGAGAGGACGGGAAGCTGTCTTGACTGCCAATGGGTTTCACGTGCCGTGTTGGGCATGGTAATGTGTTCGGGTTTTTCGTATTTCATTATTTCTGTCCAACCTCTGTAAATGAGGTGGGTTATACAGAGTGTGAGGCTCCGTTCTCTCAGATTTAAGGCCGATGTCTTAACAAAAGCACTGCCTCAGTATGTTACAGCCAACGTATGGTCCTATCATGTTTATAATACTTCCTGTACTTCGCCCGAAAAGACCTCGGAAAGCCCAGTGCTATCGACCGATCTTTCTTGGAAAATATAAATGAGTATATATTGAAACTTGGTTGGTGATAGCGTATAGAACCATTTCTGATAAACTTCGTTTGGTGCAATGAGTTTACCAACTTTTTAAAATATTTCCTTCCAATGAGCCCGACTTCTGCTAAATAATAATAATTTGCTAATACAGCACTTTCCTACAGTTTAAAATGTACGTCCATGTTTTCATTACTCGAACAGAACCTCTTATGTAAGAATGGTATGTCAGCACAAGGCATTGGTTGTTACAAACTGATGATTATTGCATCCTACGGACATGAAATTCTGATGGCATTTACTTTGCTAGTATCTTTTCGTATTCGTTCCATACCAAATGGTAATCAGACTTATTCACAAAAATTTTGTGCTTGCTGCATCGTCTATAGATCTATCATTTATCCCGAAACCGATACTTCAGTTCTGTCTTATGCTGTTTCTTTATGTTCAGTGTCAAATTATACACTACTGGACATTAAAATTGCTACACCACGAAGATGACGTGCTACAGACGCCAAATTTAACCGACAGGAAGAGGATGCTGTGATATGCAAATCATTAGCTTTTCAAAGCTTTCACACAAGGTTGGCGCCGGTGGCGACACCTACAACGTGCTAACATGAGGGAAGTTTCCAACCGATTTCTCATACACAAACAGCAGTAGACCGGTGCTGACTGGTGAAACGTTGTTGTGATGCCTCGTTTAAGGAGGAGAAATGCGTACCATCACTTTTCAGACATTGATAAAGGTCGGATTGTAGCCTATCGCAATTGCGGTTTATCGTATCGCAACATTGTTGCTCGCTTTGGTCGAGATCCAGTGACTGTTAGCAGAATATGAAGGGTAATACGGAACGAAGTGCTGGATCCCAACGGCCTCGTATCACTAGCAGTCGAGATGACAGGCATCTTATCCGCATGGCTGCAACGGATCGTGCAGCTACGTGTCGATTCCTGAGTCAACAGATGGGGACATTTGCAAGACAACAACCATCTTCACTAACAGTTCGACGACGTTTGCAGCAGCATGGACTATCAGCTCGGAGACCATGGCTGCTGTTACCCTTGATGCTGCATCACAGACAGGAGCGCCTGCGATGGTGTACTCAACGACGAACCTGGGTGCACGAATGGCAAAACGTCATTTTTTCCGATGAATCCAGGTTCTGTGTACAACATCATGATCGTCGCATCCGTGTTTGGCGACATCGCGGTGAACGCACATTGGAAGCGTGTACTCGTCATCGCCATACTGGCGCATCACCCAGCGTGATGGTGTCGGTTGCCATTGCTTACACGTCTGGGTCACGTCTTGTTCGCATTGACGTCACTCTGAACAGTGGACGTTAAATTTCAGATGTGTCACGATCCGTGGCTCTATCCTTTATTCTATCCCTGCGAAACCCTCCATTTCAGCACTATAATGCACGACCGCATGTTGCAGGTCCTGTACGGGACTTTCTGGATACAGCAAATGTTCAATTGCTGCCCTGGCCAGCACATTCTCCAGATCTCTCACCAACTGAAAACGTCTGGTCAATGGTGGCCGAGTAACTGACCCGTCCGAATACGCCAGTCACTACTCTTGATGAACTGTGGTATCGTGTTGAAGCTGCACGGGCAGCTGTACCTGTCCAAGCCATCCAAGCTCTGTTTGACTCAATGCCCAGGCTTATCAAGGCCGTTATTACGGCCGGAGATGGTTGTTGTGGGTATTCATTTCTCAGGATTTGTGTACCCAAATTCCGTGAAAATGTAATCACATGTCAGTTCTTGTATAATATATTTGTCCAAAGAGTACCCGTTTATCGTCTGCATTTCTTCTTGGTGTAGCAATTTTAATGGCCAGTAGTGCACATTCTCATGGTATGGAAGCATCCTTCAGGGCTTTATTAGCCTTCTGAACTTGGAATTCTAAAGTTTTACCAGTGACTACAACATTGCTACCATCAGCACAAAGGGATTATCCGAATGGGACGGAAATCAGTAGATGTTATGTACATAAACATACAAACAAATGATTATAATTTCAGAAAAATTATATTATTCATACAGGAGAGCGAGCTCCACAAACTGAGCAAGTCAGTAACGCGTTGATCCTCCTCTGGCCCTTACGCAAGCAGTTCTTCCACTTGGCATTGATTGAGAGAGTTGTTGAACGTCGTCCTTAGGGATATCGTGCCAGATTCTGTCCAACGCGTTAGATGGCCAAAATCCCTATCTGGTTGGAGAGCCCTTCCTCTCAGAGGTGGGGATGCATCCGGCTACCAAGCCGGCAACCAAGACGACAGGCAGTAGAAACTCTCGCAGTATACGGGCTGGCATTATCTTGCTGAAGGGCAACAAAACGGGGGGTGGAGTATCGTCGAAGTACCTCTGCTCTTTAAGAGCGCCGCGGATGACAACAAAAGGGAACCCACACCATCACTGCTGGACGCTGGACCGCTAGGCGGGCGACTGTTGGCTTGGTACCCCACCGCTGTCAGAGGCGTCTCCACATACATCTTTGCTGCTTATTGGGGCTCATTTCGAAGCGGAACGCATTACGTAAGACAATTATACTCCAGTAAATAAGATTCCAGGCCAAAAACTGGCAAGTGGAAATTTAAAGAAAAGCGTGAGGTCATGTACCTGAGTACTGAAAGGAATTCGATAACTTTCTGCTACATGAGAAATCACACATGTCTAAAGGCTGCAAATTCAGCTAAATAATCAGAGCTCACAATCAGCAGTACCTTAAACTGGAACGCAGACAATTCTGTGCCGAAAGCAAATCAAAGACTGAGATTTATTGGCAGAGCACTTAGAAAATGCAACAAGTCTACTAAGGAGACTGATTATACTAATCTTGTCTGCCCTCTTCTGGAGTATTGCTCTGCGGAATATAGGAATGACAGAGGACATCGAAAGAGTTCAGAGAAGGGCAGCTCGTTTTGTATTATCGAGTAGTAGAGAAGAGAGTGCCACAGATATGATATGCAAATTGAGGTGGCAATCATTAAATCACAAGCGTTTTTCATTACGGCAGGATCTTCTCACGAAATTTCAATCATTTGCTTTTTCCTCAGAGTGCGAAAATAGTTTTTGATCTCGCAAAGGAATATTTAATTTTTCGTTTCTTTCTGCCCGCTGTTCGAGACTGTAAAGGTAAAGAAATAGCTTGTAGGTGATGTGATTCTTCAATTTCTCGAAACGTATTTTTGACGAAATAAGTCTCGGGTGAACAGCCTGGTATGAGTGTGCATAGGACACATTTACATCAGGCAGCGGATGATGGCAACGTGGTCTATTGCCGAAATATTGTGTCCTATGCACACTCATTCCAAGCTGTTCACCCTAGATTTAATTCCTCACCTTGTAGGTGGTTCCACAAATCCTCATCCAGGCAGTTAACTGTAAATTGCAGAGTAATCATGCAGTTGTAATTATTCGATGTAAATGTAATTAATCTGCAGCTCGTCAGTTTTCACTCAAAATCGATGTTTTAAACAAGTTGTATGTTGGCTGAAATTTGAAGATACAAGATGAAATTTTAACAAAGTTGAAATTTTAATATCCTATCTGTTTTGGTATGAAATCGTCTTGTAGAAATTTATGCAAAACTATGTTCAGTACATTGCAAGCTATCGATGGTTTTCAGAAATGCTACATCCACTGAAATTTGATACTGAATGTTGAAATTTTAGAGGAAGACGTGTTTCAGCAGAAAGAGAGCTCCCTGTAACTTTACATACAATATTGTAGAAGGCTTTCAAAGAATTGCAGCTTTTGGCCTAGACAATAGTTAAATTTACAAGTTATCCACTCTTTACAGTTATTTTAAGACCTAGATATTATTAGCACCATATTCTGCAGTGAAATGATAAAGCTGAACCCAATGTCAAGAGGATTTATGTATTATTAAAGTCAATGATAAAATGCGCTGCAGCAGTAAAAATTATTTATATATAAAATGAAGTGCACTATGCGGTTTGAGGGCGTATGTCCCATCTGCAGGTGCATATTAAAACGTGATGCATCCTTTGTGGACGCACATTTTAATATACACCTGCAGATGAGACATATGTCATGAAACCGGGTAGTGTTTTCCTATTTAGAAACAACAAATTTTTACAGCCGTAGCAGAATTTATCGTTGACAATGGGTAATAGTTGTGGATGTCCGGTCAAGAGAAACGTATGTATTATTAAGGGTACAGCGAAGACAGAAAGCATAGTTCAGAACAGAAGTATTACCTGAAGTTTTATTCAGAAAATCGCCCAAGCTTTATTTACTGGAAGACAGAATCGAAACTTGAACAGCATGTTCTTTAAAGTTTTGTCTACTTCTGAAAAAATCAGGGAATAAACACGAAGCGTATTCGGAAAGTAAGGTCCGATTTGGCGCGAAATGGAAACCACAGTGAAACTTCAATGGAGCTTTGCACAGAAGTGGTGGACCGTGTCTCTAGAATGCCCATAGACCGCGTCACATCTCTCTTCTCAGTGCCGAGGGCACAGTGAGCATGTAAAGAGGCATAGCGCAGTAGTGTATCCCGCCACGTATGAGGGCCTGGTGAGAGATGTCGCCTGAAGCTATGCAGCCAACATAACACAACTGTCATACGGCTCCTTCTTCATGACAGTCCCTGGTCGCATTTGGAAGGGACAATGAAGGTACTCCTGCAACATTTTCGACAATACAGACCGGCTTGGCTCACTCAGACGTTCATCTCTGATGACCTGAACCGCTGGCTAAGATGACAACATTTTGACACAAACAACGAAAGACAGTCAAGCGTAGAGGATTGACAGAAAGCACAGGCGACAGCCTTATGTGACGAGGGTTCTGGAAAGTTTGTACAATACTACGACAAATGTCTAAGTCGGAGCGGCGACTATTTAGAGAGGTAGCTGGAACGTGTGGCTAAGTGCTGTGAATAAAAAATTTTCGGTTTTCAGAGTGATTTACATTTCGCGATGGATCGGACCTTACTTTCCGAACAGCCCTCGTATACTGTCATTTGGGACAGTTAATACAACTCTATTGTGTCTAAAAGGTGCCTTCCTAGCACATAGCTGAGTGCACTAGCGAGTCGAAAAGCGGGTGATCCGTCGGCCGTTTTCGCCAAGGGTACTTAGGCAGCCCCGGCAGAGCATCGAGGGACAGTATGTTGCAATCGGTCAGCGATTGGGTATTAAACCTGATGGGGCCTCGCGATATGTATAAGAAAAACTTTTAAGTTATCGTGAGAGACATTGCGACAATACTTGATTCACATAGTATACAACTGAACTTTATGTTAACAATAAACAATTATTTGCCTTATCCGTTGCAGTGGTATTAGCATCCAAAAGCCATGTGGATAGTGGAACGTGAGCTCATGTGAGCTAAACTTCACTGCCGGGCAAAAAGTTTGTACACCTAGAAAGACGACGTAGATTTTGCCACCTGTGAGACAGTAAATGTACTAATAATGGTTTCCACGTAGTGCGCCAATAGATTGCGTAGTGGCATAGCTATCAGAGCACCATCTGTGTCTACCCTTTCATAGGGAATGCTGAAAGCCAGAAGTCTCGGAGTGGTGCAAACGTATGAAGCAGGCAGGCAACCATGCCACGGATACGAACTCTTGCTTCCAACAGCCAACTGAAAGAGTTTGAAAGCGGTCAAATTGTGGCCTTCCGAGAGCTGGGATAGTCCTTCAGGAGAATTGCCATACAAGTTGAAAGTGCTGCGCCAGTTGTACAGTGGTGTTGGTATCAGTGGCCACGTGAAGATTCTCACACTCGTAGACGAAGTTCTGGACGTCTAGGCAGCGGGATTAGCCGAGTGGTCTCAGGCACTGCAGGCATGGACTGTGCGGCTGGTCCCGGCGGAGGTTCGAGTCCTCTCTCGGTCATGTGTGTGTGTTTGTCCTTAGGATAATTTAGGTTAAGTAGTGTATAAGCTTAGGGACTGATGACCTTAGCAGTTAAGTCCCATAAGATTTCACACATATTTGAACTTTTTTTTTGTCTAGGCAGCACATATTCCCGCCAGGATGGTCGTGCTGTGAGGACAGCAACGGCAAATCGTACAGCTACCACAGCACAGATAAGAGAGATTGTGAGCCCAGACGTGTGAACACAAACTACTGCGAACTGCTTATTAGTAGCGGGACTACGTGTACACACGCCTCTAGCCCGTCTTCCATTCACGCCACAACATCGATGCGCACGGCACGACTGTTACGATAAGGGGATCACTTAGAACGGCGCGAGTGATCTACACCGACGAAAGGAGATTCTGCCTCCACGTAAGTGATGGTAGTTTGCGCATATGACGTAGACTAGGTGAGTGCTGTCTCGTAGAGTGCATTTTTCGAAGATACATTGGCTATACCCCAGGCCTTATGGTCTCGCGTGCGATAAGCTACAACTTTTTTTCACCTTCGGTGTTTTTGGTGGGCACGCTAATCAGTGGTCGGTACGCGCAGGAATGCTTTTAGACTTAAACGAATCGTGGTTAAATAAGACAAAACAAGTGAAATAGACAGTGAGGACTAATAGTAGTCTGTGTGGTGATTTGACTGGATGTCATCTTTAATGAACTTGAAAGTTACGAGCGGAGGCAAGACATCCAGACATCCACTCGCTGCAGTAGCCGCCGCCGCTGAGTGCTGTGGGAACCGGAGATGTGTGTCAGCGCGGGGCTACGTGGAATGGCGAGAGGCAGCTGGCCATCGACTGCAGTAGGTGATATCAGCGCACACTCTCACAGTGCCATAAATTAAGTTCTGACAAAATGGGCAGAATGGAGTTTAGGGAAAAGGGTAAATTAAACATAAAGCTAGAGCCGAAAATATCAGATCACTGAAGTGAATAATTTCTTGATTTAGATTCAAATGGTTCAAATGACTCTGAGCACTATGCGACTTAACTTCTGACGTCATCAGTCGCCTAGAACTTAGAACTAATTAAACCTAACTGACTTAGGGACATCACACATATCCACGCCCGAGGTAGGATTCGAACCTGCGACCGTAGTGGTCGCTCGGTTCCAGACTGTAGCGCCTAGAACCGCACGGCCACTCCGGCCGGCTCTTGATTTAGGATTACCGCCAAGACAAATAATGCAGGAAACTCAGCTGCAAATGGTTGGAATGCAAAGTTTAGATGCGGGAGTGCCAGACTGGCACCCAACTACTATACCCTAAAATACAGACTGGAATTCAGTAATAACGAATTAAAATTTAAAATGCCGCATTAATGATGAATTAAAGTCAGAAATGAATAATTTGAAAGTTAAAATTGAATCTAATAATTAAAGAAGGAATTAAAATTTGAAATGATTTGGCGGAGTCGAGATACGAATAAAAAACTGATTTAACTACAAGCTGCATTGTTGAGTTAGAAACAGAAGTAGGGAACAGATTATAGGCAGAGATCAGTAGAGTTTGTAAAGAACGTACAAAGGATAACACTTGTTATACAGTGAATTACAGAAAGAATGGTCCTAATGTTCGAACCTCGCTGTCAGAGACAGACAGAAGTCGATAATGAAGTCATTATTTGTCACAAAGACTTTTAGAATATAGAAACTGATTGTACACATAAATTGAAACAATAAGATAAAAAAAAAATTCTCCTGGAGGAGAGTGTAGATAAATGCTGGCTGTAAAAATAGATGTGTGATTTGATAAAAGTGAGAGTAAAGTAGATCTAATAGAAAATTAGTTGGTGGTTTTAGCAGTAATAAAACTACATGACAGAGAAAGTTGCTCGTAGTAGTTGGCCTAACACGTCTGTGTGTTCATCGTGCAGTTTCTGTACCTTTTGCACCAGACAAGCTTACTGACGAGGTGAATTTAATGAAAACTACTGCAGCTAATTACGGTTATGATCCTTCGTTAGAGGACATCCCCAAAAGTAAAACTAACGGTAAAATGCCTAAATTAGGCATCAGTGATGTTTCTGACATTAACAAGTATAAAAAAGATTTTTCGATTTCATTTTTAGGCTCTCTTTTCGATTCCATTTTTAGGCTCTATTTCCTATAGAAGTGGTCGTCTCTGGTTAAAACATATAGTGAAAAGTTGGCTTTACTGCTAACAATAACTTACAGAAAGATCTTATTAACACTCTCGATTCCACAGTTGCTCCTACAAATAGTTCAAGAATTTATAAAACCAATTGTGATACGTGTCCTGTTTGTTAAACAGGACAAACTGGAAGATCTTTCAGTGTCAGTTATAAGGAACGTTTGTGGCGAAAAAGAGGCACTAATGTACATAATTCCACTTTTACTGATCATCTGTTAATTTCCGGTCACAAACCGAAAAGTCTTGAAGAAATTTTCATCTTACATAGGGAAAAGATAGGTCAAAGGGTCTACGTATTCTAAGAGCTAGAGATTTTCAAATTTATTTCTAAGAATGATGGCCTCATTCTCAACGAACAGTTACAATTTCGTGACACAAATTTTTTTTACTGGCTTTAATCCACCAGTTGCGGATTTTTTATTCCTTTATTTTTAACTATAGTTCCCTGCGTTTAGATCCGAAACACGTTTTTCTTCAAATCTATATAGATGTGTTCAACTAACGTTTCCTTCATGCAGATGTTTTTGGACTGTGCTGCTGTTTGGGTGAATATTCTACAATACTCTGTACTTTACGTAATGCGCGTTTCAGTAAAGCCTTCTAGATGGCTCGTAGTTATACACTACTGGAAATTGAAATAAGAACACCGTGAATTCATTGTCCCAGGAAGGGAAAAATTTATTGACACATTCCTGGGGTCAGATACATCACATGATCACACTGATAGAACCACAGGCACATAGACACAGGCAACAGAGCATGATCAATGTCGGCACTAGTACAGTGCATATCCACCTTTCGCAGCAATGCAGGCTGCTATTCTCCCATGGAGACGATCGTAGAGATGCTGGATGTAGTCCTGTGGAACGGCTTGCCATGCCATTTCCACCTGGCTCCTCAGTTGGACCAGCGATCGTGCTGGACGTGCAGAGCGCGTGAGACGACGCTTCATCCAGTCCCAAACATGGTCAATGGGGGACAGATCCGGAGATCTTGCTGGCCAGGGCAGTTGACTTACACCTTCTAGAGCACGTTGGGTGGCACGGGATACATGCGGACGTGCATTGTCCTGTTGGAACAGCAAGTTCCCTTGCCGGTCTAGGAATGGTAGAACGATGGGTTCGATGACGGTTTGGATGTACCGTGCACTATTCAGTGTCCCCTCGACGATCACCAGAGGTGTACGGCCGGTGTAGGAGATCGCTCCCCACACCATGATGCCGGGTGTTGGTCCTGTGTGCCTCGGTCGCATGCAGTCCTGATTGTGGCGCTCACCTGCACGGTGCCAAACACGCATACGACCATCATTGGCACCAAGGCAGAAGCGACTCTCATCGCTGAAGTCGTCCCTCCATTTACGCCTGTCGTGACACCACTGGAGGCGGGCTGCACGATGTTGGGGCGTGAGCGGAAGACGGCCTAACGGTGTGCGGGACCGTAGCCCAGCTTCATGGAGACGGTTGCGAATGGTCCTCGCCGATACCCCAGGAGCAACAGTGTCCCTAATTTGCTGGGAAGTGGCGGTGCGGTCCCCTACGGCACTGTGTAGGATCCTACGGTCTTGGCGTGCATCCGTGCGTCGCTGCGGTCCGGTCCCAGGTCGACGGGCACGTGCACCTTCCGCCGACCACTGGCGACAACATCGATGTACTGTGGAGACCTCACGCCCCACGTGTTGAGCAATTCGGCGGTACGTCCACCCGGCCTCCCGCATGCCCACTATACACCCTCGCTCAAAGTCCGTCAGCTGCACATACGGTTCACGTCCACGCTGTCGCGGCATGCTACCAGTGTTAAAGACTGCGATGGAGCTCCGTATGCCACGGCAAACTGGCTGACACTGACGGCGGCGGTGCACAAATGCTGCGCAGCTAGCGCCATTCGACGGCCAACACCGCGGTTCCTGGTGTGTCCGCTGTGCCGTGCGTGTGATCATTGCTTGAACAGCCCTCTCGCTGTGTCAGGAGCAAGTATGGTGGGTCTGACACACCGGTGTCAATGTGTTCTTTTTTCCACTTCCAGGAGTGTATTTCATTTATTTGACTACTTACTATTTTCAAAAGTACATCAATCTCTCACTCTCTGAATATTATTTTAATAATTAATTGTTGTTCGGTTATTTTTGTCATAATTTCTCACATGGGCATATATTACTGCCCGCGGCCGACAGGCGCCCGTACTTGTGTGTTTTTTTTGTTTTCTTTTTTGTTTTACGTAGTAGCAATGTAACCTACTCTCAAGATCGTAAAAGTTGATTTTAATGCACAACTTTGAAGAGAAGACATGTTACAGCCCATAACTGGAGCCCATAGTAAACGTGAATCCACAAATGATAATGGAATAAGTTTGGTCCTCTTTGCTGCCTCCCGGAATATGATAGTGGGATCTACTAGGTTTCCCCATAAGGAGATACACAAGGGCACATGGAAGTCATCTGATAGTAAAACGATTAATCAAATTGATCATGTACTGATAGACCAGAGAAATAAATCTAACTTGTTGGGTGTTCGTACCTTTCGTGGCACTAATGTGGATTCAGATCATTTTCATGTAATGGCCAAGATAAGAGCAAAGGTATCAAATGCTCGGAGAGAAAGACGTACTAGGAAAGACCGGTAAAATATTGCCGCACTGTAGTTAATAGAAACTTACGAATCGTACTGTCAGAAAGTTTCTCAGACCCTGGAACAAGAACAAGAACAACGAACAAAGAGAGACAGTAATGACATAGAACAAAAATGGCTGACCATAAAAAGAGCTGTAGATGTTTCAGCTAAGGAAACGCTAGGGATGGAGAGAAAATCAATAAGGCCCACATGGTGAGTGTAAGAGACTGACTGAAGAAAGAAGACTGCATACCAAAAGACACTAAAGGCGAACTGCACAAGAAGCTTGTTGGAGGATTATCGAGAGAAAAGGAGGGTCGAAAAGATGACACATCGCCGAAAGAAAAGGGAATGGACTAAGGTTGAAATAGAATGTATGGAATTGTCCAAGAAGAAAAATGAAACAAGGAAGTTCTTTACAAAAGTAAACAATGCTAGAAGAAAATTTGGCCCAATAACCAGTTTGATTAGAGATGAAGAAGGAAACATAATAAGTGAGAGTAAAAGATGGCGAAGGTACTTTAATGACCTGATGAGTCGAGAGATAGAGTAAGCAGAAGATATCTCTAATGACTGTGAGCAAGGATTGTATGATGAAGAGTCACTAGATGGCCCAGGGTTAGAGGACCTTAGAAAAGCTTTAAGGAAACTGAAGAATAACAAGGCTCCCAGCACTGATTCCTGCAGAATTGCTAAAATGTGGAGAAGCAACATTGTAGCAGTCTCTGTTTGAACTTACCACTCTCATATGGGAACAGGGAAGGGTACCAGATGCATGGAATGAAGGAATATTATGTGCCATACATAAAAAGGGCGACTGAATGGATTGTAGAAACCACCGTGGAATCACCCTCCTGAACCTGGGTACAAGGTGTTATCTAATATTATTTTTGATCGGTTACTCCCACATGTGGATAAACAAATTGGAACATACCAATGCGGATTTCGATGAGGAAGGTCAACAATAGACCAGATTTTCAACCTGCGCCAAATTTTGGAGAAAACTGTTGAATATAGAATTGGAAAACGTCTTTATTGACTTTAAGGCCGCTGCGTCAATAGCAACCAGTTGTTTTTTGTATTATGGGAGATGGAGATACATATAAAACTTCTGAGAATGGTTAAAATGATGATGTCTGACGTAAGCAGCTGTATTCGAGTTCGAGGAAATTACTCAGACCCCATGGAAATAAAAAATGAGCTATGTCAAGGAGATGCATTAGCATGCTTATTGTTTAATGTAGCAATCGAGAAGGTGATTAGGGTAGAAGGCCTACAGACAAGGGCCACCATCTTTTACAAGTCAGTGCAGATTTTAGCATATGCAGATGACGTAGACATCATAGCACGGACAGCGCCAGCACTGAAAAAGCTTTTACAACCTTAAGTCAAGCACGAAAGAAGATGGGTCTTATGATAAATGAAGATAACCTATGGGAAAGCATATCAACCTAATATTCCGTCAACTATCAGTGTGAATGGGTACACATTTGAAAGAGCTGATAGCTTCAAGTATCTTGGTTCCACAGTCACTTGCTTTAGTGACAACTCAACTGAAATTAAGATTAGGCTGATACCAGGAAATATGGCATATTTCGCCTTGAGTAATATATTCCGGTCAAGACTCCTCAGTCGCCCAAAATAATTCATTAATTATAAAGCCCTTGTTAGACCAGTTCTCATATGCTTTGGAAACATGGCCCTTGACGGAAACCGATGCAAAGCTGCTCAACGGCTTTGAGAGAAAAGTTTCGAAGAGAATAATTGGCCCTGTATATGAGAGAGAACAATGGAGGAAAAGGTACAATGCAGAATTGTATACTATAAATCCCGATGCTCCTGTAACAAAAATCATACGATCAGGAAGGATAAGATGGGCAGGTCTTGTGGCAAGAATGGAGGAGTCGGGGGTGATAAAGAAGATTCTCTGATAATCCAGGAGAACAAAGAGTGCGAGGTCGACTTCGTGCAAGATGGCTGGATGGAGTGGGAGAAGACCTACGGAACCTTGGATGCACAAACTGGAGGAGGGTAGCATGGGACCGCGATGGATGGCGGAAGCTCGTTGGGAAGACCAAGGTTCATCCTGGACTGTAGCGCCACAGAAGAAGAATGTAAGCCACTGGACCGCTAAGTTTGATGTAGTTGAAAAATGTACGTACCAGAGGCTAGAACGTTTTTAATTTTTTATTTTTGACTTGAGCATGTCTGCTCTAAACTGACTATTGCTTCTTGCAGTGTAACTTTATGTAAGCAACCTTTCTATGTGAGGACATTTTTGATCTTGGTTAATGTTTCTGTCAAACTTGCTAATGCCATGAATTTCAGTTTGAGGAGGAAAAATGTCAATGTTAAATTTAATGTAGATGGCACTTCTATAGACTGTCTAACAAGTGCAAAATTTCTAGGAATGAATATCGATTCTCAGTTGAAGTGGTGTAAACACATAAAGGTACTTGCAAACAGAATGTCATCAGCATGTTATGCCCTTAGAATCGTATCATCAGTGTGAAACATGCAGTGTCACTTAGTTACGTATTATTCATATATACACTCAATTCTTAGCTATGGCTTTCTTTTTTGGGGAACATATGCACAAAATATGAAAACAGTTTTCAAACTCCAGAAAAGAGCCATAAGAATAATAAACAAAAGTACTTGTTTAGCTCATTGTAAATATCTGTTGCAAACATTGGGTAATTTCAGAATGAGATTTTCACTCTGCAGCGGAGTGTGCGCTGATATGAAACTTCCTGGAAGATTAAAACTGTGTGCCTGACCGAGACTCGAACTCGGGAGCTTTGCCTTTCGCGGGCAAGTGCTCTACCAACTGAGCTACCGAAGCTGTGAGTACCGGGCGTGAGTCGTGCTACGGTAGCTCAGTTGGTAGAGCACTTGCCCGCGAAAGGCAAAGGTCCCGAGTTCGAGTCTCGGTCGGGCACACAGTTTTAATCTGTCAGGAAGTTTCATTGGGTAATTTAACTGCTCCATGTGAATATATTTACCAGTCAGTTGTACACATCAAAAATAACATTGGTAATTACTGCACAAACAGCTCTGTCCATGACCATGCAAACAATAGATAGACTCAACTTACATTTACCACGAAAAAATAAACATAAAACTCAAAACAGCATTTTCTACCAAGGAATAAAGCTGTACAATACATTACCTAAAGAGATAAAAGAAATTTCAAAAATACACCTATTTAAACAGGCAGCTAAAAAGGATCTGTTATGCAATACATTTTATACATTGAAGGATCACTTAATTAATACAGAGTAGGGGTTTGATAAAAAATGTTATACAAATAAATAATAATAATAATAATGATTGTAAAACATCCAAATTCTACATAGTACCTTCACTTTATGTTATTTTTCCTTCTTTTTTCCTTTCTAGAGATACTTACACCCAAGCTGTGCATAGCACAAAACTAACACCTCTTTTTCATTCTAAGCTCAACATCTCACTCATTATGGAGGGATGCTGACTCAGTTTTTCAGGATAGTAAATGGGAAGTTTCAGTGCAGAAAATGACCCAGAGACCACCAGTGAGTGTGTGTGTGTGTGTGTGTGTGTGTGTGTGGTGAGTGAAGTGTTATGAAACATGTGTGTATAGTGTGCGCAGTGACTGATAGTGAGATATGAGTGATAAGTAAGCTATTACATTATTTAATAAGTTATTTGTAAAAAAAAGTATTGTATACCAGGAGTAAATACAATGATTGTCTTTAACTAGAAGTCTGTAAATATATATGTATACGAATTAGCTTATTTTAAATTTGTCTAAACTTGTAAATAGTTTGACACGTCCTATATCCTTGTAAAAACATATTTACGGATGAATAAAGCTACAACAACTACTAATTGTACTACTACTAGTACTTATTTTTCTGTCTGTTATTTTATAGGGCTTTTAAATTTTCATTCTGATGAAGACATCCTTGAGGTGTAGAAACCTAGGTATATGTATGAAACAATTATTTGCGACCGGTTGGCTGTGTTATTTCTCCGTTGAATCTTATACGGTTGCTGAAAGACAATCGTATTCAAAACTGTACTTTTGGAATTATCGCCAGCGCCGAATATAACATTTCTGAATCAACCTTTAGAACCTGACCTAATCCATTCCCTGGATCGATTCATTTTCACTCAGAAACGCATTTCAGCCGAGCAGTTAATGCAGCACCCAGGGATGCTCAGAGAAGGACAAGGACGCGCGTCAGTGATTTTGAGTGCCACGACGTTCTGGACTAATATGGTAAAATCATGACTATACTGTTTGTATCACAATTAATAGTTTATAATGAAAAGTGACAGGTGTGAAAATATACGATGACAGAAGCAAAACTGGACAACAGTATGAACCATCCCCCCCCCCTTCCCTCTGGCTATAGGTGAATTTTGAGTCCAATTGGATAGGAACTTAATCGAAATGTTAGCATTTCAGAGAGACTTGCACTAACCACAACAATATTTCAAAAATGCTAAGAATCACTGCAGGCAGAAATAATGACAAATCATCATAGACATAACACTGTCCATATTGTATGTGAAGAATTATCATTTCAGATTGGCATTAGAAAATTATACATGACGATGCGTATGCCACACTATGATATCATCACAGTATTCAGATACGTCGCAGTACACAACACAGGAACATGATGAGTGAATCAGCTATTCGCGAAGGAGGCGTTTCGTATCAGACTGAAATCGACACTCTTTAGGAGTGATTAGGAAGAAACTGTGAACAGTGTTAATTAACCGTAATTTCGTGAAGGAACTTTTAAATTACGCATAGGCGTCAATTACAACGAACCGTAACTATTGTGAATGTTGCTACAATGGCAGACCCAGAGGGAAACCGTTGTGGTACTATTAATGGAGAAGAACAATTTGACGATACAGTTAATGTAGATCAAGATTTTGGACTTGAAAATACTACACTTAATGTAACAGGAGATAGTGGTGTGTTAGTTAAGATTCGACATGTTCGCAGTTCAAAACTGGCGGTCAGTTAGGAAGCGAGTACAAATCTTGTTGGCAATGATTTAATATTGCAGATATTAAAAGAAACGAGTCAAGAAAATACAACAGAAGAATGGCACATTGCACATAGTTCTCGACGATCGTGTGATGCACTGCGTGATTTTTCCACAACGTGACCAAACAGAGAATTTGGTCCGTCTTTTACAAAGGTTCAAAGAAGTCAGATACTTAAATAGTCACGACCTTATAAGTAATTACTCGCAACTATTGTCTTGTGAAGGTAGTAGGAAATACACAGTATTTCGCATACCAGAAGATTTTACTAATTTAAGACAATGCCTTGCAGTCTGTCAGTATCATCAGCGGCCTTTACGAGAGCATTAGATGACGTGTTAGGAGAAGATTGTTTTCAAACATGTAACACTCTACAAAGACGATATTATGTTTAGTACTGTGAAAAACACTTAGCAATTGTTGGTCATATGCTAGAACCCTTGTCAATAGCTTGAATCGCAGTCAACCTGGATAAATCAGCATTCACCAAGTAGCAAATTAAATTCCGTGAATATGCAATTTATTCTCTTGGGACTGAACCCAGTCCAACGAATATGAGGGCAGCGGGGATTTTTTCAGTGGCAAAATGCTGTAAGTAACTGAAATGTTTTCTCGGTTTCTGCAGTTTCTGTTATGCTGGAGCCAAGTTAGCTCCTGAGGGCCGGCAACCCATATTACACCACAGAGGACGAGGTTGTCTATGTCCAAGGCATACCAAAAGCACCATGGTAAACACCGGCTAGGTAATGGGAACAGACATTCCGAGCACTACTTCCTGCAGGGGGAGCTCGAGCAACGGCCTGCAGGAAGTATCACTGCGCCAAAACCTGATTGGCTGGAGACAGCTATTTAGGGCCTAGAACCAGCCCCGAATTTCAGTTCACTATGTATGAATACCTTGTGTAGTTCGGCCACTGAAGATTACGTCTTCGTCTCAGAATTGAACTTTTACTAGTGTGTATCTGTTACCACAAACCTTTGTGGAAAATTAGAAGTGAACTTTTGTTTGTCTCAATTAGGCGACTTTTACTGGCATCGTTATTGTTACTTTTCGTTCGTTGTTCAGTCATCAACCTTGTGAACTGCCTTCAATAAAAGTTGTGTTTATGAAAAGTTGCAAACTGTGAGTCACAACAGTTTCTGTTATCGTTTCCTTCTTGGATGTTGTCTGTCTCCAACTGTACTTATGAACTTTTAAAAAGTGTTACCATTTGTAAATGGAATAAGGAACATCAAGAATCATTTGGAATTGATTAAAGAACACTTGTGGGAGGCAGCGATACTACATAATCCTGATTTGAGTGAAAATTTCTGTCTTGGTAGTGATTCCAGTGTTTATGCTCTTGGCGCCGAATTGTATCAGTTGAATGAAGTTAATGGAGACATAGAACATCTAAGCGTTGAATTAGCGAGTCGTACATTTATTAACTGGGAAGGAAATATACAGTCGGATAATGAGAAGCACTCGCTATTCTGTGGAGTTTTGAAAAGTTTCGCTTTTAGTTGTGGCGAAGACAGATGAAAGGCACTTTCATTCTTACTAAATTGCAATCTAATGTACAATAAACTAACTCATTGGGCGTTCTCACTTCATGAGAATGATTTTGAGATTCAGTACGTACAAGGGCAGCAAAATGTGTTTATGGACTCTATTTCAAAGTTCTCAGAGGGACGTGAGTCCATTAAGTTTGCTCATCCCAGGCAGAAGGAAAAGAGAATTAATTTCATGAGAGGTGTAGAAGGCCAATGTTCCGTAAGAAAGATACCATGTAATATCAAACAGAGTTCGGTTTCATCGTGTATTTGTGTTATTTTGTGTTTTACCATATGATGATAATACCCGTCTCCCTGGCAGTCAATATTCATTCATCTCTTGACTCATTTCTGCATCTATTTTAACAAGTCACACATCAGCGTTTCCGTTTTATTTCATGCAACTGCCTATCCGTTTTTATGCCTTCGTGTACGCCACTCATTTTCCACTCGTCTGTATCTGTATCTTAGTTAATAACTGAATCAACCTTTCATATTTTAACTTACGCAACTGACGACCTGCCCTTTAGTGGCTCAAAACGTTTATTATTGTCAAACGATATGTCTTTTCTTTCAATATTTTTCTCATGTGGCTGAAGAGCGGTAAACTGTATCCGCTCACAGTTCACCCTCTGTCCATATGGGGCGGACGGGATGAAATAACAATAAAGAAAAAATACGCTAATTTTGAACAGTTCTCGAGTACTCTAGCAGGTAGCGTGATACAGATATAGCAGTATTTCACCACGCTTTCACGACGTCATGAGGGTGGTATCGTCATTTGGCTGTTACGTGATCCGTCGCCACGCCTTTGATTGCTGTTACCTGCTAAGGGCCGAAACGAAATAGTTTGCCGCACGTCCTTCTGCACAATGTCGTCCGGCCTTTACCAATAGTTAATGTGCAGACTATTACTTTCACTTATTAGCATAGTAATTACATTTTCCAACTCAGAAAAATATCACCCGCCGAGTTGCTTCGGTTCAGGTTACACTACTGGCCATTAAAATTGCTACACAACGAAGATGACGTGCTACAGACGCGAAATTTAACCGACAGGAAGAAGATGCTCTGATATGCAAATGATTAGCTTTTCACAGAATTCACACAAGGTTGGCGCCGGTGGTGACACCTAAAACGTGCTGACATGAGGAAAATTTCCAACCGATTTCTCATACACAAACAGCAGTTGACTGGCGTTGTCGGGTGAAACGTTGTTCTGAAGCCTCGTGTAAGGAGGAGAAATGCGTACCATCACGTTTCCGACTTTGATAAAGGTCGGATTGTAGCCAGTCGCGATTGCGTTTTATCGTATCACGACATTGCTGCTCGCGTTGGTCGAGGTCCAATGACTGGAATCGATGGGTTCGGAAGGGTAAAACGGAACGCAGTGATGGATCCCAACGGCCTCGTATCACTAGTAGTCGAGGTGACAGGCATCTTATCCGTATGGCTGTAACGGATGGTGCACCCACGTCTGTATCCCTGAGTCAACAGATGGGGACGTTTGCAAGACGACAACCATCTGCACGAACAGTTCCACGACGTTTGCAGCAGCAGAGACTATCAGCTCGGAGACCATGGCTCCGGTTACCCTTGACGCTGCATTGCAGACAGGTGCGTCTGCGATGGCGTACTCAACGACGAACCTGGGTGCACGAATGGCAAGGCGTCATTTTTTTTCGGATTAATCCAGGTTCTGTTTACAGCCTCGTGGTGGTCGCATCCGTGTTTGGCGACATCGGGGTGAACGCACATATGAAGCGTGTATTCGTCATCGCCATACTGGCGTATCACCCGGACTGATGGTATGGGGTGCCATTGATTACATGTCTCGGTCACCTCTTGTTCACATTGACGGCTCTTCGAACAGTGGATGTTACATTTCAGATGTGTTACGACCCGTGTCTCTACCCTTCATTCGATCCCTGCGAAACCCTACATTTCAGCAGGATAATGCACGACCCCATGTTGCAGGTCCTGTACGGGCCTTTCTGGATACAGAAAATGTTCGACTGCTGCCCTGGCCAGCACATTCTCCAGATCTCTGACCAACTGAAAACGTCTGGTCAATAGTGGCCGAGAAACTGGCTCGTCACAATACGCCAGTCACTACTCCTGATGAAGTGTGGTATCGAGTTGAACCGGCATGGGCAGCTGTACCTGTGCACGCCATTCACGCTCTGTTTGACTCAATGCCCAGGCGTATCAAGTCCGTTATTACGGCCAGAGGTGATTGTTCTGGGTACTGATTGCTCAGGATCTATGCACCTAAATTGCGTGAAAATGTAATCACGTGTCAGTTCTAGTGTAATATATTTGTCCAATGACTACCCGTTTATCATCTGCATTTCTTCTTGGTGTAGCAATTTTAATCGCCAGTAGTGTACAATAATACTTTTCTCATGAGTAGTTAAGAAATTCTTTACGAGTAGTATCACCAAGTAAGAGTCGTTATAATTTAGGATTGAACAGTTGTACGTAAAAGAACTTTGTTATCGAGATAATAAATTGATTAGTTTCGGCATTAAACCATGTAGTGGTAGTAGCCAAAAACGTTACCAGAATAACCGTTTGCGTCAGA